>NC_135280.1:15149642-15460713 GCF_051311805.1 Agelaius phoeniceus
ACAGCTCTGTGTGTGACAGGATGGGCACAGCTCTGTGTGTGTGACAGTGACAGGAGGGCACAGCTGTGTGTGTGTGACAGGAGGGGACAGCTCTGTCTGTGTGACAGTGACAGGAGGGCACAGCTCTGCTGGGAGTGTGTGGCAGCACCCAGGGACAGAGCACATTCCATGGGGGAGTTTCTCAGATCCACTGGGATCACACCTTTGTGTCACTCAGTTTCCTCTAAGTGATTTTCTTGATGTCAAGTGATGTCCAAGTGCTGGATCCTGTCAGGTACTGAATGTGACACTTGAGGTCACATCTGACCAGGATTCCTTCTTTACCCTCTTGGAAAGGTATGGACCTGGTGCAAGCAGTAATTTCCAAAGTCAGTTTGACATGAATGGACTGAAATGTGAATTACTGAGCCTGGAGGGCTGGTTTGGGCTGGGATGGAGGTAATTTTCTCCAGAGTGGCTGTTTGGGGGCAGTTTTGAATTGTGTTGTGAAGAGAGCTGGTAACCCAGGAATGTTTTGTTACTGAGCAGGGAGTGCTCACCCAATGCCAAGGCCTTTGCTGCTCCCACCCCACACTGCCAGTGAGGGGCCTGGGGGGCAGGAGGAGCTGGGAGGGGACAGCCAGGACAGCTGATCCCAACAGGGACATCCCAGACAGGGGGATCATGATCAGCATATAAAACTGGGGGAAGAGGAGGAGGGGGATGTTTGGAGTGATGGCATTTGTTTTCCCACATGATACATATGTGATGGATGGAGCCCTGCTGTCCTGGGGATGGCTCAACACCTGCCTGTCCATGGGAAGTGGGGAAAGAATTCCTTGTTTTCTTTGCTTGTATGGCTTTTGCTTTCCCTGTTACACTGCCTTGTCTCAGCCCATGGGTTTTCTCACTTTTACCTTTGTGATTTCCTGCCCCATCCCACCTGGGTGAGGGAGCAGCAGCTGTGTGGGGCTGAGTTGCAGGCTGGGGTTAAACCATGACAAGGACAAATCCACCATAATATTTTTAATGTGCTGTGCTGGTCAGGACACTGAAGGGGTGCACATTGTTGTGTGTGTAAAATAATGCAGCTGGAAAGCATTGCCACAGTTCTGCCCTGGGAGAAGGCCTGGAAAGCCCTGTAGATGGGGCTTGAGGATTGCTAGAACCATTTCCATGTCACAGGCAGATCCTTTGCTGAAGCTTGGGTACCACTGGAGCTGCACCAATTTGGCAATTTGAGTCCCTCAGCCATTTTTAACATCTGGTTGTTGGGGTCCCATTTAGGGAGTAATGGATTCTTTGCTTCTTTTCTGCCAAAGTCAGGATTAAATCACCAGACAGTATTTCTTGTCAGACTCAGTTGTTTATTAGTTCTTATCTATGTTACAATCTCACAAGCTGTGAGTTCTACAGTGGTTTGCTCTAACAAGGTAGAAAATGGCTATGTATCTCTCTCAACAGGGCCTTTTAAGGCTAAACTATCCAATTAAGAAATGACACCTAAATTATTTTTACTTTTAACCCAATAACCAACCACCCATGCCTGCAATGTGGACTTTGTATCCAATTACACAAAACCACCCAAACCCATGGAGACGAGGGTGAAGAAGGAGCAGCCTCTGCCCTAAAACCTCCATCTTGCTTTATATATATTGCTATATTCTAAACCCTTTGAGTTTTCTACCATGAGATATTACACACTTCTGTTCAAACTCCACCCCCACAATCCCAGTTCTGTCATTCCATTTTGGAAGCTTCTCCACAGCCTCAGGTCAGTGCAGTGTTCTCCTGGGGTCAGTGCCTGGCAGCACAGAAAGTCTGAAATTCTCAGCAACCAGGGTTCCAACAAGGGAGTGAAATATATTAATGTCTAGAAGGATGATCTTATGCCTTTTCACCTCCTGCAGCTGGGCTCCTGTGGGACTCACCCATCTTCTCCATAGTGTGGTGTGCTTTGGGAAGCTCCAGCCTGTTTTGGAGAAGGAAAGTACAGGGTGCTGGTCAGGGATCCCTTCCTGGCCTGTCACAGTGTGCTTCCAGCCTTGTGGTGTGAGGCTGTCACCCTCAGCCTATCAACAAGTGCTGGGAGGTTGTGTTCCTGCTGCTGGTGTGGTTTTAAACCCTGATTTTAAGTCATAAACGTGTCCTTGGAGCTCTGTGGTGGTTCTGCCTCCTGGGGCACTCCAGTTCAGAGCACCTCTTGCTGAAGTGAGGGATGCTGAGTAACTGCTGTCACTGAAGATAAACTGCTCTTAAGAACTGTTCTGCTGAGTTGTGCACTGGGGGTGAGCAGATGGGAGGGGAGGAGGAACTGAAGCAAGTATTGCCACAGCTGATAAAAATAATGGGCTGTTGGTGGATGTTTCTGTTTCAGAAAGCACCAAAACAGCTGTTTGGGACTCTATCTGAGTTAAAGGAGAATGTTTTGGAAGTGCCATGGTATCAGGTTAATGGTTATGGTGTTGTGAAACAGTTTAATAGCAGGGTCCCCACTGATTTCCTGCTTAGATTTTCCTGCTGCTGTGTCTCTTGTTGCTGGATTGTGGATGTTAAGAAAAGAAACTGAAACCTGTGGGTGAGTTAGTGCTGTGGGACATGAGCTCAGGTGGCACTGAAGAGGTGCTGGGCCTCTGCCTGAGAGCCAAGTCTCTTCATCCCAGAGGTGGGAGCATCTCCTGAGCCTCCAGGCATTTCCTCTTCTGCTTGAACTGCTTTGACTTTAACCCTCTCCTTCCTGAGTAATTCTCCTGTTGAGGATTCTCCTTAGCATTGAGTCTTCTCCTTTGACATCACCTGCTGCTGGCAGGGAGGAATGTTCACCCTCTGGGCATAAATTAATTGCTTGCCTGCCTCAACTTTGGAATGGTAAATCATGAGATTTCAAAATCCTCTCCTGGTCTGCTCCCCTGTGCAAGGAATCACTAACTCATGGTGGTGCCTTGTGCCAAATCCCAGCTTTGTTTATATCTCCACTCAGAAAAAACTGAAAGCTCTTGGCAATTTGTAACTATCTCATTCATCTCTTGGAATAATTTTCCTGCTGGACATATTTTTCATGGGTGTGATGTTTTTGGGCAGCACTTTGTGAGCTGCAGTCATAGCTCTGGAAGCTTCCTGAACTGGACTTTTTTTTGTTTCCATGGTGTTGACTGGGAGTAACACATCCCCTGTGGCTGTGACTCTTCTCTGTTGGTGTCTTAGCTTAGTTTCCAGATGGATCTAGAAAACCTGGTGATAAGTCTCCTCAACCTTCCTTAGATGTGATAAGTTTGAGCTTTCCTGGTCCAGGGACAAGTTCTGAGCTCATATTCCTCCATCTACTGAGAAGTTAAAACCATGCCCTGAAGCTGTTGTTGTCCCCATGGCAAGTTTGCCAGAGAAGTCACCTCCTTTTTCCCAGGAAACACTCCAGAGTGGTGACTCCAGTGCCTCTGGAGAGGAGAATCCAGGCTGGCAAGGTCACCAGGTGCTATCAGGTCAGGCAGGGATCTGAACTGGAGAGGTTCACACTTCTGCTGTGACAGAGTTTGTGTTTTATTACACAAACACAAATAATAAAACTGTGCCTTGTTTTGCAGTAGTTCTGGGGTGGTTTTGAAGACACCTGGCTGCTTGTGCCAGCTGTGAAGTGCTGATGATTTGTGTTATTTCCTGACTTCCAGGCTGCCAGAGCTGCTGAGGGAGAAGGCAAGCAGAGATTCTTCACTCAGGACATCAACAACATCATACTGGAGTAAGTGCTGCCAGCAGAGAGGTGTGGGAAAGGAGAGCATTAGGCAGAGCATTTTTGGTAAATTCAGGAGCAGGTTCAGCAGGAATTGTGGGGTTGTCCTTGTACAGGTCTTTCAGGCAGAACATGCCCAGAATAACATGAAAGTCTCCTATAAATGGCTTTCAGTTGAAATATGATGAGCTAGGAGAGTGTTGGAGGGAATGTATCCAGGCCTCCTGTTCTCAAGATGCTGCCTGATATTTATGTGCCTAAATTCGGTCACTTGACCTGTGAGTTTAGCTTGATGCAAGTAAATCTCTCCCTGTGAGAGATGTCAGGTATGTTTTTGCTACTTAACTTGCATGCTATGTAGAATTGTTTATAACTGGGATAAGGGTGCTGGGTTCAACTGGTTCTCTGGGAAAACTGGAGGAATTCCATTCCTGCTCTGTGTTTTGAGGCCCCAAATTACAGAGTGCCAGTGTTGCTCAGGCAGCTGCAGATAATGGCTTCATTCTTCTGCCAGAGCCTGGAGAGGACTGATGAATGCACAGGGTTTTGTGATCAGTGCAATAATACTGACACCCAGGCTTTAATTTCATTAAGGTTTATCCAGGCACTTGCAGGGAAGTGCCAAGGGGAGTTTGGGACTCGGTTTCCCTCTCATTTCCAGGGCTGATTACCACCTTCCAGCATTCCAGTGCTGGCTGCACCAACAGTCCTTGTCTGGTGGCAAACTGATCACTTCAGCCTCACTCAGAGGAGATTTAGACAGATTTGTACAATTTTGCTGCACAATTTGGATCAGGGCAACCCCAGAGATGAATATAGATTGAGAGAAGAATTTGGGCTGTTGGTGGGTGAGAGGCTGGACATGCTCCCCCCTCTGTGCACCCAGAACCCCCTGGGCTGAAACTCCCCCAGCATGGCCAGCAGGGAAGGGGGGGATTCTGCCCCCTCAGGTGAGACCCCACCTGCAGAGCTGCCCCAGCCCTGGGCCAACAGCAGCAGGACCTGGAGCTGCTGGAGAGAGTCCAGGGGAGCCCATGGAGATGTCCCAAGGGCTGGAGCCCCTCTGGAGCCAGGCTGGGAGAGCTGGGGGTGCTCACCTGGAGAGAAGAAGCTCCAGGGACACCTCAGAGCCCCTTGCAGGGCCTAAAGGGACTCCAGGAGAGCTGGAGAGGGACTGGGGACAAGGCATAGAGGGACAGGACACAGGGAATGGCTCCCACTGCCAGAGGGCAGGGCTGGATGGGATATTGGGAATTAGGAATTGTTCCCTGTGAGGGTGGGCAGGCCCTGGCACAGGGTGCCCAGAGCAGCTGGGGCTGCCCCTGGATCCCTGGCAGTGCCCAAGGCCAGGCTGGGCAGGGCTTGGAGCAGCCTGGGACAGTGGGAGGTGTCCCTGCCATGGCAGGGGGTGGAATAAAATGAGCTTTAAGGTCCCTTCCAATTCAAAGCATTCTGTGACTTTAATGATGGTGATGATTAATCATTTGGCATTTTTTACACTTTCTGACACTGAGAAGTGGCTTTAAAAGCCAGGCTCTTAATTTCTGTTTAATTGTGTAGATGGGTTTGGCACATGCTGATCTCTCTCATCTACTCACTTGGAAGTTGAAACCCAAGGGATAAAGTTTGATTTTGTGTTGTCCAGAATTCCACTGCCACAGCACCTGACATAACCAGTGTGCACTTCTCATTTCATTGCTTGACCCTCCTGCCTGCAGCTGCCAGGGAGAGCAGATGAGACTGCAGACTGCCACTTGTTCCTTCTGCAGCTACTCCCAGAGCAGATTCAAAGCACAGCTTGGGATAAAACCTATTGATCCTAGAATCCAGAGAACCTTCAGGCAGTTTACCTTGTCCTTCATCCCTCTGTCCTGTCCCAGCCTCCTGCTGAGAGCAGGTTTGCCCCCGAGCAGGCAGCACAGGCTGGATAGCTTAGTCTTTTATGGGGACAGACTGTCCAAGACCCAGGCAGCTCTCAGCTGCTGGCTACCTTTAGCAAGCAGAAGGGATATCAGCTCTTTGGTGATTATCAGCTCTTGGTGAGTTCCAGAGAGAGAGAGAAGGCTGCTCTGGGGTTCCACAGCGATGTCTTTACTGGGGGCCTGTGATGAGTTCCAGCTCTTCTTACCAGAATGGGCTAAACCAGCCCATTATACAGGGTATAGGGGGATCAGAAATTGTCCAATAGCAGGGGTTAAGGGAAAGTGACCTATGGGGTTACAGAGAGATAAGCTGGGGTCTGAAAGGTGGAAGAGAGGGGCTTCTTGCTATTTCACCAGGACATGGCATTTCCTATCTTTAAGCCTCTGCTCTCCACGGAGCCCTGGCAAGCCCATGGCCTGCTACACTGTCCCTGCCTCCCAGTCCCCTCAGGGTGGCCCTGGTGGCTCAGGGCTGGCTGGCAGTCCTGCTAAGGCTGTGTTTGTCCCCAGCATCGAGCTGCAGACGCGGGAGCTCAGCAGCCAGGTGCGCTCGGGGGTCTACGCCCACCTGGCCGCCTTCTTCCCCTGCAGCAAGGACACGCTCCTGAAGAGAGCCCGCAGGCTCTACCTCTACGAGCAGGTGAGGAGGAGGCCACCAGGCCTGGGGGGGGGGTGTAGCCTGGGGGGTGGTGGCTCTGCTGAGCACAGTGTGGCTGTTGCTGTCCCCAAACCCTGTGTCCTCCGTGGGGCACCGGCCCGGCACGGTGGCTGGGTGGGGGCTGGAGCTGGCTGGATTTTGATGTCCCAGCCATGGGAACATGTTGGGGTGTTCTGTGTGGCAGCAGCTCTCTTGCCACAGAGAGAAACACACAGCTTTCCTCTCGGAGTCTCTGTGGCTGAGATGACCCCGAGGTGTTAGAAAGTCTTTTTTTCCCAGCCCTGAAATTGAAGAAGGAGTCAGGATTCTTTGGCTCTGGTTGTCAAGGTTGTTTAATCTCTGTTATCTATCATTCTATCTAACATGCTTTTATTTGTTATTGTTATCTATCTATTTATTTGTTATTCTATTTATTTGTTATCTATCTAACCTTCTTTTCCTGACCTGCTGAGGTCTAGCAGTTTGGTCGGTGGCACACTGACCGCCCTCTTGGCAGTGTTATCCTTTTATACTAAAAACTACCTGTACATTATTTACAATCATTTTCCAATACCTATCACCTATGTTAGACAGTGTGTTTCTACTCTAAACCAATCCAAAAGTGCCACCATCACCCAGAAGATGGAGGCTAAGAAGAAAGAAGAAGGGCAAGGCATGCCCAAATCCCTCCATCTTGGCTTCTGAACCCCCATTCTAAAAACTTCAACATTTTACTTTTTCACCCTGTGACAAACTAACTATCATTCTACTTAAACTCTTGTGGCTTGTAAATCTTCACATAAAGCTGGTAATTTTCTCCATGGGTTAAAATCCAAGGCATAGGTGTCTTTGGCTTCGTGCCAAGGTCTCTGAGCCCCCTGGCAGGGGCTCGAGCCATCCAGGGCAGCCAGAGGGATGTCCTGGGTTCTGACACTTTCCCAGGCATTGTTCTGGGAAAAATCTGTGAGAAGATCAGAGAAAAGAATGAGAACCAATTCTTAACTTGCTGCACCTGCTATTGTGAACATGTGGAATGTGTAATGGAGATTTTTTTACCAAAGGGTGATTTGTTAATTAACTAACGGTGACAATGTTTTAATTAAAGAACTAATCAATTCCACCTGTAGTGAACTAAGGTTTCTTAATACAGATTATTGCTCAGCCTTCTGTAAATACATGGGAACTGTGTAAGTTATCAGCCAGTGCAGGCTGTTGTGCTGACAGCTCTGTGCTCGCTGCAGGGTGGGCGCCTGAAGGAGCCTCTGCAGAAGCTGAAGGAAGCCATTGGAAGGGCCATGCCAGAGCAGGTGGCCAAGTACCAGGAGGAATGCCAAGCCCATACTCAGGCCAAGTTTGCCAAGTAAGCTCCTCATTTGCTCATTCCCCCTCTGTGGCTTTTCCCAGCAGGCTCCCTGTGGCCTGGAGGCTGCTCACCTGAAGTTTGCCACCTCTTTTTGTTCCGTGGGTTACATTTGCTGATGGGCATTGATTGGCCTGACTGAGCTGTGTGTGTTCTTTGTGCTGTCTGTGGCCATGCCAGCTACAGCAGCACTGATGGGACCAGAGTTTGGCTGAAGGGTTTTGCATGTGCAGGCATGTCCTTAGGAACATGGCAGCCTGGGAACAGTCAGGCTAGATTAGTGCTGTCATCTCTATTACAAAATGTTGGGAGATTTCTTAACCTTCAGCCCATAGCTCAGCTTGCACCCTGAGCCAGAGGTTGCTGATACTGAGACCTCTGTCCAGTGCTGTTCAGAGATTCTTAATCTGCAGTATTAAATAGATTAAGTATCTACTTGAACCTGCAGGATGATCACTTCCACCTTTTCTGTCTCCATTTTAGGATGCTGGAAGAGGAAAAAGACAAAGAACAGCGAGTTTGTTCTGATGATGATGAGGATGAAGAAAAGGGAGGGAAGCGTGTCGCGGGCCCACGGAAGAAATTCCAGTGGAATGATGAAATCAGGTTTGAATAACTCAGATATTAAGCAAATTCATGAACTGTCTTACTCTTTGCAGTTGGCAGTGAAGCATTTTGGTGTCTGTTTTGTTTACAAAGCAGTGCTGATCACCTGTAGGAGCAGTCAGCTTGGAGGTTCGTGGCACGTGGTGTTGGTTGTGGAAACCATTTCTGCATTTATTGCATCTCACCCTGAAGCTGATTTCAGGCCCAGGCTAACCCTGAGAGAAGTGCTGAGAGTCCAAAAGAGAGAGTCAGATCTTTGGGAGCAGAAGGCATTCAGCTGAATTGCTGAATCCTACAGCCCAGACTCTTGACATGCCCAGGTTCTGGTTCTGGAAGCAGTTGAAGCTGTTGGGTTCTGCTGCCCCTGGCACTTGGGGCTGACAGAGGAGGGGAGAACAGGGGAGAGTACCAAAGGGTAAAAGGAAAATCAGTCCTGCTGTCTTTTTCTTCCTATTCTGGAACAAATCGGTTTGTGCTGCTGATCCATGTAGGACATAGCCAGCTGTGCTTCCTGCCCTCTCCTTGCAGAGAGGTTCAGTTCTGTGGTTGTTACTGGTGCCTGTGGCTCTGGCACTGGTTTGCTGCCTCAGCTGGTTCAGGAGATCACACTGGGAAGGGGTGACAAGACTTTTCTCCCTGGTGCATCCATGTGTGTGCACACAGAGCAAGGACTGGGCCTTTCCCTTCTCCTTTCCTGAGGAGGCAGTGCAGGGTTGTGTTAGCAAGAGCCAGATGTGTCTTGCTGTATTTATCCAGCCTGGATAAAGAGAATGATCTCCAAGTGGGAAAGGTCAATCTGCATAACTGTATGTGAAATCTTCCTGTTCCTCAGGGAGCTGCTTTGCCACTTGGTGAAGATTAAATTGGATGGTTATGACCTTGACAAGAATAAGGCTCAGTCTCTAGAGGATTATGTGAAGACCTTCCTAGAAGGAGAGGTGAAGCCCCTTTGGCCAAAAGGCTGGATGCAGGCCAGGTGAGCAAGAACCAAGGATTCCTTGTCCCAAGGGACCTGGGAAGGTCATTGGTCCTACCCTTGCTCAGGGAATGGCTGGCTTCAGACTTAGATCAGAGTGCTCAGGGCTTTGGCGTGTGGAATTTTGGAAATTCCCAAGGATGGAGATTACCACAGCATCTCTGGGCTCCTGTTCTGGTACTCGATCACTCTTCATGAGATCTTTTCTCTTTATTTCCTATAAGAATTCCCCTTGCTGCACTGAACTGAATATTCCCTGCTTTTGTTTTTGACTGTGCACCTTTGAGAAAGGTCTGGCTCCATCCTGTTCCTGTCCCCACCACTCTTTAGGTAGTGGAAAACTGCCATTAGACTCCTCCTGGGGCTTCTCCTGGAGCTTCTCTTTTTCCAGGCTGAGCAAAACCAGTTCCCTTCACCTCTCCTTGGCTGCTGTGTGTCCCTGTTCCTTGGGATGTCTCCAGTTTGTTGGCATCTCTCTTGGATAGTGGGGCCCCTGAAGCTGGATCTGTGTCCAGATGTGTCCTCCCAGGTGCTGATCAGGGCATGGTTTGCTCTCAGCAGGACACCTCTGCAGCAGTGGCTTCCCTTCCCTTGCCCCCCAGGAGCCCCAGGTCCTTTCCTGCAGGGCTGCTGCCCAGGGCTGTTCCATCCCAGCTGCAGGACTTGGTGCTGGATTTCACTGAGCTTCACAAGGTTTGTGTTGGTGCCTTTCTCCAGCCTGGGAAGGGCCCTGTGAATGGCAGCCCTGCCCTCCACCATGTTCTCCCCCCTGCCTCTGTCCCTTTTCACCTCCCAAATGCCTGAGTGCAGCCAGGACTGTGAATGGCAGTGCTGAGCAGCCTTGGTGCCATGGTGATGTCACAGGTGCCACTGGCACTGAACTGGCACTGAGGCCAGGCCCATGGGCCAGTCTATGCTTTCTTGGCTCTGTATTACAAAAGATCCACTTGTAATCACAAAGGATACATTTTCCAGACACTTTGGGATATCTTCTCTGGAGTATTCCCAAAAGAAGGCAAAGTAGGAAAGTTGTAGGGGCTTATTGGAGTCAGTAGAATCTGGTGTGGTTTCTGTACCCTCACTGCTGTTTCCTGCTCTTTCCCACTCTCCATCATCCCTGCCCTCGAGCTGGCAGTGGCAGAGCCACACAAATGGCACAGTCCCTCTGCTGGGACTGTCATCACCTTCTGGCCTGCTTTGTTTTGCTCACTATTTTCAAAGCAAGGACAACTCTGCAGTCTTACTTTGGAATCTTTAAGGTTCCTTCCAGCCCAAGCTGTTCCATGTTCTGTCTCTTTGCATTTCACCAGCTGGGCAGTGCTGACTTCTCTGCTGAGTTCTCTGCTGAGTTTGCTTTCTGGGTGTTGGGGGGTAAAGGAAGATGTAGGTAGCAGCTCCTAAGAGCAGTAAGTATGAGTGGCACATCAGAGATGCACTTGGAGAAGCCCATGAAGGCTGTTTGGTGCAGTTGCATGTGCACAGGAAGCTCAGAGCTCAGCATGGTTGTAGTGTGGTGCTGCAGGAGCTGAAAGGTGGCATTAGGAGATGTAGGAAGATTCCTGCTTAGTTAATGAAGATATACCCAGCCTGAGGGTCTCAGCTTGCCAAGTTGTAAAAACTTTTCTTTAAATAAAAGGAAATTAAAATCTTTAACTCCAAGTTTGCTGGTGAAACTGTTGTTGGGCATTCAGGTGTTCACAACAACTCAGTATAGGAGGCACTTCCAGTGGAATTAAATACAGTAAGTAATACCTCAGTAAGAGTTGATTTCCTGGTTGCTTTCCAGTGGCTCAAGGACAGTGGTTTCTCCTGCTGGGACTTGGAGTTGGACTTGATCTTTCTGGGTCCCATCCAACTCAAGATACTCTCTGACTTGGTGGTTTAAAGGCAGAGGGTAGTGTGACAGCCATGGGGAAGGATTGGTGGCTGTAGGAGAACTGTAATAATTTTATGGATAAGTCAGCTTGATTCACTGTCATCATGGTTTCAGAAGTTCATCTGTGAGAGGAACTTGAAGGTGGACAGAGCAGCAATTTCATGGATGAGTTAGAGAGGCCCTGCCATGAGTCTGTTTCCTCCATGAGCACTAAGAGATGATTAACAGAATGTTAGGTTAACATAAGCTTGCTTTTTAAGAGAAAAAATAAGACAAAAGTCTGTTAATACCAGCCAGGAATCACATTCCATGTGCCAGTACTGAAGGAATAACCATTCCTGTAGCTCCTCCCTGACATGTAGGAGGGCAGCTGAATGGCAGCTGGTTTGGGTCAGAGCGTGTTTGTGGGGGGAGACTCTGCTTTACCCTCAGTAGTGCAGGCTTTGGATGAAGCTCAGTCTATTGGCTGTACTCAGTCAGTGCTTCCAGAAAGGGTTGTGATGTACAGAGTCACCTCAGCTCCAGGCTGGGGACACAAAGGCAGCACAGACCCTTCTCTCCTTCATTGCTGGCTGAGAGGCACGGGAAGGGAACTTTCTCCCTGAAGAACTCTTGGATGATCTCTGGCAGCAGGAAGGCCCTGAGTGATGATCCTGCCCCTCCAGTTGGCTTTTTAAGCTGGCAGAGCTTTTTCCTTGGGCATTGTCCAACCACTGCCTCAATGGCCTTTGCAGTGCCTACAAGCATTGCTCCCCAGAGAGAGAACTGTGTGGGGCAGCTCAGGATGATCTTCTGGCAAAGGGCTGAATATTTGTTTGCTCTCTGTGGTTTCAGTTTCACCAAGTCCCCTGCTGTGCTGTGCAGCTCTGTCTCCAGTGATCCCAGCTGCTCTACTGGGTCTTGCTGGATATCACTTCTCATTGCTCTCTTCCCTTCTTAGGACACTGTTTAAGGAGAGCAGGCGTGTACACGGACACCTCACATCAGTCCTGTGAGTATCACAGCCTTCCTCTGGAGTGAAAACTGCTCATCTCCATTCCCTGGGGCCTGGGGGGATCCTGCAGGAACACCTGAGCTTGCTTGGCTCCCCCTTCATAGATCAGTGCTGCTTCCTTTGGGGAGGCCTAGGGAGAGCAGCTGCTTGTATGTGACATCTCCCAACACTTTCCTCAGGTGCTTTAGCCTTCAGCAAGCTCAAAAAGAACAACTTTAAAGCCAGGTTGCCTCTGGTTCAACAGCCTGGAGTGAGGGCTGTGTGCTGGGCCTGGGAGGCTCAGGGAGGTCAGGTGGAGTGTGATTTCTGCAGCCTGTTCAGTTGGTGCTTGCTGGGTTCTGGATTCCCTCTTTCTTGTTGCCTGGTTCAAGGAGGGGCACCATGAGCTCAGACTGGTGAAGGTGGGTGCAGCAGGCTCACCAAGAGCCATCAGAATCCAGCTGGGCAGGGGCTTTAGTCCAAAGGGTCTCATGGATCTTGCTGGTGGTTGATAACAGATGAGGACATGGATTTAGGCTGGTGTCAGTTTGGCAGACAGTCCTGTTCTTGGAATTGGTGAGTGAGGGGAAGTGGAATAGGGTGTAGAGTCATCCTTCCCTCAGCCACACACCCAGCAGCTCAGGGATGTCTTGTACCAGAGGTTGCATCTGACCAGATCTATTCTCTGGGAGTTTGGCAGATGCTTTTGCATCTTTTGCTTCTTCTGGGAAGCCAAAAGAAGGGTGTAACTTCTGCAGAACAGTCTCTGTGCCAGTTTCTCTCTGGGCCTCGCTGTAGGAGGGCAGCAGCAGTGGGGTCCTGCAGCTGGTGCAGATGTGTGTGTGGGTGTTTCACTGCTCTGCTGCCATTCCAAGACTCTGCTCCACTCCCTGATCAGCTCCCTGGTGGGAGTTGGGGTTTCCAAGAGCAGCAACCAAATGTCATGTGGTTTTGAATCCTAGCAACCTGAGATGCTGCCTCTGTTCCCTGCAAAGACTCAGTGGATCATCACCAGCAGGGCCCAGGTGTGCTCCCTGGCTGGCTCCTTCCTTGGGGCAGTCACTCAGCCATGTTTCTCTTGTCTTCCTCCAAACAGGGCGAAGAAGAAAGTTATAGCTCCTACCAAGGTGAAAGTGAAGGTGAGTTCTGTTTTCTGGTTCTCAAGGTTGGTATGTGCCAAATGTCAAATGACTGCCACCCTGAACCCTGTGTTTGAGCTTTGTATCAGCTACTGTGAAATGGCTCTTCTCAGTATTTGCCTTGGAAAAAACAACTGGAACAGCAGCTAAAATTGATGGCAGTGGCAGCTGGGAGGGAAGTGGGGGCTCATGGGCACAGAATATGTGTGTCCTGCTTTTTATCCCCAGATTGTGAACCTTCCCTCCCCTTCTCAGCAGTAAACCCTGTCTCTCTTCTGACTGTGCCTTCTCCTGTGATGTTGTTCCAGGACTCTTCCTGCAAGCCAGACAAGAAGCTGTCGGTGTCTGTCCCTTCCCTGCACTCGAGCAGCACCTTGGCCATGTCCTCAGAGCCCCAGGGAGGAGCCCTGGGCATCAGTGCCCAAACCAGGGAGCTCTTGTCCCTTGGGACAGCCCAAGCTGCCAGCAGCACTGCCACTCCTGCCACCTTCAAGGATGATTCCTTGGATGAGGACTTGATTCACAACCCCACCTCCTCCCTGGAAGCTGTGTCCAAGGAACTGGCTGTGCTGAACAGCAGGGCAGCAGGGAGCCCTGACTTTACTCTTCCTGCAGCTCCAAAAGCTCCACCAGAGAAGATCCCAGCTCTTGCATCCTCAGAGGAGAAGAGGACATTTCCAAAGCCCAACCCTTCCCCTACATCATCCTCTGGTTCCCTCCAGTCTCCTCTAAACTTCCTTGCTGAGCAGGCCCTGGCCTTGGGCCAGTCTTCTCAAGACAAGAAGACAGAGAACTCTAATTACAAAGAGCATTCCTGCCAAGCCTCCCCCAGCAAAATCCTTCCTGATGCCCACCAGGCTAAACAGAAGCACCACAGCCTGGTCAGGCCAGGCCATGGGCCCCCGGCCTCGGCGCCGGTGCCGGGCGCTCAGGTGAAGGTGTTCCACCCTGGTGCTCAGCTCCAGAAAACCTTCACCTCCCCAGCTCCCTTTGTCAAACTGCAGAATCCCAAATCCTCCACCCCCCTGCCCCAGCGCTCCCTCCTCCAGCAGGTCAAGTCATCAACCAAAGCTCAGAGCTTCCATTCCTCCACGACCCCAGGCAGCACCCAGAACTCCAGCAGCTCCCACAAGAGCCAAGGCTTGTCCTCATCCTCTCTCAGCTACGCCGGGAAGCACTCGAGTGGCTCTGGCTCTTCAGGACAATCTTACAAATCCCCTTTTGTCGCTGGCTCCCTCTCCAAGCACGGGGCTTCTTCCAGCAGCTCCTCTGGAGCTCCTGCCAACCAGGGCAGCTCCTCTGGGACTTTGCTCCCCGGCGTGGCAGCCCCGTCCCCAGGCTCAGCCTCCGGCCGCCCGGCCTCCAGCTCCTCAGTGAAGAAACCTCCCGTGGCCCAGAAGCTGACCCTGGTGGCACCTCCTGGAGGCTCCAACGGAGATTCCAGTGGGGGCACCCAGGGCGTGGCCAAGTTGCTGACCTCGTCCCTAAAGCCAGCTGTGGTCAGCAGCACCGCAGCCTCTACCTCTGTCCCGGTAAGGGGGCCCTGCTGGCAGCTGCTGCTCACTGCTGCCCTGAAGGGGGCACTTCAAAAGAAAAATCTGGAATGACTGTCTGGATTTCAGCTGCTTTAGACTAGAAAGTTATGGCCTTTGCCCTGGGCTTGCCCTCCAGAATTCCAGCTTTCACTTTCAGCTTAAATAACCACTAAGCTGAATACTGTGCTGCCTTCCAAAGGGCAGTTATTGCCCAGACTGTGTCATGGTCCTGCCCTGGCCCTGTGAGTTATGGGGACAGTAGGGCTCCCATTTGGATTAAGAGAAAGTGCAGTAAGGTAATTTATCACAAGAGATAAAGTTCATTGCATGAACTAAAAGTATAATGATGAATTTATTATTTATTAGATCTACAAACTTAGCCTTCTTTAAATTATTCCAAGTCGTTTTAGTATTATTGCCACTTTTGTCATGACTGGCCCATAGAATAAATAACCTGTGGTTATAGAACCATGGTTTCATTCAGGTTGGGAAAACCCTCTAAGATCATTGAGTCCAACCACTCCCCCAGCACTGCCAAGGCCACCTCTAACCCATGTCCCCAGTGCCACATCCACAGAGCTTTTAAATCCTCCCAGATGTGGTGATTCCATCCCTTCCTGGGCAGCTGTGCCAGTGCCTGACCATCCTTTCCATGGAGAAATTTCCCCAATATTTGTTAGGATGGAACATTTCAGGAAGGACTTCTGGGTTGTCAGTACAGACTTGTATTATTACAATATTGTATTACTTAATGGTATAAGGGGCTTCATTTTTATCTATAGCAAAAAAGTAATAGATCCTAATGTTGTATTCATTTGTTGTTGGCTGCTCATGCCTGCCTTCCTTTGTGCCCCATGGAAAGAACTGGGAAATACAAGGAGTGTGTTTAAATGGAAAGCATGTACTGCTCAGTTGATACAGCTTGTCTGTTCCTGAGCTAGAGAGCTCCTCAGTGGTGCCTGTCTCCATGAGAGAGATCCTAAATAACCTCCTGGGGTGCCTTGGGTGTCAGACCTCAATGCCTGGAGTTGTCAGCAGTGTCTGCTGCCATAAGTGAGTAGGAAGCAAACCCCTGGAATTCACAGGCAGTGTGGAAACTTTTCCTCTGCCTAATGGAGGCACAATTCCAGAGCAAGGGAGTCACGGAGGCAAATCCAGCGTGGCCACCTTCAGAAGAGCTGGCTTGCCAATGTCCATCTGCAGATGGCCTCAAGTGTTGGCATCTCTTGGGCCCTGGCTGGGAGGGTGCTTTTTCCTGAATTCTTGGGGGGGGGAATTCTTGAGCATTCCATGTTTTGCAGATCTGTAAGTCTGAATGGTGCTGTACCTTGATTCTCCCTCTCCTGACTGACCTTTTCCATTGCTTTGCAGAAAGGAACTAGTGGAGCTGTGCTGCTAACAAGCTCTTCCTCCTTAAGTGTACTGGCTCCATCCTACAAGTCCAACAACCCAAAGCTGCCAGCTGCCCTGAGCTCCACCCCGTTAGGTATTATCTCTCCTATTCATTCTTTCCCTCTCCATGTCATCTCCTTCAGTTCCGACTCCTCCCCAAAAGCAGGAGTTTCCAAGGATGCAATAGTTACAGGACCTGCTCCAGGAACTTTCCACCACGGCCTCGGGCACAGTGAGTATCCTGCTGGTCACCTGTGTGTCACCTGTGCCTGTGCTGTCACCTAGAACATCAGTGCTCTGCTGGGCTGCCCATTGCACACCAGCCCATCTCTCTGGCTGATGCTTTGTGCTGTGCTCCCTGCTTTTGTATCTCCAGCAGTTGCATTTGGAGAACATCCCTAGAGCTCACCCAGAAGTGCCAATAACTGGAACCTGACCTCTGCTAACTGCTGCAGCTCCTCTGCTCATTTCTGTCTTGGATGTGTATTTGTTCCTTTTTCCCTGTCCTCTCTTTGTTTTTCTCTCTAGGTCTTCTGGCTGGTTTGCACTCCAGCCCCCACCACGCAGCGCCACTCCCACACTCTGCCCTGGCCACTCACTTACCACAGAGTTTGCCAGGTAACTTCTCAGATGCTCTTGTTTGTCTTCTGCCTCGTGAGTCTCCCTCTATCTCAGCAGATCCTTCCTTCAGGGCTGCAGCCAAAGGGGTTTCCATGTTTTCCAGCTCTGTGGTTGTCACTAAAGCCTCTCTGAGGTACAGAGTGAGGGGCTGGGGGAAACCTGCTCTGGTGGAAGGTGTCCCTGCCATGGCAGGGGGTGGAACAGGATGGGCTTTAGGGTGCCTGCCAATCCAAACCATTCCATGATTAGGAAGAAATTCTTGGCTGTGAGGGTGGGCAGCACAGGGTGCCCAGAGCAGCTGTGGCTGCTCCTGGATCCCTGGAAGTGTCCAAGGCCAGGTTGGACAGGACTTGGAGCAGCCTGGGATAGTGGAAGCTGTCCCTGCCCATGGCAGGGGTGGGACTGGAGGGGCTTTAAGGTCCCTTCCAATCAAACCATTCTGGGATTCTGTGGTTTCTGGAATGATGAGTCCTCAGTGCTTACAGCAAATGTTGGTTCCTGCAGATACTCTGAATTATCCCGCCAGGATGAAAGCTGTGCCTGTTTGTGCACAGCCTGCCAGGACTGCCCTGGAATGAATATTCCAGCTCTGGGGAGTTCTGTTCCTGGTGGCCTACATAAAATGTGTCAGACCAGACTGTCTTGTGTCTGTGCACTGAGTTAATTGCCAGCATCTCCTTCACAACAAGTTTGTAGTGTAAATGCAGATTGCTCCACTTGCTGCTCACAACGTGAGGATTTGGCAGTTAAGCCTGTTCCTGCCCCAGTTTGATGCCTGCAGAAGTGATGCATAAAACAGGAGTTTTCCAAAGGAGAGAAGTAAGGAAAATTGAAATTCAGCGCCAGCAGATCATTCTTACCTGCTCCAGGGAGCTGCTTATTCCCCTGATAACTCCTATTTCTGCTTTCTTAGGCGTGTTCTTTAGCACTTGGGTGCAGTTCAGTGCCATTATCTTAGTACCTGCTCCTGCTGGGATGGTCTTCCTGGGCTAAGTGAGCCTGATTTAGGAGTGCCAGCCTGGCCCTGTGGTGTGTGCATGGATAACCATGTAGCTTCTTGGAGGAGTCATGGAATAAAAGACCCCTGAGTGCTGAGCACGGTGCTTGTTGGCTGAAGAAGGAAGAGTGTGTTGTGCACTCAGGAAAATGCAAAGAGTTAGTTGGGTTTGCTTCCTTTGCTGAAGTTTGATGTGGGTTGTGCCATGCTGGTGTGGTAGAGCTGAAGAAGGTCCTGGCAGTGATCACTGGTGGGACAGACCCTTCCTTCCTGTTTGTAAATCACACTTCTGGAATGAGATCAGAGATTGAACATGGCTTGTGGAGTATATTCCATGTCACTGAGGAGCAGCTCTTTGTCCCTTTAGTTGAGGGAGTTCAGAGTGATCACTGTTGTTCATAGGGCTTATAACAGAAGAATTTTTTGATGAATTCTTCAGCAGGATGCAGGGCCACAAGACAAAAGACCACTGGGAATAAGTGGAGGAAAATTGACCATGGATCCAGCTCAGCAAGGACCTCCTTTCTCACTTGGTGTTTTCACTTAAAGATTGGGGATGGAGCCTGGTGCTGCCATCTCCTGGAACTCTCCCAATTCTGGTGTTTTGGGGGAGAACACAGCAGATATTTAAGTGACCCCCATAACCTTAAAATGAATTCCTGTGTTTTGTGGCACCAGCTGTGTTTGGCTGTGCCAACACCTGCCCACAGCTGCATTGCTGTGTCTGAGCACTGGAGGTGCGTGGGAGGTTGCTGCAAGTGCAAGGGGATGTTGATGCCTTAAATAAAAGTGCTTTTATATCCATGTTGATCCAAGAGCCTCTGAGCAAAGAGCATCCAGTGCTTGCCTGTGTGTGGTCGGTGCTTCTGGTGCTGGTGGAGGTTCCTTGTGCTGGGAATGTGGAAATGGGATGTGCTGGGCTGAGCTCTTGCATGCAAAGGAGCTGTTCTTGGCCTGGAGGAGAAGCTGCTGCTGCACTGCTGGTGCCACTGCTGCTTAGCTGCACGACTCAGTGCTCCCATTTGTCCATCACAGTCTGAAGTGGGTTTGATTGCTCCTGGAAAACTTTTGCTTCCTTAAACTTCCTTTTTCTCTCTTCAGTGCATTTTCTCTTGTCCTCCACATCCATTCCTTTCTGTTCCATCAGTGGTGAGATTCCTATGGATCCTGTTGCTATCAGTGGGCACCTAAAGCCTTCATTTAAAAAGCACCTAAATAAATAATTAAAAAAAAAAAATCAATGAAGCACCTAAAGCCCTACCTGAAAGGGGCTTCTAGGTGAGGGGTTGGCCTCTTCTCCCACACAACCAGTGACAGGACAAGAGGAGACAGGGGGAAGTTTAGGTTGGACATCAGGAGGAGTTTCTGTTTGGAAATGGTGGTCAGGCATTGGCAGGGGCTGTCCAGGAAGGTTTGGAGTCCCCATCCCTGGAGGTGTCCAAGGAAGACCTGGACATGGCACTCAGTGCTCTGGGCTGGGGACAAGCTGGGGATGGGTTACAGGTTGGTCTCCCTGCTCCTGGAGGTCTTTTCCAACCTCAATGATTCTGTGATTACAACAGCAAAAATGTACAACAGGTTACTTCCAACCACCTTAGGGGCAAGGCACCCACAGCATGTGTTTTGGGATTCCTGGAGGGGGAGATGTGGCAGGGTGGATTTAGAGAAGGGCCCAGGCTAAGGAGTTCCCTGGCAGCTGGAATTGTGCCTGGGGCTTCTGCTGGGAGCCCACAGGGGACCCTCAGTGCTTCCCTTGTCCCTTCCTCTGAGGCTGCTCCCAGTGCAGAAATGTCTCCAAGCACATCCTCTTCTTCTTGATCCCTTGGTGCTGGGAAGGAAGAGTAGGTCTTTCCCTCTGTGCAGAGGCCTGGCTGTCCCAGCTGTGCTTCAGGGGGTGCTGAGCCCCCTTCCCAGCTGTTTTATTTTCTTTCAGATGCTTCTCAGCTTCACGGCAAAGGGTCCAATGCACAGCAGCGCAAGTTGTGACGCCTGCAAGGAGGGGAGCTCCAGCACCCATAGGATAAAACCCAGAGGAACAGGTCATGGACTTTGGATACCAGCTGTTTATTTTGATTTCTTTTGTTTTCTTTTTTTTTTTTCCTATTTCTGTTTTTTATGACAACTGGAGAGACTGAACTGCAACAAGGAACTCATTGGGGTGTCTGCTCAGAGGCTTTCAGAGCTGAGCCCCACACATGGGGCCACCTGGAGCCATGCCCTGATGAGAGGAGCCTTTTGTAGCACTGTTTATTGCTGCTGCCCTTCCTGCATTCCCTGGCACTGGCAGGAGCTGGAACTCACAGGGAGGCTGGGGTGGTCCTGCAGTGGATTCCCACCCACCTGTGTCTGTAGCTGCCAAGTACCTCCAAGTCCAGTTACCTCCTTGGTCTCCCTGTGGAGGGTATGAAAGGTGCTTCTTTCTTCTGCTTCGGATTTACTTGGATAATTCTAGCACTGCCAGTGCTTTCTTGAAGACATTTGAGTAACTTTCCAATTGTACTATAAAACTGTGCTACACTTAATTGGAGGATTTAACATTTCCTGTGTGGTGAATCTAAGGAACCACCTGATGTTCCCCTCTGGAGGAGAAGGAAGACTCTTTAGAGACTAAAGACATTTTTAGATGCAGTCATCGACTTTTAGAATTCTACTTCTTTTGAGTTTTTGGATTTTTTTTCCCTCCAAAGGGATGCTTTTTTCCTGCTCAGTTTTATCCTCATTGCCATCGAATGCATTGGATTGAATGGGACACCTCTTAGCATGTCACATGGATGGGAAGACATAATTCCAGTGCCTTTTATGGTGGAGCAAGAATGGACTAGTGACACACATTTCAGCCCTATTTTGTGTGCTCCTCAACCCTTTTTTAATCATTCTGTATTTAAAATGTATTCTGGTTTATTTAATAGAGCTTTTTATGGTTGCACATCAGAAGAAAAAAAAAAAAAAAAGCTGCACTGTCTGGACTTCAGTGGTGACCTGGTGACTGAGCACAGTCCCAAATCCAGCAGGAGCACCAGTTCTCATCCCAGTATGTGCAGGCGGGTTCCAGGCCCTCCCCTAAAGCCATTCTTTCCTAGGGTTGTGAGTTAGGATCAATTTGGTGGGCAGAGGGAATGAGTGAGATGAACCAAGGTCACGACCTGTCCAATGAATTCCAGAGAAAAACACCTCAAAGGTACCTGCACCAGGATCATGTGCTCAGCACAGCTGCAGGAACAGGGACCATCTACAGTCTGGGGGTGTCTTTTCTTCTTCATTTTTTTAACTTTTGAGCTAAATACTCCCCCTGTGCACCCCCTTTGGGGCTAAGGGCAGGCTGAGGCTCCACCTGAGCTTTCTGAGGTTTGGTTTCCTGCTCTGCCCAGTCTGTCTTGTCTCAGGCCCCCCCAGCCACGTCCCAGTTGTGCAGGGGTAGTGCTGATCCATGTCGAATTTGCTGGTATTCCAAGGAAAAGCTTGCAGCTTCCTCCTTGAGCTTTGGGGCAGGATGCTGACCCCAGGATAGCAGCAAATGTCTGCTTTAGTTTGCTCTGGTTTTTGTTAAGATCTGAGAATGTCTGTTTTCAATTTGAGCTGATGCATTCACTGCCCAAGATCGGTGAGTTGATTGTATTTCAAATTAATGGATACAGCTCAGATTTCAAGTCTGTTTACAGAAAATACCTAGGTTGTAGCAGAAGAGCCAAAGACAGAACTGGTGTGGGTCAAAGGAAGCACAGCATTTCTGGTGGACTCTGAGCAGTGGATGTCGTGTGGTTCCTGTTGAAGGCCTCATCCTGAGGGGTGCTTGGCACCTTCACCTTCCCCTGGGAGCTGAAAGCTTGGGACACCTGGCAGGATAGGGGCTCTCAGTGAGTGACTCCAGGTACTGGTTCTCCTCCCTCTCTTTGCTTTCACTTGAATGCTTCTGCTGGGAAGCCCCCGTGTGCAGAATCCCTCCTTCTAGGAATTTAGCGAAGCCTCTTGCCTCAGGGAAACGTTTATGTGGTGGAAATTCTGTGGGATATTTTTTCTTTACATGCTATAATGAATGAGTGAGTGGTGTGGAGCAGAGTGGCAGCAAGGCAGGCCCATGCAGAGCAGCTGATGGGGAGCCAGGCTGGCACCTCTGCCTTGGGGAGGCAACTGGCAGCGCTTCCAGGATGGAATGGGGAGGGATAGGCTCCCATGGCACTTACCTGGGGATGGCAGTTCCTTTTGGGTGTAAGAGCTGCAGTTTACTATTCTATTTTTTTTTATGTGTGTTGGCACTGTCTTGCTGAAGATGGTGGGGGTGGTATGAAAAATGTTAATCTTGTACAGAACAACTCAATAAATTGTTTCAAACTTTCCAAAACGTTTTTTCCCCCATCTCCTTACCTCTAGTTCCCTGACTTTGTTCCAAGGAATTTCTGTTGCAGCTTGGTTGCTCATCTGTGTCTCGAGTGAGTAATGAATTATTGACTGTTTTAAAGTCTCCGATGTGGTGAGTGAATGGCAGCTGTGTTACAGCTGTTGCAGGGGTGGGAATGTTTCTTCTCATTCCCTGTGCTCCTCATGGTGCTTGAAGTTGGCCTCTGCTGGAAAGGACCTGTGGGGCTCAGAGCCTGCAGGACCAGTGAGATCCTCCCTGATCCCTTCAGTCACAAAGGTAAAATAGTGGTGTTACTCCCCAGAGCCAGGAGGGATAAGCAGGGAATGCTTATGACTGCTTTTGTGGACATCTGACCTCCCCAGGCTTTGGGTATTAGCTGAAATTGGGGCAAAAGGAAGTGAATGAGTTCTCAAAGGTACCATCCCAGTGTGATCCACTGTTCTCCTGCAGTCAGTCCCATTCTTTAGTGCACTTCACTCCCATCTACTGCTGCTCATTAGTCCCAGCTTCAATGCTGCTCCAGCAATTTCCCCTTGGAAAAGAGCCAACAGCTAAAATGAATAATCTTAGTGCTTTAATTCTGACTCCTAAATGGCAACTTCTTGTACACCCAAAGATCAGGAGGCTGCCATAATTAATGAAAACCACACACCTTCTGATTGGAACCACTGCATTTTTATTTTGTACTATAAATAGAATTCCCCTCTATTCCCCATTCCCTTACACAAGTAAATGAAACATGTAGCTGCATGTAACTCCATCCAGGAAAACACCAGCACTAACAGCTTTTAACCACGAGTGAAGGAGCTGCCTGTGGGAGGCCCTCTGCATTGGGTTCCCCTGCATGCTGTGCACAACCCCTTGTGTCTGGTGGTTCTGCCATCTCTTCATGTCCTTTTCCTTGACCTCTGGGGTGTGTGAATGCTCCTCCTGGATCAGTGGCTGGTGCCATCAAACTACACCTTCATTCTTCCCCAGCAGCACAGGCACAGAGGTGAACAATGGTGGTGGTGAGTCTTGACGTGGTGATTCTGGGCTGAAACCTTGGTTTCCACAGAGCTGGTTTTCTCAGAGGATGAGCCCATCATTGAGTCAGTTGTCCACGGTGGGACTGTCTGGCTTATCACCATGCAGCTGATGTAACCAGCTCCTGCTGGTCACCTTGGAGTCACCTGAACCTTCAGTCTCTCTCCTGACATGGCTTCGTGCACGACTGTGTGAGTAGGAGTTGAGGAAACTGCAGGTTCTACTGAGTCTTTTGGACTCGAGGCACTTCACTGTCCTAAGGCTTTCTCTTGTTTTCTGGTAGGCAGGGAGGAAGAGGGGTTTCAGGAGGTTGGCAGATGTTTTCCACTACTGGTGGTGTTTTCTGCAGTGTGTGACAACAAGCGGAGTGGCTGCGTAGCATGGCCGGGGCAGAGGCTGTAGCAGTTTGGAAGAGGCGAAGGAGGGCGAGGCTTTGCAGTGATCTGGGTGTCTGCAAGGTGCTGCAGCTCTCACTGGCTGCTTTTGAAGTGAAGTTTCTAGAGTGGAGCGAGCGCTGTGTAATTGCTTCCGGACACCAAGACTGCCAGCTCCTGGATGGACATCTCCTTGTTGAGGTAACTGTCGTACTGGGCCGCCGTGAGCCTCCCGCTCTTCAGGGCGTCCTCGATGGAGAACTCCCTGCCAGACTTCCTGTCGAGGATCACAGACGATTCCCCGTTGGGACCCTTTATTGAGATCTCCTCCCAGTCACATTCCTGGCTCTTCAGTTTGACAAACAGGCTCCATTCAATGAGGCCAAACACGTGAGCTTCCTCTGGAGACATCTCTTTTCCGGTGTCGGGGTCAATGACCACGATGGAGCGCCTCAGGTGGTTCTCTCGTTGCTCCCTCTTGATAGCCACTGTCTTCAGGCGATTCTGAAGTTGCTCAATCTCTGCATCTTTTTCTCTGGATAATTGCTTCAGATCCTCTAACTCCCTTTCCAAAGCTTGGAACCTGGAGTCCAGGTTTATTCCACTGTCCACGTGGGTCATGTTTCTCAGATCCTGAGCTTCTGTTGCGGTGAGTTCAATCTCTGACTGCAGTCTCCTTGTTTCCATCAGGAGGTTTTGTTTCTCGAGGTGGAGCTTGTGGTTTTCCTCCCTTAACAAGTCTAGCTCCTTTGACGACTTGGAGTTGTTGAATTCCACCTCGGACAGCCTGGTTTCCAGGCGGTTGATATCTGCATCCAGCTCCCTCTTGCGCCTACTTTCTTCCTCCAGGTTGCTCTTCAGCTTTTGAATCTCATATTCCGTGTCTCCTTTGTCCACTTGGACACTCTCTGAAAAGACCACTTTCTCCTTGACCTCCATCTTCTCCAAAGAAAGGAGCTTCTTTCTCAGGGCTTCTAGCTCGGTTTGCAGGACTTGTCTGCGGTGCTTCTCTTCTTCTAACTCCAGCTTGAGGAGGGAGTGCTCCTTCTCCTGCTGGGGATCTTGCTGAAGGATCACTTTCTGTTTCACAGTCACTCGTTCTGTCGTTTCTCTCTCCTGTTCTTCCAGCTCGTTCAGCCGGATCCTGAGCCTCTGCACCTCCAGCTCGGCCTCCCTGCGGGCCTGTCTCTCCTTCTCCAGCTCCTCCAGCTGCCGCTCCAGCTCGGAGCGTCTCCTCTGCAGCTTGCGCAGCTCCTCACGGAGGCCATCGATCTGCTTCAGTTCGCTCTCGATGCTCTGCGAGAAGGAGTTCACCTCAGCTTTCAAGGCAGGATCCTGCTCATACTTCACTACTTCCTGCTGGACCACCTTTTCCTTCACCTGGGAAAGTTCTTCCTCCTTCAGTCTTACTTTTTCTTCTTGGAGAAGGCGTTCCCTCTCCAGGTCAATGTGCTTCATTTGTTCGTCTGCCAGCTGCACTCGCAGCGACTCTACCTCCTCTCTAGTCTTGGGGTCTTCCCTAAACTGGAGGATTTCTTGAACAACTTCCTTCATTTGCACTTGGGGTTTGGTGTCTTTCAAAGCTTGTATCTCCTGTTTCAGCTGGTAGATCTCCAGGTCAGCTCTTTCAATAGCTCCGGTCCTCTCTATGATTTCCTCCCGGAGCCGCTGTAGCTCCTTTTCAGTTTCTGGATCATTCTTGTACTTAATGACCTCCTTAATGACTTCTTTGACTTCTACCAGGGGCCCTCTGTTCTTCAGAGCAGCCAGCTCGCTCTGGCAGCTCTTCAGCTGTTCGTCCCCACCACGGTACCTGCTCTCCTGCTCTACCAGCTCCAGGCGAAGGTTGGCAACTTCATTCTCAGCCTTGGGGTCTGGGCGCACAATCTCACGCACTTTCTCCTGAACAACCACCTTGGAGTTCTCCTCCTCCAGCAGCTGGATCTTCCTGAGCAGCTCAGCCTTTTCCCGCTCGTTGGAACGGCCCTTGGACTTCTCATCTTCGTACTGGCGCCGGAGCTCGTTCACCTCCCTCTCAATGGCCAAATCCTTCTCCACCTTCAGCACCTCCTTGACGGTGATTTTGCCCTCGGCAATGGCCCGTTCCTTCTCCAGACGCTTGAGCTTTTCCTGGAGGAAGCTGAGCTCTTCCTCGTGCTTCTGCCGAAGGGCGCTCTCCCTCTCCTTGGTCTCCTGCAACATCCGGAATTCCATCTCCAGCTGGGGATCGTTCTGCAGCTTCAGCACCTCCTTCTCTGTCACCTTCTCCTGCTCTTTGTTCTTCTCGCTGGACAGCACAGCAATTTGCTGGCGTAAGAGGATGACTTCACTCTCCCTGGTTCCTTCCTGCCTCCTGAGCTCTTCCAGTTCCTCTTTGAGCTTCAGGATTTCAGCAGCTTGAGCCTTATCTTGTTCAATCCTCAGCACCTCTTTCACTATGTACTCCTGCCCTCCTTCCCTCTTCTCGTGCTCCAGGACTCGCAGCCGGATTTTCAGAGCCTCCAGCTCATCCTGGAGTGCCTGGTTCTTGCGCTGCTCCTCTGCCAGGTTTTGCTGCAGTCTGTGGAAACTCTCCTCCAGCTGGGGGTCAGGCACCCTCTTCACCAGTTCTTTCTTCACCACAGTTTCTTGGGGCTTCTGGTTTTGCAGGTGGACAATGTTGTTCTGAATGGCTTCAATCTCTGCCTCGAGCTGTTGCCGACGCTGAGTCTCATCCTCAAGCTCTTTCTTCAACTTCCAGACTTCTTCCACAGGCCTTACAGACTTTTTGGTCTGGGCAAAGTCTTGTGTCACCTGAATATCTGGCTGCTGTTGTTGGCAAAAGGATCAAAAACATTAGTCCAAAAAATCCAGTTAATCACACTTTTGGTGCTTATCATCACAGAATCGTTTAGGTTGGAAAAAACCTCCAAGATCATCAAGTCCAACCTGTGGCTGATCCCCACCTTGTCACCCAGCCCAGAGCATGAAGTGTCACATCCAGTTGTTCCTTGGACACCTCTGGGAATGGTGGAACACATCCACCACCTCCCTGGGCAGTGCTTTCCAAAGCCTGACCACCTTTTTAGTGAAGAAATTTCTCCTGATCTTTAACCTGACCCTGCCCTGGCCCAGCCTGAGTTGGTTCCTTCTCCTCCTGTCCCTGTTCCCTGGGAGCAGAGCCTGACCTCCCTGGCTGTCCCCTCCTGTCAGGAGCTGTGCAGAGCCACAAGGTCCCCCCTGAGTCTCCTTTTCTCCAGGCTGAGCCCCTTTCCAGCTCCCTCAGTCCCTCCAGGTGTTCCAGGCCCTTCCCAGCTCCGTTCCCTTCTCTGGACACACTCCAGTGACTCCATGTTCTTCTTGCCATGAGGGGCCCAGAACTGGACACAGAACTCAAGGTGCCTCAGCAGGGCCAGCACAGAGGGACAATCACTGCCCTGGTCCTGCTGGCCATTCCTGACCCAGGCCAGGAGATTGGTGCCTCCAACAAACCAACAGGAGGGAGCTGAGCTGTGGCAAACCCTGAGCAGGGAGCATTTGCAAATGGACTTCTCTGTGGGTTCCCAGCCTGAGAAATCCTTTCTGCAATGCCTGCTGCTGTCAGAACAAATCTCTGAGCCATAAGGGATACTAATTTTGCCACAGAATGGCAAAAAGAGAGTTAAAAACTATATGGGGCTCCCTAGGATGAGTAGGCAATGGGACTGGGGGTTGGTCTGTCTGATTTAAGTGTCTGCTGATTAATGATTTAGGGGGACAAGACACCAGCTAGACTTGTTCCCAGTTCAGCTTGTATTGGCAGAGCCCCACATGTGCCATTCACACGTGTCCCTGGGTCCTACAGGTGTGTCCCCTCAGCATCACCTTGTTCCTGTGATCACTCACCTGCCGCAGGAGGCTCTGGGCAAACTCCAGGTTCTGCAGCCTCTGCTTGTTCACAGCGTTCACTTCTGTGTATTTGGCTGCCAGAACAGCTTCCTGCAGAGCAAAGATGTGTTGGTAAGAGCTTGAGAAGGCCAGAAACAATCAGGCCCTAAACTGGTAGCTCTGGGTGCTCCTATAAACACCTACAGCAGTGAACTGCTCAGTTTTGAGGGGGGAGAGGGATTCTCCAGCACAGACACACTCATCATCATGCTGTGATTTTTCTACTCAAGATAAGCAAAAACAGGTGCAGTAAGACCAGGTGAGGAAGCTGAGGAGGAACCAGGTGGACACTTTTGCCTGCCTCTATAGGCAGGATGGGTTTGAGGCAGGTAGCAAACAGATCCTGCATAAGTAAGTAGCTTGTAGCCTCATCTTACTGTATTTCTATCTTTGGTGGTGAAATCTCTCTGAAAGTCTAGAGAAGGAAAAAACTTCCAGGTTTTTAGCTTTTCTCCTCCTTTTTCCCTTCCAAAAGTGTTAAATCTAGCATTTTCCCTCCCTCATTCTGGCCAGCCAGTTCAAAAAAATGATGAAAAATCCCTTCCTCCTGATTCCCTGTGATTCCCTGGGGAACCAAGGTCCCCACAGTAAATGTAGGTGTCTGCAAACCCCCATGGTCCCGTGAGCTGCCCTCTGCTTTGGCTCTGCTCTGGCCAGCCCTTGCTCACCTCCTCCTTCACTTTGGCAGCTGGGGACTGCAGCCTGGGCTTCTTGCTGGTGTAGCCATTGCGGCCGTTCTCCAGGTCCAGGATGGATCTCAGCTTCTCAGCTTCCAGCTCGTAGTCCTGTGCAAAGGCATTCCCAGGAGAAATGTGAAATTGCTGCATCCCCTTCACATACAGGCTCCTCCTAAGCTGCCCTGGCTTTAACAACTTCACCCCTTGATCCGTTTTTTGGGAAGGCCACAAAACCCCACCCTCTGCTCTGGAGCCAGGCTGGGAGAGCTGGGGGTGCTCACCTGGAGAGGAGAAGGCTCCAGGGACACCTCAGAGCCCCTTGCAGGGCCTGAAGGGGCTCCAGGAGAGCTGGAGAGGGACTGGGGACAGTGCAAGAAAAGGAAACAGCTTCCCACTGGCAGAAGGCAGGGCTGGATGGGATATTGGGAAGGAATTGGCCCTGGCACAGGGTGCCCAGAGAAGCTGTGGCTGCCCCTGGATCTCTGGAAGTGTCCCAGGCCAGGTTGGATGGGGCTTGGAGCAACTTGGGACAGAAGGAGGTGTTCCTGCCCATGGCAGGGGATGGAATGAGATGGACTTTAGGGTCTCTTCTAACCCAAATACTCTGTTTCTCTGTTCTCTCACAGGCAGAATTTCAGTCCTTACCTTCACTGCCTGCTGGTACTGCTGAGCTGTGGCAGAGACCTTCTGCACCTCCTGTTCCTTGCTTGCAATGTCATTGAGCAGTGCCTGGGTGCACAGAGATACAGGTCAGAGACAACACAGCATCCAAATGCATCCTTCAGCCTTTTTGGGGGTCACCATTAAATTCACAACCCTGAGAATTCCAACCTCCTTGAGCAGCCCTGCTTTGTGTGAACAAGGCACAGGAGGACCTCGGGACCTTAGAGCACAAAAATAATCTAATAAACATTTATATTTTTCTATTTGATGTTCAGCAGCTGTCTGTTGAGAAACTATTCTGTTTCTTTCAGTCTTGTTCCCTCTTCTGTCCCTGAGGAGCCCGGGGTGCTCTGGGAATTACCGCTTGGCTCTTGAGCTTCATCTCCACTGTCTGGATGTTGTCAGTCTCCTGGGGCTCGTAGTTGGGGATGTTGCACAGGAACTGGTTCACCTTGTCGTAGTTGGTGCGGTAGTTGGAGTAGGCACTTTTTGCTTTCTGCAGGGTTTGTGTTCTGTGGGGGA
The DNA here is from genome assembly GCF_051311805.1 of Agelaius phoeniceus. Classification (NCBI taxonomy): domain Eukaryota; kingdom Metazoa; phylum Chordata; class Aves; order Passeriformes; family Icteridae; genus Agelaius; species Agelaius phoeniceus. The sequence goes on from NC_135280.1 coordinate 15,178,908, forward strand.
AATCAGCTCAGCTTCAGTCCTGTCCCATCTCCCGTGCCTGCTGCAGACACGTCTCAACCCATCCCAACTCCCCTGCTCCCTAAGACATGGATTTGAGCCAGGTTGTTCTCTTGGCACCTCTGTTGCAAGAGAACTAATCCTTATTTTCCCAGCTCTACCCAGGCAGCACATGCCAGCAGCCTCCCCCTCTTCCTCCTCAGACCTCCCTGGAATCCCTTCTGCAGCTCCTCCTTCCCAGGACCATGGTGCCTCCTCCAGTTGCAGCGTGGTTCCACCTCCCCAGCAGCCATCCTGGCTCTCTGCCCTGTGCTCTCACCTGTGGTCAATCTGCTTGCTGAGGTTGTTGAAGCGCTGGTTGAGCTTGTAGAGCTCTGCCTCCTGGCGCTCAATGTCGGGGCAGTGCTCCTGGAACTTGCTGGCCAGGGTGTTGGAGCACGTCTTGGTCCTCTGCAGGTTCTGCTCGGCTTCATTGAGCAGGAACTTCTTGGACTGGAGCTCAGTGCCCATGGCCTGTGGGGAAAAAGCAGGAGAGGGGGATTCTCTGGGGTTTCACACTGTTGTCACCCACACTGATCCAGCAACTGCACTGGGGCTGCAGCAGTGCCACCAGTTGTGGAAAAAAACCAAGCTCAAGGCTTACATGGTAAGCAGAACCACCTGTAAACCTGACAGGGAAAAAGCTGCCTCTTACTCCCTCCTCACATGCTGACCTTTAAAAGTAACCATGCAAAGTGCAAAATTGCTGCTGCTCCTCATGCAAGGCTTAGATCCTGTTCTTGCCAGTGCAGCAACTGTGGAAGGAGCAGTGAAAGCTCTTCCATGTTAGTCTGAACTTGGGATTTCACGGAAAAGCTGAAGGAGCACAGAAAATTCTGGCCTAGCCTGTTCTTGGTCTTTCTATAGCAGAAGAATTGCCAGTTTGGGTAGTTTTTCCAAGCAATAACTTCTCAAAGCCTTGCCAGGCCCATCTTTCCAGTATCAGGGCACTGAGTTGCTTTCCCCAGACCATTTTATCCTTTATTTCTCTAAGAATCACAGAAGGCTTTAGTTTGGAAAAAACTTAAAGCTCATCTCATTCTACCCCCTGCCATGGCAGGGACACCTTCCACTGTCCCAGGCTGCTCCCAGCCCTGCCCAGCCTGGCCTTGGGCACTGCCAGGGATCCAGGGGCAGCCCCAGCTGCTCTGGGCACCCTGTGCCAGGGCCTGCCCACCCTCACAGGGAAGAATTTCTTCCTAATATCTAATTCAAATCTTTCCTCTTTTAGTTTAAAACCATTCCTCTTGTCCTGTCAGTATCTGCCCATGTAAAAAGCCTCTCTCTCTCTTTTTTATGAGCCTCCTTTAGGCCCTGGAAGGGGCTCTAAGGACTCCCTGAAGCTTTCTCTTCTCCAGGTGAGCACTCCCAGCTCCCCAGCATGGCTCCAGAGCAGAGGGGCTCCAGCCCTGGGAGTGTTTTCCCTGGACCTGCTCCAACAGGTCCATGTCTTTCTTGTGCTGAAGATCCAGACCCAGACACGGCCCTGCTGTGGGAGAGTCTCACAAGGGCAGGGTAGAGAAAGAATGGCTCTGCATTAGTCCTTTCATCAAATCCCTAGACTTCAAGTGGGATTTGATTTGGTTTGATTTGATTTGAGGATGGGAGGTGTTTGTGTCTGAGCAGGTGGGGATCACTGCAGTCAAGGTAAGTTCTCACCCCCAGCTGGGGGAGGCCGTCCTGTCACCAACAGATCCAAGCTTAGGAGTTGAGCAGGAATCACCACAGCTTTTGGAAAGTGTTTTTGCATGTGCAGCACACAAACAGGGCAGGAAACTCACCAGCAGCTCTTCCTTCTTCCTGTCCACCACTCTCAAGTCCTCCGGTACCGTGTCATCTATGACCAGCTTGTTCTCATAGGTTGACAGCAGGTCTCGGCCTTGCTGGAGGCTCCTCTCCAGGTTTGTGGCCACCTCAACTCTGTCAGGACACGAGGAAGGTGTTTAAGCACACCTGCACCCTCCTCCTGCAGGGCTCAAGCTGGGATTTAAGCCATGACTTACTTCTCCTGGGCAGCGCTGAGCAGCTGCACCACGCGCTCGTACTTCTTGTTGGTGTTGTCCACCTTGTTCCGCACCAGGGTGGCACTGCCCGTGTTGGGCACGGACTCGATGAAGGCCTCGCACTCCTGGATCTTCCTGCTCTTCTCAGGCTCGATCCGACGGACCTCGTTGGTGATGTTCTGCAGGAGAACAAAGCAGGAGGAACCCATCACCTCGCTGGTGATGTTCTGCAGGAGGAACACATCACCTCGCTGGTGATGTTCTGCAGGAGAACAAAGCAGGAGGAACACATCACCTCACTGGTGATGTTCTGCAGGAGAACAAAGCAGGAGGAACACATCACCTCACTGGTGATGTTCTGCAGGAGAACAAAGCAGGAGGAACACATCACCTCGCTGGTGATGTTCTGCAGGAGAACAAAGCAGGAGGAACACATCACCTCACTGGTGATGTTCTGCAGGAGGAACACATCACCTCACTGGTGATGTTCTGCAGGAGAACAAAGCAGGAGGAACACATCACCTTGCTGGTGATGTTCTGCAGGAGGAACAAAGGAGGAACACATCACCTCGCTGGTGATGTTCTGCAGGAGAACAAAGCCTTTAGAGCAGCTGAGCCAGGAGCTGGAGGCTACAGAGGAGCCACACTTGGCTGTCCAGGGAGAGGAAGGAAGTCAGGGCTGAGGATTTGTGTTTGGTGGAAGGTGCCTTCCAGCCCTGCAGGGCACAGAAGGATATTTTTGGCTGACTTTCTTTTGACCTGTCTCCTTAGTGAGGAAACTCCAGTTGGGGAGTGGTTCCCAGCAGCTCCAGCTCTGTCAGGGACATGCTGGGTTCATCTGGGCCGTTGGGCTCTGACAGATGAATCCTTGCCTGGACATCCAAGTGCTGCAGGCAGTTGGGGCAATTTGCTTTCTCTTGTGGTAGCACCTGGATTTTGACACAGCCCTGGGCAAGTGATGTAACCAGGACCTGAACTTCCTCCTAAACCAAGGGAGGTTTGTGGCATGGAGCCTGGCTTAATTAGGGGTCTGAAAAAGAGGAAAGGAGCTGGATGCTACTGGCACTGGAGCCTGGAGGAGCAGGTCCACAAGGAGAAACTGCCTTGGACTGCAAGGGTTTTCCTGTTCCTCTCTGAGCTGGTGATAGTGGTGGCAAAGTTCACCAGGCAAAAATCCTGCATAAATTATTGGGTTGAATAGCAGGCCAGTATCATTCAATATGACAATATCCTTGGAGAGATTCTGAGAGATCTTCACATCAGCATAGATCTCAGACTGAGAGCTAATAATGAGAAAGAGCAGAGCTCAGTCTAATGTAAATTTATTGTAAAGTATGATTCAAAGCTGCTCTGTGTGCCTTCATCCAGGGTAAAATAAATCAAGAAGGCACCTCCACTTATTTCCACTGTCAGTACACTCATAGCAAGCATAAGTGTAAATCCTGGGTGAATGTTAAAACTCTAAGTCTATAAGGTGGATTCAAAACATACTTTTGAATAGTGATTAAGAAGAACCTACATCCCTTCTTGCTCACTGGCTATGATGAACTCCATTTTATCCTGCATAAATTATTGGGTTGAATAGCAGGCCAGTGTCATTCAGGATAATAAACCACTGTAGACCTCTGAATCATGATAATGCACAGAATCATCCACAAACTGCCCCAGCTCTGGAAAGAAGTTTGTTACTGCCCTGGTTTTCACAGCAGTGACTCAAAGATTCTTCAATGATTCTGTGTTGAATCGTTCTTCTCAATAGTTTCATGTCTCAGGTCTGGGAGACTTAGACATGTGCTTGGATGATGGGCAGGATCAAAACCTGAGGGCTCCCCCCTCATCCTCACAGCCACCACCTGCAGCCATCACCTTTTTCCCATTTGACTGAGCTGGGAAAAGTTTTGGGCTTCTGAGGCTGCTCATAGGGCTGCTCCCCATCTCTGCTGGAAGAAGCTGTGAGCATCCCTCCACATCCCCTTTGCAGGGCTCAGGGAGCACCTTAAGCACCCTTGGCAATGGAGACGCTTTGGGAGCAGGGGCTCTGCCAGGCCCGTCCCTCAGCCCCACAGCCCCACCTTGAGGTCCTTGGAGCGCTCGGTGCTGTCCTGCACGGCCCGGCTCTGCTCCAGCGGCGGCCGCAGGTTTGCTGTTATTGCTTTCTCCTGCTTCTCCAGGTCACTGTTGACTTTCTCCAGCCCTGCCAGGAGCTGGCGTCCCCGAACTGATGCAGCATCTGGGCAACAAGAGGAGACCAGATTAAAGCTGGTTGGAGCTGGGTGTGGGTTCAGTCCTACTGGTCAGGGCCAAGCCCTCATCCTGCTGCACTTCCCCAGCCTGGCCTGCTGTGCCCACAGCCTGGCTGCTCTGCCCCCCACCCATCCACCGTTGTCCCCAGGACCCTTAGGAGATGGGAACATGCCCATAAGATGCTCCACCACCTCAGTTCAAGCCTTTTTGTGCCCCAGGCTGCCCTCCTGCCCACACCTCCAATGCTGTCTGCCTTCAGCCCCTCATAGCGCTGCTGGAGAACGTTCTTGCAGTTGTTGGTCTTCTCCTTCACGTTCACATACTGCTTGGCAATTCTGCAGAAGGGGACAGCAGGAGGTCAGTCACACCCTCAGCCTCTCCATCACCCATCCCCATCCCAGCTCCAGGAAGGAGCTCCAGCTCCGGAGGGGTTGTGGGGGCTGCTCCCTCGAGGCAGCCATGAGGCAGGGGGAGGAAAAAACACCCATGTTGGGGTAGAGCACTGTCTTCATTAGAGCAGGGGAGAGACAGCCGGGCAGGAACCTGCCTGCTGAGGGAGGGTGGGCAGCTGCCCTGCCACAATAGCCCCCAGAGCAGGGGGAGCCTGGGTGGGATCTTTGGGCAAGCAGGAAGGAGAAGGAATCCTTCGGGAGGAAGCCTGAGGCTCCGAGAAGGCAGAGCTTCACTGTGGGAACCCCTGGGGCACCAGACCGGGGAGCAGCGCCGGTGGCAGCGCCTGGGGCTGGGGCTGGGCCTGGGGCTGGGCCTGGGCCTGGGGCTGGGGCAGGCAAGGCCGGCGGGGCAGCGGGCCGGTCCCGCCCGGCCTGGGGGCACGTACTGCTCTGCCAGGGCGATCGCTTCGGGGTCGGGCGGGGGGATCATGAAGCAGACCCCGGGGGCGCTGATGGTGTCTCCTGCGCTGTCGGCCACTTCCCAGAGGTCACCGCTGTTGCTGTGCAGGGTGTAGTGGGCTCCGCGGCTGATCTGGCCCTGGGGGACAGAACCGGTCACAGCAGCACGGCCCGAAGCACCGCCCGGTGCTGCAGCCCCGAGGCAGGGCCGGCACAGCCCCGAGCCCTGATCCCGGCTCCTCCGTGGGGAGCCTGCCCCTCGCCAGAACCTCGTGTGCTGCTCCTCCCTGCCCCTCGCCAGAACCTCGTGTGCTGCTCCTGCCTGCCCCTGCTCCTCCCTGACCCTCCCCAGAAACTCGTGTGCCTGCTCCTCCCTGCCCGCAGCCTGCAGGCACCGAGCCGTGCCTCTTGCGACAGCCACGGCAAGCAATTCCCACTCGGGCAGAGATGAGGAGGCGTTTCCAGGGCTGTGTCCTGCCTTTCCTTTTTGGAGCAGCAGGCAGCTGAGTTGGCAGGAGCTGCTGGCCCCTGTCCCACCCCTGTCGCTGCCGTGGTGGCTGCCGGCTGTGCTGTCCCATCCCTTTGGGCACGAGGGGATGAGGGGATGCGGGCTGGGAACGGTGGCGGTGGGACATTCCTTTGGTCAGGAACACGCCGGGACAGCAGCTCGGCGAGCGTGGGAATGTGACAGAGCTGTGCTGTCGCAACATCCCCAGGGGGTGTGAGAGGCAGCGAGGCTGCGTTTCCCCCAGATCCTTCCTCCTCCGCTGCAAAACCTGCTCTTCCCACCGGGGCCAGGGTGACCTTTGCCTCGTTCCCCCTGCAGGAGCCACCACGGCTGCTTGGGCAAACCTGCTCCTTCCCCCAGAGCCACTTCCCCTGCTGTGCCCTGAGCAGCACTGCCTGCCTGGGCTGGGGATGGATGGATGGATGGATGGAGGGATGGATGGATTGGATGGATGAATGGATGATGGATGGATGGATGGATGATGGATGGATGATGGATGGATGGATGGATGGATTGGATGGATGGATGGATGGATGATGGATTGGATGGATGGATGGATGATGGATGGATGGATGGATGGATGGATGGATGGATGGATGGATGACGGAGGGATGGATGAGGGATGGGTGGATGGATGGGTGGATGGGTGGATGGATAGATGGATGGATGATGGATGGATGATGGATGGATGATGGATGGATGGATGGATGGATTGGATGGATGGATGGATGGATGATGGATTGGATGGATGGATGGATGGATGATGGATGGATGGATGGATGGATGGATGGATGGATGGATGGATGGATGACGGAGGGATGGATGAGGGATGGGTGGATGGATGGGTGGATGGGTGGATGGATAGATGGATGGATGATGGATGGATGATGGATGGATGATGGGTGGATGGACAGATGGATGATGAATGTATGGATTGGATGGATGATGGATGATGGATGGATGGATGGGTGCGGTACCTGCTCGCCCTCGTACTCGCAGAGCGCCTCCACAGGCACGGGCTGCGGCGGCGGCTGCCGGCGGAACCGCAGTGGCAGCACCTGCTGGCTGCGCTCCTGCAGCGACTTCACCACGGCCTCATACTTGTCCAGGGCCTTCTCCTGGTCCTGGCACGGGGCAAGAAGAACAGGTAGAAAACGTGAAGAGCGAACTCCTGGGCTCTCCCAGCCAGGGAGGAACTCATTCCCACACAGCCAGGACAGAGACTGCGGCTGCTTCTGTGCTGAAGGCACCTCCTGCAGCCCTGTGTTCCTGTTCCAGGTGCTCCTGTCCTCTCCTGCCTCCCTCTGCAGCCGGGCTGAGGGCTGGAACCATGCCCAGGAGTTGCCATGCCAGCGGGCAGTGACAGGGCTCCCTGTGCCCAGCCCACATGTGGCTGTGCTGGTGCCCCACTCCCATCCCACTCCCAGCTCTGATTCCAGCCCTGTCCCAAGGCTCTCCAGCAGCTGCTCTATTTCCAGCCCTGAAGGTGGAGATCCTGAGATGCTGAGTGGGATGGAGCATGCAGGAACAGAGGGGACAGCTCTTGGGAAGGGGCTATCAGCTGTCCTGGAACACCTGCATCAGCTGGGCCTGCTGCAGCATGCTTGGGCTTGGATTTAGGCTTAGGCTTAGGCTCAGGCTCAGGCCCAGCACAGCCCTTCCCAGGTGGGCGATCTCCAGCCCAGCTCACTGCAGCACAGCAAGTTCCACAACCTCCTCTGGCAGCAGGTCTAATTAAGCTCCCACCCCTAACAAGTGCTAACTCAATGAGAGAACAAATAAAAACCAGCCCAGTGAGCAATTACGTTGCTAGGGGAGAGGCAATCTCTGGCCACGGGGGGGAGGAAGAGCTGGGGGAAGGCAGCAGCAGCACGGCCCTGCTGCTCCCCACGGAGAGAGCTGGGCCAGGTGCCCACAAAGGCAGGGACATCACTGTGACAGTGCCAGGGGACAGTGGCTGCTGCTGCTGCCAACCCTGCAGCCCTGCCTGCAGACACTCACATCCAGCTCCCGGAGGAGGGACTCCAGCTGGTATCTGTCCTTGAACTCCGGGCTGAATTTTTGGTCCAGGTCTGTATCCACCTTCTTCAAAAGCTCCTGAGCATCCTTGGAGTCCTTGTGAAACTGCAGAGAGGGAAAGTTTCTTGTGAGAGAGAATCCTGCTGAAACAGGAGCAGACCCTGCATGCTCTTCACACAGTCATCAGGAGCTACTCTGGGAATCTGAACACATAGAATATGTGGAGAAAGGCCAGGGATCACTATTTCTGTTGCTCAGGACATCAGACTGAAGGAAACAACAACCAGGAAGGAGCAGCTTATTCCATGCAGAGCTGTTCAGTCCCACCTTTCCCTGCCCTCACTTTTGTTTCACGGGGACAGCATCACCACGGTGTGTGGTGCCACCACTGCCAGCGCCAGCAGCAGGGAGAGCCCAGCCCTTCCTCACACAAACCATCCCCTGGGGCAGCTGTTCTGGCAGATCCCCACAAAAGGCACTGCCTGGGCTGGGCACCACAGCTCAGCTTTGGCAGGAGCCTCATGGGGTGGGGAACACACCCAGGCTGTGGGAGAGGAATCCAGCCCGACCTGCTCCCCTGCAGAGCCTCCCTGGCTGTCGGATGCCATTTATCCAGCAGACATCTGTCTGCCGAGCTCTGCTGGGACACTCAGCCCTTGTGCCCGGCTCCCCGGGGGGCTTTGGCAGCTGGGACTTCCTACATGGACCTGTTCTGCTTCCCAGAGGAGCAGGCAAGCTCTCCCCATGCCCTGTTTGGGGGTGAGGGATCTGTGCTGTCCTGGGGACAGGGAAGCTGACACTCACTGTGGCTCGTGACACTTCTGCTGGAGCAGAAGCTTTCTGCAAGTCATGCTTTGGCCAAGTAATCACTTACCTTAGGTGCCTGAGCAATTATGACTTGTGTTCTATCAGCTCGAGGTGCTCTCCTAGCTTTAAAAATCCTGGGTTTGGAGCACTCCATCTCTTCTACCCAGTTTCCAGAGCAGCAGAAGTTTTGTATTCTAGGATCTCCTACAACCCAGCGCCCACTCTCTGGGCTCCAACAAGTCCCTGCTCCGGGGATGTGGTACCTGGTGGAAGTCCTCCATGAACTTCAGGTGGCTCTCCTCGCAGATGAGCAGGTTCAGGTACTCCTTCCAGTCAGCGTGCACGGCCTCGATGTGAGCCTGCAGCACAGGGGGGCAGGGGACATCAGCAGGACCCCCATGGCAGGGGAAGCCTGAACTGCCCACCAGAAGTCCCAGTTTCCATCCTGAGTGAGCAGCTCCTTGGCCGCCTCTGGAGCCACCCAGATGCTTTCAGGGGGAGCCCAGGGTGGGAATACCCAAAGCTGGGATGATCCCATGGGAACACAGGCTGTGTGCAGGTGGCACATCCCTGTGTCCATCCTCCCACCAAACAGGGAAGGGTTCCACCACAGTTTGTCCGCTCTAGGTGGGCACAAGGTCATTGCCACAGGAATGAGGAAGATGGAAAGAGCTCCTTAGGTTTATCTTTCCTCCTCCTGTGGTGTTTACACATCTGCAAGTGAAGGAGGCTTTTCCCCCCTTGGCATCTCAGGAACTAAAGTCACGAGTGGTGTTGGCACTGGGTCCCACTCTGGAGAAGGGCTGGGTGAGTCTCCCATGCTCCAGGGTGGGTGAGGAGCTGGGAGCCATCCCTGGTGCTCACCTCAATGGCATTCTTCCCAGGGTGGTTCTGGGCCAGCAGCTGATCCCCATCAGCGTGCAGCTTGTTGATGGCCTCCTCCTTCTCCTCCAGCTTCCGGTGGATGAAGTTCTGGATAGAGAGAGGTGAGATATTGATCCCCACGAAAGGGAGGGGACCCTGGCTGCACTCTGGGGCTGAGCAGCTCCACAAGACAGTGTGCTGCTCTCCCAGTGCAGCTTTCACTTCTCCTGGCCTTGCAGATGTTGCTAAAGGTGTGAGTGCTGCCAAGCCAGTGCTGAGATAAAGGACAGGAGGCTGAGGGAGCTGTCCCTGTCATGGGGACACTTCCCCATCACGTTATCTTTGGCAGAGCTAAGGATTAACCTCACCATCCCTGTACATCTCAAAGCCCTTCACAATGGGCTGGGGGAGACTGAGGCACGGGAGAAGGAACATTTCCTGCCCCCATGCAGCTCCCGGCCCCGTGCCCAGCTCCCCTTTGCCCAGGCCAGGCACAGACCTCGTACTGGCGGCGCCGGCTGGGGTAGTCCAGGTTGTGGTCGCTCCAGTCGTAATGGGTCCTGTCCTTGGCCTGCTGATCCAGCCAGTAGAGCTTGTTGGTGCAGCGCTGCATGTAATCCTGCAGCGAGTGCAGGTCCTGCTGCCGCTGCTGCGAGCCGGCCTGCGGAGGGACACACGGACAGCTCAGCCCAGGGCTCCTCCCTGTGTGTCCCCCAGGGCCACCCCAACAATGGATCCCTCCAGGAGGGGATCCCAGGGCCACCCCAACGAGGGACCCTTCCAGGAGGGATCCCAGGGCCACCCCAACAAGGGAACCCTCCAGGAGGGGATCCCAGGGCCACCCCAACGAGGGAACCCTCCAGAAGGGATCCCGGGGCCACCCCAACGATGGATCCCTTCAGGAGGGATCCCAGGGCCACCCCAACGATGGATCCCTTCAGGAGGGGATCCTAGAGCCACCCCAACGATGGATCCCTTCAGGAGGGGATCCTAGAGCCACCCCAACGAGGGACCCCTCCAGGAGGGGATCCCAGGGCCACCCCAATGATGGATCCCTCCAGGAGGGGATCCCAGGGCCACCCCAATGAGGGACCCCTCCAGGAAGGGATCCCAGAGCCACCCCAATGAGGGACCCCTCCAGGAAGGTTCTTCCCCAGGGTCCCAGGGGCTCTTACCAGCAGCTTCTGGTATTTGGCTTGGAAGTCGCTCATGCTTTCCTGGAAGAGGAGCAAGGCAAGGGTTAGGAGGGGTGGCCAGAGACACTTGGGTGCTCTGATGGGGGCTTGAGGGTGCAGAGGGATGTGGGTTTAGGCTGGAAGGGGATGTGGTTTATGGGATTTGCCTCATTGTAAAGCCAGAGCTGGTGTGCAGTGCTGGGCTCAGGCTGGGAGGGGATCTGGGCACCCACCCAAACCTGCTGTAGCCCCCTGGATGGTGGGACAGGGACACCCTCCCCTTCATGCAGGGCTCAGGGCAGGGCTGAGCCTCCAGGGCAGCAGGGAGAGGGGCAGGAGAGCTGACCTTGCTTCCTTCCTTGACGATGTGGGGCCCGATGGCCATGACCTCGTTGTGGAAGATGTTGTGCTCTTCTACTTGGCTGTTGACCAGCGGCAGGTCAGTCCCAAAGCCTTTGCTGCTCAGCGCATCCTGGGGTGCACAGGAGTTGGGGTTAGCAATGGGGAGTGGGGACAGGCTGCCAAGACCTAGGAAAATCCTCTCGGAGTTGCCCTGGAGCTGGGCTTGGATGGGGTCCAGTGGCTGCAGTGCATGGATGCCCCAGGAGAGTGTAGGTGAAATCAGCTGTGCTGGAGGGCAGCCATGGGAAACCAGTTTGGGTGGTTAAACCCTTCTCTGCCTGGAAGAGTGCAGGGAGTGGGATAAAATGAAAAATAAAGGCTGTGGAGCAGAGCCTAAAGCAGGTGGTGACTGGGGATGCTGAGGGCAGGAGTGGTGCCACCTCGAGCACTGACTCCTGGTGCCACAGCAGCCAGCCTTGTCCCACCACCTCTGCCCCTCCCCTGCCACCCAGCTCTTTGCAGCTCCCACTGTGGAGCTGCCCAGAAGCTTTCCAAGAGCCAGGCTCTCCATGGGGAGCTGCAGGAGTCCCTGCCCAGCTGGTGCTTCTGGCCAGGCAGTGGCACTCACTGGTGGCCCTGTACCTGTTTCTCCTCGATCACTGTGGACCAGTTGACCTGGGGCTCGATGTGCTGCAGGGGGAAGTTGTAGATCTGCTCGTGTTTCACACGCAGGTTTGCCACGCGCTCCTTCAGCTGCCGGATGCTGCAAGAAGGGAATGGTGAGGGTGGCATGCAGGACATGGGCACGGCTGGCATTAGCATTGGTGGGTGTAGCTGATCCTCTCCAGGCCCCCAGGATGGTGGGCTGTGCTTGGGGAGAGCCCAGATGGGCTGGCAGCAGCTGTGCTGTGCAATGGCTGGGCAGGGAGAGGGCACCCCCTGTGCTCTGCCCTCTGCCAGGGGCTGCTCCCGTGGCTGTGAGCTCAGGGCACCTGGGGCAGTGTGGGGCACAGTGGGCAGGTGCCACCTTGCCAGGCTGCCATCATCTGACACTCCCTGTGCCCAGGATGCTGGGGGTCACACACCCTAAGGGGAGCTGGGTCACGCACCCTAACAGGAGCTGGGTCACGCACCCTAACAGGAGCTGGCACGCAGAGCAGCCCATGGTGACCCCCCCACTGCAGGCAGCAGCTGAGCAGAGCCCCTGGAGAGCCCCCCTGCCTTGCCCAAGGGCTCTGGGGACAGTGTCACTCACTCTTCTGTGATCATGTCCCCCTGCGGGTGCTTCATGTGCCGGGCCACGGCCGCGTCCCCGTCCAGCACGTAGAGCAGCTTGTCAGACTCGGAGAGTTTCTGTGCTGTCAGCTCCTTGTACTGTGCCAGCTGGCACGACTTGATCTTGTGCAGGTCCTGAGCAGAGGGACAGGAGGAAGGGTCACCTCTGGGTGGCCAAGAGGTCATCCCAGCCCACCTTCCCCTGGCACTGGAGAGGAGCAGGAGCTCTGCTGTCTCCCATCCACCTGGGATGGATTTTACTTTCCCCTCTCCTATCACAGGATCGTGGAATGGTTTGGGTTGGAAGGACCTTAAAGACCATCCAGCTCCAACTCCTTGCCATGAGCAGGGACACCTTCCCCTTGACAAGGTCACTCCAATCTCAGCTGCTGGGGAAGGGCTGGGGAGCTGCATCACCTCGGGATGCATCCTTTGGGATGAGGAGGGTGGCTCAGGCCTTTGGGATCAGGAGGGTGGCTCAGCTCAGGCCTCTCCTCCACCCCATCTCCCTGCTGGGATGCACAGCCCCACCCTGCACAGTCCTGCCCCCGGGGCAGGGGGGAATTTTAGGGGGGCCCTGTTGCCTGGAACACCCTCCCACCCTCTTCCTATGAGCGGGGGGACCCCAATAACCCTTAAATGACCCTTGCAGATCGTCACAATCCAGGTGCCAGTGCAGGGCTGGCAGCCACCCACACCTGCCCAGGAGAGGAGGGGAGAGCCCCGGCAGTCCCAGGGGCTGGGGCAGGAGCAGAGGGGCTGCAGGGAGGAGCTGTGACCGTGGCACCGTGCCCTGCTTACATTTTGCATTCGGGAGTCGGTCTCCACGATGTTTTTCTCCACCTGGTCAGCATTTTTCTGCAGGCGCTCGATGAGCTCGGTCAGCTCTTTGCTGGAGATGCTGGGGACAGAAGGGGGGGTCTGGTCACCCCACGGAGGCGGGCACAGCTCCCGGGGGTGACCCCGGGGGTGGCCGGGGGCCAGCCGAGCCCGCCAGGCTGTGCAGCTGTGTGTGACTCACTGCTGCCTTCCAATTCTTTCCAAAATACTCAGCCAGGGGGCCGGGAGGGGGCGGGGGACGGCTGGAAACGGGAGCGGTGCCTGAGCCTCCCTCGGCCTCGGAGCGGGAAGGAAAAGAGCTCTTGGCAGGGCCAGGGAGGGAATCACAGAATGTCCCCAGCTGGAAGGGACTCACGAGGAGCATCAGCTCCTGGCCCTGCACTGACACCCCAACAATCCCACCCTGTGCCTGAAAAAGGGGGTCCAGCGTGGAAATAGAGGAGCTGGAGCAGCAGGGAGCCCCCATGGCCACAGGGAGCCCCTTGGAGGGTGTTGGCCATGGGCAGCCCCTGCTGCAGCCCTGCTCGGCCCCTCTGTGTCACCTCAGGGCTTCCCTCTCGATTCACGCTTTAAACCCAGGCAGGGGATGGATCACACACGTTGCATCTCCTGCAGTGCTGGGCACTGGTTTTGCTGCCAGGCTGACACTGGCCAGGCTGGCAGGGTGCAGGGCCAGCCCAGATTCCCATCCCAGTGCAGGGACAGCGGGGCTGGAGCAGAGGCAGAACAGCCCGTGACGCAGGCTCTGCACTGCTGGGGTTATTTTAAACATTTCATCCCATGTCTGTCGCTGTGGCTGCAGGGAGAGGCTGCACATGCCAGGGCCAGCTCCAGGGGCATGTGCCAGGCACTGCCCAGCTCTTCCACCCCTGGCCAGGGGCAGGAGCAGGGTGTGCCCCCCAAATCCCTGCAGCCAGAGGGGGCTGAGGCTGCTGGCAAGGCTGGGGTATCTCAGCTGTGCTGCTTTGCCATCTGGGCTGGCTCAGTCCCATCCCAGCCACCTTCATATGAGCCTTAATGACCTCGTTATGTGATGGCAGAACGAATCTTTATGTGGCACTTGGAAGTGTCAACTGGAGCAGCTGGAGAGGAGGAGTGGGGCTGGCTGGGGGAGCAGCAGCACCCCAGCAGTGCTGGCCCATGGCACAGAGAGTTCCTGCATCCCCAGGCAGAACCATGGAATTGTGAAGGTTGGAAAACCCTCTGAGTACATGGAGTCCAACCACTCCCCCAGCACTGGCCCGTGTCCCCAAGTGCCACATCCACACAGCTTGTAAACCCCTTCAGGAACAGTGACCCCACCACTGCCCTAGGCAGCTGTGCCAGGGCCTGACCACCCTTTCCACGAAGGAATATTCCCAATATCCAATCTGAACCTTCCTGGCACAGCCTGGGGCCTTTTCCCCTTGTCCTGTCCCTGTTCCCTGGGAGCAGAGCCCGACCCCCTCAGCTGTCCCCTCCTGTCAGGAGCTGTGCAGAGCCACAAGGTCCCCCCTGAGCCTCCTTTTCTCCAGGCTCAGCCCCTTCCCAGCTCCCTCAGCCCCTCCTGGTGCTCCAGCCCCTCCCCAGCTCTGTTCCCTTCTCTGGACCCCTCCAGCCCCTCAGTGTTGGGAGGGCCCAGAACTGCCCCAGGATTGGGGCTGCAGCTCCCCCAGGACTCTGGTGCTGAATTTCAGGACCTGTTCCTGCCTGCCCCGTGTGCTGTCGCTTCAGTGCAGCAGAACAAACCCAAACCCCAGCTCTGGGCTTGTTCCTCCCTACCTCAAACCTGCCCCAGGCTGCAGGAGCTTTGTGGCATCCAACAGCTCCAGAAAAGTTCACACTTCCCTGGGAAGTTCTGCTATGGGCATGGTTTACACTGATTTTTTTCTTTTTATAGAAGCTGCATCATCAGGATGGTACTCAGAGGTTTGTGCCTGTCCCTGTGCCTGCTGCCTGCCTGGCACCTCCTGCACAGCAGCAGTGAGCCCAGGGGGCATTCCTGGGCAGAGCAGACAAGGAAGGGGTCGTTGGGAGCTGGAGCTGCAATAATTCCAAGGGTGATTCTCATTCTGTGTTCAATAATCACAGCTGCAGGGTGCACGGGGAGATGGGGTGTGGGTGGCTGGCTCCTGCTCCAGTGGTAGAAGCAGCTCCTCAAAATCCACTTTGGGGTTTCTTCCAACCTTCATCATCCCACAGAAAGCAGGGCAGGAGTCAGGTGGGATCAGTGGTTTGGAGTGGGTGACTGAAGTGTGCTGCACGTGTTTGGGTCTCTTTGGGTGATGGTTGCTCAGAGCTGGCAGCTCCTGCACCCTGGCAGAGCCTGTGGCCACCAAGGAGCCTTCCTCACCCTCACCCTCACCCTCAGCCTGCACTGGAGGCCACCTGAGCCTGGGGGTGAGAGAGGTTCATTACCCAGGTGGGAGCTTGGGATGCTCGCTGTGAGGGCTGGGCTGGCACTGAGCTGGGCACCAGCTGGCAGCTCCTGCTGGCTCCTCTCCCTGGGCCCTGCCTTGGCCTCAAGGACCCCAGCAAGTCCAAGGATGGATCTTCAGGATTTCAGCATGGATGGGAAAACTATCCTAAAACCCAGGAGAAGTCTGAGATTTTTCTGGTTCTACCTCTGATTGAAACCTCCAAACTGTGGGGAGGAAATAAACTTAAGGCAGGGATTTTTTGGATGCATGGCTATGGCTCAGGCTGACCTGGAGAGCCTGGAGCCTTGGCCCAGCCTTTTGCTCACTTTGCATCACAAAACTGATCTCAGGTGCTGGAAGCAGGAGTGCAACACCCAGCCCTGACCCTCCCCTCACTGCCCAGCTGGTGTGGGGTGAGGATGAGCCCCTGCTCCCCTTCCCTCTGCTCCTCTCTCAGGCTGGAGCCACGAGCTCTCCCCTTCCCTGTGCCCTGCCAGCCCCTTCCCAAGCTGGGGGTGCTGCCCCTGGACCCCTCTCCCCCTCTCCCACCTCCTGCCCTCAGTGACTCCCAGGGCTGGGGCAGAGTCACCCTCCAGCCCCTGGCACTGGGGACAGTGACAGTGACAGTGACAGTGAATCCCTTCTCCATCAGGGCCGGATGGAGCAGGGGAGGGCAGAGAAGGGAGGTGATAATGATCCAGAACCTGCAGTGCCTGGGTGAGCAGGGCCAGGAAATGCAGCCTTGCTCAGAGCAGGCAAGGACATGCTGGAGGTGACGTGGGCATGGCTGGGCTCTCCTGACACACCAGAGGAGCTGTTTGCTCTCTGCTCCTCTGTGCTTTATGTGAGAGTCACCAGCTGAGGCTGTGGGACAGGGAACTCTCATAAACACTCCCATGGGAGCTGCAGCTCAAACTGCAGCTTTGGGGAGCTGCTGCTGTGCTCCCCATCCTGCCCTGAGCTCAGCTCTGCTCCCCCCAGCCCACTGCAGGGATAACAAGTGTGCAGGAATAAACAGAAATTAGAGAGAATGGGAACCTCTCCTGGGAGATCTCTCTTATTTGTGTATTTATTTCTCCACACTTGTCACTTTGGTGTCACTTCATCAACCAGCTTGGACATCACTGATGTGAGAACATCAGGCCTGTTAATTACCATCAGGCCTGTTAATTACCCACCTGTCCCTGCCACAGCTGGGGCTGTGTGGATAAACCAGAGGAGGAGCACAGTCCCTGCATCCAGCTGGATGTCAAACAGGGAAAGCTGAAGCCTGGCTGGAATCTCCATGCCAGGGGATGGGGGAGTTTGGCTTCATCTGCTGCAAGGGGGAAGATGCTGGAGGGACAGGACACAGGGAATGGCTCCCACTGCCAGAGGGCAGGGCTGGATGGGATATTGGGAATTAGGAATTGTTCCCTGTGAGGGTGGGCAGGCCCTGGCACAGGGTGCCCAGAGCAGCTGTGGCTGCCCCTGGATCCCTGGCAGTGCCCAAGGCCAGGCTGGGCAGGGCTGGGAGCAGCCTGGGACAGTGGGAGGTGTCCCTGTCATGGCAGGAGTGGGATGAGATGGGCTTGAAGCTCCTTTACAACCCAACCCAATCCATGATTCTGTGCAGGAGAAGCAGAAATGGATGGGCAAAGCAGTGAGGAAGCCTTGGCTGTCCCAGGAAAAGGGGGTGGATGGGATTGGGAGGATGTGGCTCCTTTGAGAAGCTGCCAGGAAGAGCCATGGATGCATCCAGGCTTTGGAGCAGAGCTGCTGGCAGGGGAAGACAAAGGGATGCCAGGGCCAAAAAGCAGCCTGGAGAGATGGCTGGAGCATGGAGCAGAGCAGGATTTGGCCAGAGCCCAGCTGGGATGGGCAGCACACACGAGACTGAGCAGAGCCAGGAGTGGAGTGGCCAGGGCACAGCCCCTGTGGGGCTGCAGCACTGGGGGAATGCAGAGTGCTCTGCTGGAATAGATAAGGCTTTGTTTGAGAGATGAAAAAAAAAAAAAATAAAAGCCTGGAAAAACTGGCTTTGCCATTTCTGGACAACTTTAACATTCTCTGGTCAGGGAGGAAAAAATGATCTCTCATGGAAAGCTGTGCTCAGCAGAAGAGTTGATTTTTGTCAGTGCCACTGCCTGGCTGGGGTGAAGGACCCCAGATAATTCCCATCGGGAATTGGAGCTGGTTTTGGGGTTTCTCCCACCTGGGGGGACCAAGAGGAAGCAGCTGCACCCTGGCAGACAGCACTTCATCCATGAACCACAGTTCTGCCCTCAAGACCTTGCTCTCAGAGGGGTTCAGGTGTTTCTGAAGGCTTGGGGGGGATTTTTAGGATTCAGGGTTTTCTTTCTTCAGTTTTCTTACAGTTTTGGTGATTTTTCTTAATATTTTAGTTGGGATATTTTTATCAAGAGAGTTCTCAACAGACAAATGTGATGATAATTATTGTAATGTGAAAACTTTGCTGCTAAAAATCGGGCTTTTCCTCTATTCCTTTTTCTTTTTCTCTTCTCATTAGGTTGCACCCTCACTGGTAAGAGCAGGTTTTGGAGCAAACCTCCCTGAGATCAGTTTCTCCAGGATGTGCAAAGGCCTTGTGCTTGCTGGCAGGTGGTAGAAAATCCCTTTGATTTCTCAAGTTTCCTTTTTCCAAACAAGGAGGCTGTTTCCTCAATCCCTCCAAGGGAGGATGTTCAGACACTCCTGAGTTTTGACAGCTCCAGCTGTCTGAGTTCCCTGGGAAGGCTCCTGCTGGGAATTTGTCCCATGAGCCTGATCCCTGCTGGGAGGGATCCCCTGCTCAGGGATGCTGCTGTCCTGTCAGGAAACCTCCCCATCCCAGAGGCTTCTCCAGGTGGGATGGCTTGGCCAGGGCCAGGGGAGCTGGGTGAGGATGGGCTCTGATGCCACCCCTGGCACGGACAATCAGCACAGCAGGCAGTGCCCACCCACTGCTGCTCCCAATTCCATCCCCATCCTCTGTCCATGCACAGAGATTGCATAGAAAGCTCTCCCATGTCAGCCCTGCTGCTGGAGCCCAGACTTCAGGAGGAATTAAACTGAATGAATCCTCCAGAAGGCCACAGAGCTCTAAATGTCCTTAAAGCTCCCCCAGCCACAGCTCCCACTCTATGCAATTCTCTCCTGCTGCTTTTGATGACCCTGGAGTGGAGCTGTGGCACAAGGGCTGGGCTCTGGCTGCTGTGATTCAGGTTTGGGAGAGATTAGGATCTGGCTGAAAACTCAGAGCAGATTCTGTCAGGCTGCCCACGGCAGGGTGTAGCTGGACAGCAGGGCTGCTGTGCTCAGCCCAGCCAGTTCCAGGTGTACTTATCTTCCCTGGGAGGAATGGTGAGATTTCTGTAATCTGCATGGAAATGAGGGCAGAAACGGGGCGGGCAAAGGGAGCTCACTCCGCCCTCAGCCTGAGCAGCTCCTGACTCACCTGCTGACTCCAGCCCTTCCAAACAGCCTCTGGAAATGGGGGCCAGCCCTGCAGGCAGAGCTGTCCCAGTGCCTGCACCCCTCTCACTGACACTGCTGAGGGTCCCCAGGGCCGGGAGTGCTCTCACCCCGAGGACCCCGAGGATGAACAACTTTCCTGCTGGCAGGAGGGAGAGTTTGAGCAGCAGCTGTGAAGGCTGAACTGGTTTTTATCATAAAATTATCAAATGGTTTAAATTAGATGGGCAGAGACAGCTTTCACTATCCCAGGGTGCTCCAAGCTCTGTCCAGCCTGGCCTTGGGCACCTCCCTCACTGCTTCCTACCTGCCAAGCCTGGACTACCAAAAGAAGAAGAAGAAGAAGAAGCCAACCTCCTGTGTTCTAAGCATGGCAAGTGTTGAGGAACATGGTGTGGAAGGAAGCTGATGATTTTCCCCACACTGTGGCTCTGTTCAAGGCTTTGCCTTCCCTTCCAGGGACACACATCCATGTAACAAGGCTGGGCACAGCTGAATTCCCAGGGCCTTCCCGTGCTCAGGGATGAGAGCAGAATGAAGCAAGCAAGTCCATGAGACAAAAGAGATGAGAAGACAAAAGAGATGTCACCATCCTCCTGCAGGATCCCCAGCCAAGGCAGGGAGATGCCCAGGGCTGGATGGGGATGGCTCCTGAGCCTCGAGGCCAGGCAGATCACAGAGCTGCAGCAGATATTCCTGAGGAGAGACCTGGACCCTGGTGCTGCTGGATCTTGAGGGCCACTTTGGGGTTGGGACAGAGCAGCTGTCACATCCAGGAGGCAAAGAGTTGCTCATGGGGAGGGTGCCAGTGCTGTTCATGGAGGTGTTCCCATCCTGGGCAGGCTTGGTCCCGAGGCTCAGGAAGCCACCAAGGCTCCCGTGGCTCCTCCCAGGCTCTGTCCAGCTGCCGGACGATGCTCCCCGGGCAGCCCCCGCCTCCCTGAGCTGAGCCCGTGGCCGGGGCTCCCGGGGCTGGCAGGACACGCTCCGTGCCCCTCTCTCTCGCCAAACCGGTGCTGGCTTCTCGCCCTGTCCCTCGGTGCTTTGAAGGCTCCGTGCCGGGCACCGCGCCCTGCCCAAGGCGCAGCCTCGCCGATCAGGCCGGGCTCCCGCGGTGTCGAAATCGCGGTCCCTGCTGCCGGCGGGGGCGGGAGGCTGATTTGGGGAGTGTTGCTCTGTTTTCCTGGCAGCAGAGCGGGGCGGGAGCCGCCTGGGAGCCTGGCAGTGCCTGGAGCAGGGGACGGGGCAGCAGCTCCTCGCTGCTTCTTCGCAATCCTCCTCCAGCAAGTTGTTCGACCGGTCGGGCACCGGCTTCCCCATCTTGATGGTGGGGCTGTTTCCACACGGTGGGAGTGTTCCCTGGTTTCACAGATGTTTGTAAACTCCAAGGCAGGAATTAACAAATTGGGGCTAATAAGCACAGCTCTCCCCGAGGTGTGCACGGACAGCCGGGGCGCAGGAAGGGAGGGAGGCTGGCCTCGGGCACAGCCCTGCGCTGCTTCCTCAGCCACCACCAGCCAGAAAAGCAGAGGTTCCAGCCCGGCCGCAGCCTCCGGAGGTGCTCTGGCACCTGCCCAGGGCCGCTGGGCTGCAGGCAGGGAGGAGGAGGAGGAGGAGGAGGGAAGCGCCTTCCTTCCTGCGCCGATCCCCGGCGGATGGAGAGGGCTCGGGGTACCCAGGGCCGGAGCGCAGCGTGGGGACCCGGGCACAGCCCCACGGCGGGGACCCGCACAGGGCAGCTCTGTCTGCTCCTGCTCCCGGGGTCCCGAGCTGCCATCCCATCCCTGCTGAGGGGTTTCTCTCTTTCGAGCCGCCCACTGATCCCCCGAAGCTCAGAAATGCGCCTGGGCATTGGCACCATCCTCACCCTCCGAGGGCTCGGTGCCACCCCCGTGTGCCCCTGCCCGCCCTCCCCGGGCAGGATGGGCAGCACAGCGTGCCCGGGGCTCCGGGAGCCTGGGCGGCCCTGCCGAGCCAGCCGGGGGAGCCTTCCCGGGGCTGCAGCCTCGGCAGTGCCCGGTGCCAGGGCAGCAGCGGGCACAGAACACCCTGCCACGGCCACAGCCCCGCTCCCCTGGGTAGGGAGCGGCCAGGGATCCCCTGCTCGGGAAATGTCGGCGCCTTCTGGGCTGACTGCTCCCTCTGTGGGTGCTCGAAGGCCCCTCAGCCCCCGCAGCACTCCCCAGCTCCCCTCCCAAAGGAGGATTTTGGGAGGGGGCGGCTGCTCGGACTGCACCAGCCGGGACTGGTGCCGGTGGAGAGGGACGGAAGGGGATGAACAGCCACGGGCTGGGATCGTGAATCCTTGAATCACTCAGAATCCTGGAGCGCTCCACATGCTCCAGAGCCCCTGCTGCTCCTCTGGGAAACACAGGGCACGTTCTGAACTAATCCCAACATCCAGCTCTGTGGAAAAACATCCCGGTGCAGGCAGGGGCTGGGGACTGTCCACTGCCCAGCCCAGAGAGGCTGAGCCTTCCTGCGGAGGGATTTTTACACCTTTTCCCTTTTATCAGTGACCTTTCACAGGGCGCATTCAACACCTGCTTTTCTTTCTTTCTTTTTTTTTTTTTTTTTTTTAAACCAACCAGTACAACCCAAACGCGTCCCCACCCCGTCAGAGGGAGGCGAGGAAACGACGATGGACCGAATCCTTGGTCCGGAGGGAACAGGGGCGAAGGTGGAGAACAACCAGACTATTTTTCCCTAAGATCTGACGCAGCACACACCTGGGAAGCGAAGGAACCTGCTCGCCGGAGCTGCTGCGACGGAAGGGGAGCTGGGAGACACAACCCCTGTGCCCACGGCCGGCGCAGGAGATGGACCCAGCTCGGGGAGGAGCTGACACCTCACGGAGGGGGCAAACACCGCAGTTCCCACGCGGTTCTCAGGGGCTCCACCACCACTCAGAGGGTGCCCGCACCTCGAGGGTGTGGGAACACCTCAGGGCTCCTCACCTCGGGAATGCCCACACCTCGGGGGGTGCCCACACTTAAGGGTGCCCACACCTCGGTGGTGCCCACACCTCCGGGGGCACCCACTCCTGGAGAGGTGCCGACACTTCGGGGTTCCACACCTCGGGGGTTCTCACACTCGCGGGTGTCCACACCTGGGGGGGGGGGATTCCCACTGCTCGGGGGGATTCCCACTGCTCGGGGGGATCAGCTCCGCCGAGCCCCGGCGCGGAGCCGGGGGGATGCTGCGGGACGGGATCCGCTCGTCCCGGGAGGAGCGGGTGTGCCCGGGGCCGGGTCACTCACCTCTTCTTCTGCACGGAGGGGCTGTATTTCCCTTTGTTGCGTTTCCTGAAGAGCGAGTGCATCGCGTCCCCGCACGGCGCCCGCCGCGCTCCTCCTGCCCGTCCCCGCCGCCGCCCGCAGCCTCTGCGCCGCCACCGGGCCGGGCCCCGCCGGGAGGCGGGACGGGGCAGCACCGCCTCTGCCTCCTCCTGCTCCTCCTGCCTCCTCCTGCCTCCTCCTGCCTCCTGCCCGCCGCTGCCCGGCCCGCCCCCCACGCGCAGCATCCTCCCCTGGCTTTGGGGGCGCCCCTGGAGGGGGTCCCGGCAGGGTTGGGCCCCCCCAGATGTGCAGGGCTAGCCTGAACCCCCAGGAGCCAGGGCACGGGTGGTCCCTGGGCTCAGCGGGACCGGGATGGGCACAGGGGGCAGTCACGGGGGCTGCGGCTCCTCCCGGGAGGTTTCTGTGTTTGGGGATGACACTGGGAGCGTCCCCGCTCCTTCCAGTGACATCGGCACTGCCGGGACACCGCCCGTCCTTCCACAGGGCAGACACTGAGGGCCTGGAGGGGGTCCAGAACAGAGCTGGGAAGGGGCTGGAGCACCAGGAGGGGCTGAGGGAGCAGGAAAGGGGCTCAGCCTGGAGAAAAGGAGACTCAGGGGGGACCTTGTGGCTCTGCACAGCTCCTGACAGGAGGGCACAGCCGGGTGGTCGGGCTGTGCTCCAGGGAACAGGGACAGGACAAGGGGAAATGGCCTCAAATTGTGCCAGGAAGGTTCAGTTTGGATTGGGAAAATTCCTTCGTGGAAAGGGTGGTCAGGCACTGGCACAGCTGCCCGGGGCTGTGGTGGGGTCCCCATCCCTGGGGGGATTCAAATCCGTCTGGATGTGGCACTTGGGGACACGGGTCAGTGGCAAATACGACGGTGCTGGAGGAGTGGTTGGACTTGATGATCTTACAGATCTGCTCCGACCTCGAGGTCTGCATAAGGCACGGAGATGCCTCCCCCAGGCTCCCGCAGCCTAAGAGGTTTTGCTCACACATGCACACAGCAGTCAGCAATTAGGACCAGCTCTGGCCTTTTTATCCCGGGATTTTGTGCCCATGCGGGATTAAAGCCCTGATTGTAGCTTCCCCACCAGCCCCAAATCCTCTGTTCTGGGGGCAAGTCAGTGCACGCTGTGACCTATTGATCCCGATCCCTGCGTGCGCCGGATCCGGGGCGCCCTTAAAGAGCGCCGAGCGCTGCGGCCGCCGGGCACTCCCGGCCGGGGGAGCGGGGAGGCTGCGGGGCCCGGCAGCCACAGCGCCAGGCAAGTGTGGGTTCGTATCTCTGTGTGTCCGTCTGTCTGTCGGTGTTGCTCTGTGTGTGTTTGTGGGAGTCTCCTCCATCCCGGTCTGCCGCGGTTTCTGCTCCTGGCTCATTTAGGGGCTGAGAGCTGCTCCCCTGCGGGCTCTGGCACTGCTGCCTGGCTGTGCATCCCCTCCCGGGTGATCAGGAGCCAGCTGAGCTGTGAGGGACCCACAGCCCGTGCCCCACAGAGCCCTGAGCCCCCCGGGCCGGGCTGTCACCCCGCACACTGCAGCTCTTGGTGTTCCCGTGGCCTCATCCAGCCAAGCTCCTTCGAGCCCTTGGCCAGTGGGGATGGATTTCAAACCCTCCCGGAGCTCAGGGTTGTGCTGGAGGTGGTTCAGCTGGGGGTGGGGGTGGCAGGGTCCTGCTGGGAGTGAGCCCCAGGGCTGTCACTCGGTGCTGGCTGTGCTGGTGCGAGGCTGGAGCAGCCCCCGAGAGCCAGAGCCAGGGCTGGGCCTCACCCTGGCCTGGCTGGGGCCGTCCCTGGGCTCTCCCTGCTGCCGGCCATGGCACCAGCTCCACCTGAACCATCCCTGAGGTGGGAATTGCTCTCCATGGTGCCCAGCTTCCATTCTTATTTCTGAATAGATCCTGAGGATCCCCTGGGCAGGAGCTGTTCATGGGATCCCCAGAACCCGTTATCCCCTGGGATCCCTGGCAGTGCCTGGAACCTGGTGCTCTCCCTGCCACGGCCTCAGTGCCAGGCTCCTGCCCATGCTGAGGAGCACACCGGCGTTCCCCTGGTTTTTGGGAGGAGGGTTTTGCAGGTGCTGAGGCTCTTTTGGAGGCTGTGAGCATCCCTGTGCAACCTGCCCAGGCAGCAGCTGCATCCCCCCCTCCCTGCAGCCCCACAGAGGGGAGCTGAGGAGGAGAAGCCCAGCCCGGCTGCTTTCGTCTCACTGCGTGAAATCCTGCACGTCTTTACTCAGCACTGCAAACACTTTCTGCTTTTTGTGCTTTGGGATCCCCCCCAACTCTAGCAGCAACATGTTCTGGATGCTCAAAGGACCGGTTGCTCCTCTTAAAGCTTCCAGAACCATCCCAGAGCCCCCCTTCTTGACCCTGCGGGAAGGTGAGCAGAGGTTTAGGGATGAACTGCCTCTGCCTACCAGAGGGGTTTGCTTTCCATCTCCTCCTGTGCCAGTTCTGCAGCCTTAATCCTCCTAATCTCCCCACATCTCTGGCGTGGCTCATTTTTGTGTGCAAATGCCCTTGAGAGCAGCAAAATTGCAGCTGCTGGGTGAAACACCAGGCGGAGAGAAACTCCGGTGTAGTGGAAAACTCTGTCTTATGTAAACTGCCCAGGTACTCTGCCTTTGCCTTGGCTTGGGATCAGAGGCGCTGCACAACCCTCTGTACACAGGGTGCTTTTGGGGACCTGGGGGCCTGTGGTTTGGGGGTGCTGGCAGCTCTTCTCCAGGCTCTGGTGCCTGCCCAGAGCACCACACAGCCCGTGCTGAGCTTCTCTCCTCAGCTGGGCTCTGCCAGGGTTGGTTTTGCAGCGTTTATTTTGCAAATGAGCCTCTGAGTGGCTTTGCCACTGCAGCTGCTCCCTGCTGTGCTCCGTGCCCTCCCCTCTGCTGCTGCTGCTGCCAGGCAGGGCGCTCCCCATGCTGGTGTCCAGGTGTCCAGGTATCCATGTGTCCTGGTATCCAGGTGTCCAGGTATCCTGGTGTCCATGTGTCCAGGTATCCTGGTGTCCATATGTCCAAGTGTCCATGTGTCCATGTGTCCAGGTGTCCATGTGTCCATGTGTCCATGTGTCCAGGTATCCATGTGTCCAGGTGTCCATGTGTCCAGGTGTCCATGTGTCCATGTGTCCATGTGTCCAGGTATCCATGTGTCCTGGTGTCCATGTGTCCAGGTGTCCAGGTGTCCATGTGTCCAGGTATCCTGGTGTCCATGTGTCCATGTGTCCAGGTATCCTGGTGTCCATATGTCCAAGTGTCCAGGTGTCCATGTGTCCAGGTATCCTGGTGTCCAGGTGTCCATGTGTCCATGTGTCCATGTGTCCAGGTATCCTGGTGTCCATATGTCCATGTGTCCAGGTGTCCATGTGTCCAGGTATCCTGGTGTCCAGGTGTCCATGTCTCCATGTGTCCAGGTATCCTGGTGTCCAGGTGTCCATGTGTCCATGTGTCCATGTGTCCAGGTGTCCATGTGTCCAGGTATCCTGGTGTCCATATATCCATGTGTCCATGTGTCCGTGTGTCCATGTGTCCGTGTGTCCATGTGTCCATGTGTCCGTGTGTCCAGGTGTCCATGTGTCCAGGTGTCCATGTGTCCATGTGTCCAGCTGTCTCCATGTGTCCATGTGTCCATGTGTCCATGTGTCCATGTGTCCATGTGCCCAGGTGCCACTGGCTCCTGGAGCCTCTCGAGCCTGGGGCAGTGTGTCTGTCCTGCCAGCCCGGTGCCCGCCGTGCCCTGTGAGCTGCCCCATGTGTGGCCCCACCGGGTGCTGGTGGGAGGATGCCGAGCCCCAGGGTGCTGCACCCACCCAGATGAGTTCCCTTGGCTCCTTTCCAGCCCCAAAACACCCACGGAGCTCCTCCCACGGGCCGAGCCCCTCGACAGAGGCAGCAATGTGGCAATATTGACTTAACCTGGGTAAGAATCTCTTGAGCTGCTGCTGCTGCGGGAGGGGAGCGGGAGAGGAGCACGTTTTATGCAACGAGATGACATTTTCCTGGCAAGCCCTGCTCTGGCATCCCACACCCTGCTCCACCCTGTGCCAGCCCCAGCACCCGGCCGAGGCCGACCCTGCTGCCCAGGGCACAGGATGGGCACCAGCTCTGGGTCTCACTCCCTGCTGACACCTGAGCTGTGGCCTTGGCACCCCCCTGTGCCCACCATCCCACCCCACACAGCCCATTGTAGTTTGGGAGGGCAGCAGGGCTGGGTGGGTCACACCAGCAGTGGGGTGGTGGCATCCCCTTCCCCGTGGCCCCAAAAGGCACCGTGGCACTGCCGAGGGTCCTGGGGACCCATCGGAGCAGAGGAGGCAGGCATGGAGATGATCAGCCCTGGCAGATGCTCAGCCATGTTCCTCAATGAGGAATTTTCAGATTTCACTTCTGATGCAGGGGGGTGGGGTTGAGGCAAAACAACTTGGAAATCTCTTCCAAAAGCTCAATGGAACACAAACAGCAGTAGATGAGCCAAAATCTCATTTATTTTCTGGGTGGGGAGTTTGTGACAGCCCCTGGAGGGCCCAGCTGAGCTTTGGGCAGGCTTTGGGATTGGAAGGGAGTTCCTGCTCGCACGGCAGGAAAGCAGGGCACTGAAACACCTCCGTGCTTCCTCCTGGCGGCTCCCACGTGCGCAGGAATGCGGCCGTGCTCGTTCCTAACTGCTCCTCAGCCGGCCGAAACCTCCCCCAGCTCCGTTTGGGGCTGTTTGCTCCGAAATCAGCAGCCAGGGCGGCTGCTCCGGCCCCATCCCCAGCCCCTGCCAGCCTCGATGGCTTTGGATGGCTCTGGTGGGACGTGGTGGCTCGAAGGACCGGGCTCAGGGCTCCTCAAACTGTAAGGAAGAAACAGAATAAAGCAAGTGCATTGCTGCCGATGCTGAAGGATGGGAAAGCTCCTGTCCCAGCAGGAAGTGCTGCACTTCTTCTGCTGCACTTTTTCTGCTGCACTTGCTGGTTTGAGCCCAAGTGCCATCAAGGGACTTAATACTGAGCAAACACCAAGCGAAAGCGGGTGCAGGCAGCCAAGCAAAACAAAGGCTGAGAGAGGCCGGTGCTCTGACTCATTTGGCATGGAAATGCAGCACGGAATAAATTAAGTTTGGCTCTTCCTCCTCCTCCCGGCACAGAGGTACAGAGCAGGAGGGCTGCCTTGTCACCATGCCGGGGTGGCTTTGGGTGCTGGTGCACACAGCAGGCACAGGGACATCTGCCCCAGACTGGGGGGAAAGGGAGAGGGGGACACAGCCACCCTGGCAGGTGCCTGTCCTGTGTCCCCAGCCATCAGTTCTGGAATGGCACTGAGCAATGCACAGCTGGGTTGGATGGTGAGGTCAGAACGTGCATCCGAGACAGCAGCAGCTTCTCTTGGTCCTTATTCTCCTGTCCCATGAAGGGATGGGGTCCCAGACCCCCAGTGGGATGTCATCATCATCATCATCAATCATCATCAAATCATTGTAGAGTGATTTGGTTGGAAGGGACTTAGAATTCATCCATTCCCCCCCTGCCAAGGCAGGGACACCTTCCACTAGAACAGGTTGCTCCAAGCCCCATCCAACCTGGCCCTGAACTTTTCCAGGGGCATCCACAGCTCCTCTGTGTCCCCTGTGCCTCTCGGTGACACACGGTGCTGCAGCCCTGAGCACCCATGCAGGAGCACTGATCCTGGCTGGGACCACTCTGTCACAGCCCCCCAGAACACATCGAGAGGAAGAAAAAAGGTCAGGGCTTCACTTCAGGCTTTGACCTGTGATGTAAAGACCGGGAATTTCCGGGGTGTAATGTTTGCATCTCTATAAATATGCAGCTGGAGCGCACCCAGGGGCAGCTGCCTGCGATGGGCGAGGGAGATAATGCCCCGCTTCCGCCAGCGCGGGGAAAAGGGCAGGGCAGCGCCCGGCCCCGCAGCACGGCGCGGTGATTCACGGCCCCGGGGGATGCTGTGACCCCCAGGGCTGCGGGCCACAGGGGGACACATCCCTGGGGAGCCGCGGGGAGGGCGGGGAGAGGATGCCCCAGCCCCCGGTGCCCGGCACTGCGGGACCGGGGGCACCGGGACGGCCCCGGGACGGCCCCGCCGTTGTGTCCAGCTGGGTTCTGTCCTGCCCTCGAGCGGGGTGACACCGCCTCAGACAATCCCGGCCGGTGAGACTGGGAGAGGCCGGCCCTGCCCCGAGCCCGGCACCCCGCGCCCGCCCGCTCGCCGCGGTTTCGGCAAACCCAGGGCCCGTCCTGTCCCGGCGGCACAAACCAGTCCCGGCACCCACACCCTGCACCGCCCGGGCCCGCCTCGCCACAGCCCCGGCACCAGCGCCCCTCGGCACCGCTGCGCTGGGGAGGGCGAGCCCCCACACGGCCCCAAAGCGCACCATGGGGTGCCCCGATGGATGGGGGTCCGGGGCTGAGCCCTAAAGCAGAGCTGCACACAAGAGTGGGGCCGTGACAAGCTGGTGGCGGCTGTCCTGGGCGGAGGACTGCGCCTCCTCAGGGCACCTGTCACCGGGCTGGGAGGGGACAGGTGAAAAGGGTTTTGGCACCGGCACATCCTGCACAGTCACTCGCAAAGGATGCCGAGAGGGATGGGCCTCAATTCCCCGCCTTGTCCCGGCAGCAGCGCCTTGGGGCAGCGCCCCGGGCACGGCCCGGCCTCCGGGGCACAGGGCCCTCCCTGCTCTTGGTCACAGCGTGGGTGACAGCGGCTGGCGCGGCTGCGCTCCCCCAGGGATCCGAGTGTCCCCATCGGTGTCACACGGGTGCCCTGAGCTCCCTGCCCTGGCAGCCCCGGCAGCCGCGGGATGGGGACAGGAAAACCCCAGTGCCAGCACAGACAGGGCACCCCACAGGGGCAGGGGCTGCACAGACAGGGCACCCCCCTCTGCTGCTCAGTGCTCTATGCTGGTCCTCACGGGTCCCACCCTGAAGCAATGACATAAAGCTGTGCCAGGGCAGGTTTAGGTTGGAGATCAGGAAAGATTCTTCCCCCAGAGGGTGCTGGCACTGCCCAGGCTCCCCAGGGAATGGGCACAGCCCCGAGGCTGCCAGAGCTCCAGCAGTGTTTGGACAGCGCTGCCAGGGATGCCCAGGGTGGGATTGTTGGGGTGTCTGTGCAGGGCCAGGAGCTGGGCTGGATGATCCCACTCAGGATATTCCATGATTTCCTGTGCCAGCATTTCCTGGAGCTGGGGGGAGCGATAGCACAGGACCTGGCCCTGGGGAGGCTGGTGGCTTTCCCAGGCCATGCTGGACACAGACAGATGCATTTCATAATCCCCAGGTCTCACCTAATCCCCAGGTCCCAGCCACCCCCGGCTGCTGCCCTGGGATCATAACTGATGGGGAGAGAGAGAAATTAAATACACAAAATGCAGTGGCTTGATGCTCATTTGGGACTTTTCCATCGCCCTGAACCAGGGCCTGTCTGTCCATCCTGCTGTCCCTCCTGCTGTCCATCCATCCCACCCACAGCTGGATGTGGACAAGCATGACTGGGCTGGCTGTGGCTTCATTGCTTTGGGATAATTCACATTCCAGGATAATACCCCACTTCAAACAGTTCCCATCTGCCCACCAGCACTCACTCCCAGGGCTTTCCTTATAGTCTAAAGGATAATTTGGCTGCTGGGGTAGGATCAGAAGACTTTAAACAGGAGGGGAAAATACCCAAATGCAAGACTTGTGCCCCATAATAAATAATATACTTGCATATATAATATTTTATTTATAAAAAATATTATCATGCAGTGGCCAGGGAAGGGGGGGAGCCCCGAGTGCTGCCACAGCCCAGGCTTAGTGCAGGTCAGAGATGCCTACAATTGTCTGCAAATCGTTTGTGGTGGCAGGTTAACCATGGATTACAACCATCATTAATGATTATAACCATCATTAATGATTACAACCATCACTAGCAGCCACTGCAGGTGCAGGGTGAAGGAGGGGCTCGCTGGTGGGGGCTGAAGGGGTCCCTGTACCAAAGTAAATGCTCGGATTATGGAATCAGGGTGGACAGGGAGAGGGGGACGGTGGCACAGGGGTGATGGGACACTTTGCTGCCTGCCGTGGGGGTCCCGTGGTCGCCGTGGCTCCCTCCCAGCCCGGGTGTGGCCCAGCCCCGCTGGTTGGACCCAGGTGCTCCGCGGGTCCCGGCCCGGCCGCTCTGTCCCTGTGTCCCGCTCCGTCCCTGTGTCCCGCTCCGTCCCTGTGTCCCGCTCTGTCCCTGTGTCCCGCGGCCCGCAGGGTTTATCTGGGGGGCCGGCAGAGGGGCGATCACATGCTCGCCCGCCCGGCCGGGATTAGGTGCAGCCGCTGCGGCGGGGAGCGGTGCCAGGGAGCCGTGGTGGCGGCCCCGCAGCCGCGGCACTCGGAGCCCATGGCCCTGGGCAGCGGGAGCCGGCCGCGGCTGCCCCGAGGATGAAGCACCTGCAGCCCCCTGGCCGGGCCCTGGAGCGCTTCGATGGGCTCTCCCTCATTTACTGGTGAGCGGGGCGGGATGCCGCGGCACCGGGAACGGGAGCGGGAGCGGGCATCCCCCGAGCCTTGGGTCCGCTCTGCAGGGATGGCCCTGGGGAGGATGCTGGGCTGGGTGACCCCGCGGCTTTCGGCGGGGTTGCTTTGATTGGGTTCATTTTCGGTTCGTGCAGGGGCAGGGTCCGCTGGGGGTCCCGCGGCACCCGCAGGGTGAGGCCGGGCCCAGCCGGGGCTGCCAAAGGGGATTTTATTTTCCAGGCAGCACCTGGGGAAGCACCCCCAGCCCCTGGGAGCAGCTGCGGGCGCTGCTGCAGCTGCAGCTCGGCTGCGGGCTCTCCCCTTTGGCAGGAGCTCCCCAGAGGGGCCCGGTGCCGGTGCCGGTGCCGGGAGCGGGGCGCGGGGAGGGGACGGGAGGTGACGGCGGCCGCAGATGTCTATGTAGGGCACCGAGAGCGCGGCTGTGCCCGGGCCAGGGTTCAGAGCGTGCGGCTTTAGCCGATTAACTGGGGGTCAGTGGGCCGGAGCCAGCGCCGGCCTGGGCCCCGCCGGGGTCCGGGACCACCCTGGGGGGCGGCGGAGCCTTGCTCGGGCTGGCCGGAGCTGGGCTCTCCCCAGCCGGGGCACGCC
This sequence comes from Agelaius phoeniceus, assembly GCF_051311805.1. Taxonomy (NCBI): domain Eukaryota; kingdom Metazoa; phylum Chordata; class Aves; order Passeriformes; family Icteridae; genus Agelaius; species Agelaius phoeniceus. Next base: position 15,210,098 of record NC_135280.1, read on the forward strand.
GGAGGCGGCCGGGGCCGGTGCCTGCCCTGCCCGGACACGATGCACCTGCGGCTGAAGTAGGTCAGGGGAGATGGTGAGGGCTGGGGGCTGCGGGCGCTGCTGCCGGGGTGCCCGCAGGATGGCGAGGGCGGCAGCCCGGGGTCACTGACACCGAGTCGGGGCCTTGGGAGGCTGTGCTGAGGCTGCCCTGCTGCTTTTGGGGGCGGAAAGGGCAGAATCAGCTGCCGGTCGGAAGGAGGTGGCGCAGGACAGGCGTGGCTGCGTTGGGGCAGCGCTGCCGGGTGGGCGCTGATGCTGTGGGGCGGGTTTGGGAACAGCCCCGTCTCTCACTGCGGGCTCCTGCCCATCCCAGCTCCACGGGGCTGCTAAGCCCTGGTGTCCTGCGAGGCACAAATGCTCAAACCCCATTTTCCACCTCACAAATCTGCTCATACGCTGGAATTTTGGGTCGAACTCTCCCTCAGCTTTGTCCACGGGGCCGTGTTTGGTTTGGGAGGAGAGGGGTGGTCGGGGGGAGCGTCCCCCACATGTGGCGCTGCCAGATGAGCTGGCTGGTGTCCGTCTGTCTGCCGGCCCCGCCGGGACGCGGCGGAGGATGGCGAGCAGATGGCGGGGAGATAACACCTCCCCGGCCCTCCGATAAGGATGACCCCGCTCTGCCGCTGATTAAAAGATTAATTTTGGAGTTTGAAATAGGAATTTGATAAATAAACGCGAGCCGTCGGCAGAACCTCACCCGGCAGCGTCAGGGTGGGGGTGGCGGCAGCCGCGGCCGGAGCAGCGGCTCGTCCTTCATCCCTCATCCCTCATTCCCCATCCCTCATCCCCCATCCCTTGTCCCTCATTCCCCCGTCCCTCATCCCCCGTCCCTCATTCCCCCGTCCCTCATCCCTCATCCCCCGTCCCTCATTCCCCCGTCCCTCATCCCCCGTCCCTCATCCCCCGTCCCTCATTCCCCCGTCCCTCATTCCCCCGTCCCTCATTCCCCCGTCCCTCATTCCCCCGTCCCTCATTCCCCATCCCCCGTCCCTCATCCCCCGTCCCTCATCCCTCATTCCCCGTCCCTCATTCCCCGTCCCCCATCCCCCGTCCCCCATCCCCGGCCTGTCCCGGTGCTGATGCCGGGGTCTCTCCTGCAGAGTTTTGCTCTGGTGGTTTCTGTGCAGGAGCTCGCCCGGAGCCAGCAGGAATCAAAGAGCCCCGAGGGCGCTGCCGGGGCCGGGCAGGGCTCGGGGCCGGACCAGGCTCTGTGTGCTCGGGGGGTTTGGATCCACTGCCGGCTCCTCAGCAGGCGTGGCCGGGTGCGAGACTGGGCTGCACTTCCAGCAATCCTCTGGAATTATCATTGCTGCCTGTCTGTGCCTCGTGCCAGGGCCTGGGTTGGAGCACGGGGGTGTTTGCAGCTCAAGGATGGCTCAAAGCTCTTCCCAAGAGCTACAATTCCAGTTCAGCAACATGTTCTGAAATCTTTCCCAAAAATATGTGATTTTCCCATCTTTCCATACCCAGCCATTTCCCACACCTCTCTCTTTCCATCTCTATTTTTAGGGATTCGCTTGGGGGAATTTTCTGCTGAGGTTCTCAGGATTTCTCCCACTGGTGTGGGGTGGACAGAGGGTGGCCAGGCCAGCAGAGCAGGTCCTGCAGCCACCACCAGCCCCTGTTAATAAGTTTATAACCAGTGCAATCCCACAGGCCAGGGGATTTAGGCAGGCAGGATGATTTATAATCCTGTTAACCCTTCACAGCAGTTGACACCCAAACAGGGCCCATGGGACCATTTCCCAAGTGAGCAGCAGATCACCCACCTGATGGGAGGGGAGGAGGAGGAGAAGGAGAAAGGCTTCCTCATGGGAGAGGTGTTAGCACACCTTGGAGCTGCTGCAGTGGAAATGAAGGCCCTGTTTGAGCTTTCCCCTGTGTTTGTGTAAATCCCCATCTCAGGGGGCACATCCAAGGGTTGGGCTGGAGCAGATGTTGGGGGATGTTCAGCTCAGCTGGGCTCTGGCATAAATGCCTTTCCTGAAAACTCCTGGGCAGACCAAGCCTGGCCTCCCTTCTACCTTAAACAATCTCTCCTAATTGCTGCAAGACAGGTTGAATTGACAATTCATAATCAAAGAGTTTCTTTTTGCCTTTTCCCAACCAAAACCTTTTGGAACAGCACAGGCAGAGCTGTGTGTTGATGCCCATTGGAAGAGAACTGTAACCCTTGCTGTGGTTTAACCAAGCCCCAGCAGTCCCCAGGAGCAGCTCTGCCCGGCAGGTGCCCATGCACTGACCCTGGGCAAGAAGAACATCCAGAAATGCTCCACCACTCTTGGCTTGATGCATAATTGTCAGGTGGCATCAGCTGCCTTCTGCAAGCCCCTCTCTCCCTGGGGCTGAAGGGGATGGGCAGCAGAGATCTGACTTTCAGACAGCAGAGTTTTGTTTCTTCATGCTGCAGAAATCCACTGGCTGAGAAGGGTGTTGGAAATAGGGATGGAGCTCAGGGGAGGGTGATAAAAGGGGCTGAAGAACAGGAAAGCCTGGCCAGCAGTGAAGTGGATCTCTGTCTGCCCGAGGCCTCTGTGGCTGGTGCAGATGTCCTGGGAGAAGGGGCCTTCCTCCCTGAGGAGTGAGAACGTGCCCCAGCCTCAGGTGAGCCACCCCCCTCCAGCAGAAGGAGGGAACAAGCACTGGAAAACAGCCCAGCCATCAAATGCCCCTCCCTCTGCTTTGTCAGGCATGGCTGGGCTGGGAGTGAGGGTGGCACCAGCAGGAGTGGGGAGGGTGAACACTCCCCAGGAGCCACCTGTGACCTCTGAGGGGTCAGAGGAAGGGACTGAAGGAGCACTGGGGCCCACATGGTCCCTGGGAGGAGGAAAGAGCCCAGGGGTGTGGGGACAGGCTTGGCAGCCCTGCCCATGGGGGTGGGGACCACAGGCTTGGAGGAGCAGCATCAGCCCCCAGGACTGGCTGCAGCCACTGCCACCCTCTGCCCACCTGGGGGTGGGTGCTGAGCCCAGGGCTGGGGTGGGAGCACAGGACTGCCCATCCCTGAGTGCTCCCTCTAGGACCTGCCTGCTTCCATCCCCAGCAATTTTGGCACTGTGGTTCCCTTGGGTGCAAGTTACTGCTGGGGTGGTTCCCAGGACTCGAGAGGAAAACTTTGGGAACCATCAGCCTTTGGAATCACTTCTCCAGGGACATGGTGCATCCTCCAGTGCTGGATACTTCCAAGGCTCAGCTGGGCAGGGTGCTGGGCTGCCTTGCCTAGACTGTACTTTTGACAAGAAAGGTTGCACCAAGTGCTCCTCCAGGTCCCTTCCAACCTGGTGTTCCATGATTGTTTGTTCCCTCTTCTGTTCAGACTTGTCTGTGAGCATCTCTGATCTCCTGAGCTCATCTGAAGTGACTCCATGGGTGTTATTATGAGAACACCGTGGGCTGCACCGTGGGCAGCTCCTTCCCAGCTCCTTCCCAGCTGATTGGTTTTTTGATTTATCCCCAATGCTTTGTAACTGATCCTGCAAGCAGCTCAGTTGCAATTTTCCCATTTCTAATCAGATGGAAAAGCCTCTGCAGCCTACACTGATTTTGTTGTGTCATGAAGTGAACTCACTCAATAATGATCCAAAGTTCCTGCTGCTGCCTGGGCAGCCCGTGCTGCTCCCAGGGTGGTGGGAGGATGGCAGAGACCGTGACCCAGTGCCCTGCTGGGGTGAGCCCTCCCACCTCCCACCTCCTTAATGCTGCTTTCCGGTGCCAAAAGGCCTCAGACAGATCTCACTTCCACTGCAGGATGTCTTTCCACCCCTAATCCCCACCCACACAAACCTGCTTGGACTCTGCTCCTCTGCTCAGCCGGGCACAGAGGCTCCCTGCGGGCTCAGGGTGCTGCTGTCAGCACAGCCTCCCCTTTTCCCCTTCCCCTTTTCCCCTTCCCATTCCCCTTTTCCCTTTTTCCCTTTCCCCTTCTCTCCTTCCCCTTTTCCCCTTCCTTTTCCTCCTTTCCCCCTTTCCCCCTTTTCCTCTTCCTCTTCTCCCCTTCACCCTCCCCATCCTTGTGCTGCTGCCTGGCCAAGCTCAGGATCCTCCCTGGGGCTGTCCCCTTTGTGAGATGATGTGGTCCTGGGGGGATCTGTGGGATCACCCAGGGATGCTGCTATGGGATCCCCATGGGGTCTGGCCATGCCTGGGCTCAGCTGCTCCCCTCTCCTGGTTCCTGTGTTTAGCCTCGATGTTGGAGCTGGAATAACTGAGATTATTCAGATTAATTCAGATTAATAATGGAGATGATGGTTCCATTTCTTGTACGGCCTCAACATGGCCTGGAGTTGACCCCATGTCTTGGTTCAAGACAACAATTTTTGGGCCCAGCTAGGTATGGAACACAAGGATATTTTGGGCTGCCTGAGCAGCCAGGCTGTGAAGGGCTGTGTGGCTGGGGGAGAACTCCCTGAGCCCTCAGTTTCAAAGGGAGGGGTGTTTTATGAGAGAGGAGCCTTGGGGGATGCCTTCCACGGGATTTGCATTTGCTGTTGCCCATGCCATGCCAACACTGCCCAACAGTGACATCAAACCCATCACTGCCCTCGTGCTCCAGCTGTTCCCAGCTCTGTTTGCTCCTTGGCTGGGTAGGAGGGACAAGGGCACACCTGAGTTCTTTTTTATCATAACTTTACTGTTGGTTGTACTTGTTTCAGCCATTCTCTTCCTCTCTTTTCTTTCTGAAACCCAAAGCCACCACCACCACCTTCTCCACTGCTTCCTCTTGGCACTGGTTCCTGTGCCTCTCCCAGCGCTCCCAGTTTCACTCTCCCACACTTTCCTCTTCATGCTCTCCCAGAAAAATACACTGGAAATGCACCTGACTTGTGCTGACCCAGCATTTTTAACTCTGTGCTCCTGCTCCAAGACTCATTTTGATTCTATTTACAGTTTCACCCATCCCTGCTTATAAATGGTAGTGTTAAGTAAAGCTGACTTATACAGTTTCACTCAACTTCTATTAAAAATATATATTTCAAACAAAAATAATTTTTCCATTGGGAAAAAAAAATCATTTTTCAATGAGTTTTAAACCCATTTTTCTAGCAGTCAATGAAAAAGTGGACAACCAAGTGAAACATGTTCATCTGCTGTCCTGCCCCATGGGGTTACTTTGTTCTTAATTCATTAATTCTCATTTCAATTGCTCTTAATTCTTCTATTCTCTCATTTAAAAAGCTAAAATCTGATTAAAAATCTCAAGTCTCACCAGCAGTTCCCTGGGACAAGAATCCTGGATTCCCTTGGTGTAAGAGCCTGAATGAGAGATGCAGGACTCCAGGCAGCTCTCCAAAATGCAGTTTATTGTATCCCAAATGCAGTTTATTGTATCCAAAATGCAGTTTACTGTATCCAAGATGTTACAGCAGTGCAGGGTCATGGGTGACAGAGCTGTGCCCACAAGCTGTCAGCTCCAGCTGCAGGCAGGCCTGGAGACCCTTTGGTTTTGGTTACATTGCATTATAGACTTTTCTTTTGGTTACAATGCATTATAGACTTTTCTTTGCTGAGCATCTTAGTACAGTAGAACCAATCTATACCTTTACTTTTATCTATAGCCTATCATAACTACTATAATTACCATATTCATGTTACTACTCTCCAATCACTATAAGTCAGTACATTACAGTTTAAGCTAGAAGTTGTTTTTTGGTTTTTTTGCAGTGGAAAATCCTGAGACCTTTTTTCTACTTGCAGCATTTGCTGCCTTGTTTGCCTGTGCTCTCTTTCTGCTTGGTAAAAACATCTTCTTGTTTGGGGTGGGTTTATCCTTTGCTCTGAGCCATAAAAACCCCTTCTAACTAACACACCCTTTGCCTCCTTGGTTATCCAGCAAGGCTGGCTCAGCAATTCTTTTCTTCTCTATCAAAACTTGCTTCCATCTCTATTCCTTCTTCAGATTTTACATTCAAAAATCTTTCTGCTAAGCATACACATATCTGTGAGACTTTCTTGTCAACCTTTCATCCTTCCCAACACCTTGGAGTGGCTCAGCTGGGTCCCAGCTCCATAAGGATCTCAGGCACAGAGCACAGGCCCCGTGCCAGGGGGATGTTTGCCCTCAACACTGTTATACAAATTAGGCCTGGGACCCTTGGGTAGATCATGGGGCCTTACAAATCCTTCCTGAATGTGATCCCAAGTTGTAAACCACTGAAAATCCTCTGAACTGTTTCTGTTGAAAATTCCTCTGATAAGAGACGTGTTAATGAACGGGAGCAGCAGCAGTGTCTGATGCTTTTGCCAGGGTTGGTGTGTGTTTTGGAGGATGGAACTGAGGAACTGAGTGTTTGGAGAGAAAGTTGGAAGCCGAGCATTGCTCCTCTTCCCTGAGGGCCTCTTGGATTTGGTTTTCATTTCTTTTACCAGTTGTGGACAAGCCTGTGGTTTATTGCAACATCCCACCCAGTGGGAAGGACCAGGAACCCCAGCCTGGGGCAGCTGAAGGACTTTGTGTCAGAAATGTGGAGCCCCAAACACATCTGTCTAACCCTGAGTGTAGAAATCATTCCCTGAGATGCAGAAATCAGGGTGGGTGAATTACTGAAGTGCCAGGCAGGAAAATTTCCCCATTTTCCTGCAAGTTTTGGCTTGGCCTGACTCCAGTGAGCTTTCCTGCAATGCCTCTGAAACTGGTCAGAGAAGTGACCTTATCATAGAGCCACAGAATGGCTTCAGTGGGAAGGGATCCTCTCATTCTTCTCCCTGTCATGGGAATGGGCCCCTTCCAACCTGCCTTTGGACATTTCCAGGGATCCAGGGGCAGCCACAGCTTCTCTGGGCACCCTGTGCCAATGCTTCAACTTTATCCCACTGCCATTGCCTCCAGTGCTTGTGCAATCCCTTCCCTTCAGCATCCCTGATTTATCCCAGCCAAGACTCTGGCCCATGGATCAGGGCAGTAACTGTGGGACAATGCATCAGCAGAGTCCCAAGGGATCTGGGATGGTTGTACACAGTGTTTTGGTGGTGTTTTGGTGGTGGGATGGAAATGTCTTATCCTCTGACCAGGAATGTTCTTGATGCATCAGAGGGCCCTGGGTGTGATCCTGAGTGTGAGTGGCTGCTGGGTGAGGGGGGCCCAAAAAGGTCACCCCAAGCTGGGCATGGTGCCAGGGCTCTCCTGCCCCTCGGGAGCTGCTCTGGTGTGGAACAGCTCCCACTGTAGAGCAGGCACAGAGGGAGGGTTCCAGAGCCCAGCATTGAATTCCTGTGCATGTTCTGCCACAAAACCTCCTGGCCAGCCTTGAATGAGGCACCAACACCCAGAGCTGGTGGTCATCAGGTGTTGGAGTCTCCTGCCCTAATTTTTGGCTCTCCACACCCTGGTCCTTTTCTGTGGGATGGCAGGAGAAAGAGCATCTCCCTGCAGTTGGGTTGCTGAGGATGGGCAGGTTTGTGAGGCTCCTGCAGGCTGCAGCACCCAGCAGGTTTGGAGATGGGCCCAGGTACCACCCCCTGTGCTTAGTCTGCTTCAGCCCAAGCCTTGGCAAGGGCTTGAACACATCTTGCTGGGCTGGGGTGGGCACAATGATCTATCACCAGATGTATCTGTTTGTCTAGTAGGCATTACTTATCCAAATTTGATTTTTTTTAGCTAGATAATTTAATTTTTAGGAAAGTTTTGGCCACCTGAAGGTCAAATCTATTCAGGTTTTATATGTCATCTGAATGTCCTCAAGTGAAAACAATTTTTAAAAAAGAAGACAAAATGCAGGAGAACTTTTCCAATTTGTCTTTTTTTGAAGCACTTTGCACGAGACCATCGGGGAAGCTCCAGCTGATAAAATCAGTTGTTCAAGCATGGAACAGCACCATCCAGCAGCTTGGACTCAAGGGATGGTTTGGCAAGGGGTGGCAGTGCCAGGCACAGCTCTGCTAACAAGGGCAAGGGCCACTAATGGGGCCTGGCCAGGAGCCTGCTGAGACACTGGGAGCAGCACGAGGAGGACACGGATGGAGGAGTCGGGGCCAGGAGCTCCCCCTGACCTCAGATGTCCTCCAGAGCTGGCTGGGATGTGGGACCTGTGTCCTCCTGTGGATCCAGGGGAGTTCATTTCCCTTCTCAGGAAAGTCACCAGATCTTTCCCCCAGGGTGGCAGCCCTGCTCCTGCCAAGCCCCAAGGTGGCTCTTCTGGTCCATTTCCATCACTGGCAAACCTTGGATAATTTTATTTCAACCCTCCATCCCACAGGACAGGGGTGCTGCTGCTTCTCCAGCTGGATGGTGGCACCAAGATAGGGATGGAGGACACAGTCTCAAGCTGCACCAAGGGAAATATAGGTTGGATATTAGGAAAAAGTTTTTTACTGAAAGAGTGATAAAGTTCTGGAATGTTCTGCCCGGGGAGGTGGTGGAGTCACCATCCCTGGGTGTGTTTAACAAAGCCTGGATGTGGCACTGGGTGCCAGGGTTGAGTTAAGGGGTTGGGGCTGGGTTGGACTCGATGATCTTTGAGGTCTCTTCCAACCCAATGATTCTGTGATTTCTCTGGAAGGGGCTGTTCAAAGGCAAGTCAGGCTTCTGACCTCCCAGCAGACAGGGGACAGCTGAACTTGTCCTGCATTAAGAAGGAAATCCTGTGGGCTGGAAAAGATGCTAAAAGAAAAAAAAAATCAACATCAACCCTAAACCCGCTAAGTGCCACAGTCTGTTACTGCCTCCGGAGCTCTGCTATGGATTTTAACCCTTTAGAGATGGTGACTGGACCCATCCCACACCGAACGCTGCCCTCCATCCCTGGAGGGGCCGTTCCCAAGAACACATCCCAAGGAATCCCCGTTGTGCTGGGGATGAGGGGCCAGCCCCGCTCCGGCCCCCGCGCATTGGGAAGGAGCTGTCGGGGCCGCGCTGGCTCCGGCTTGCGTAAGCTTTAATCTAAAGTTGGAGATGTTTTGAGCTGATCTGTGTTAATGTTGGGAGGAATTAACATGCATACGGGGAGACCACGTGATGCCCTCCGACCTCCCCTTTTTTTTTTTTTTCTTTTTTTTTCCCATTTTTTTCCCCCCTTCACTTTAACGGATTCCTGCCAAATCCGAGCGGCCGGTGCTGGGCAGGGCCGGGCTGGCACCGCCGCCAAGATGCCCGCGGTCTCTGTGCTTTACAAGGGAGCCATCATCATCAGCAGGTAACGGGGACGGAATTGCTGCACAGAAACCATTCCAGCCCAGGCTGTTCCCTGTGGCTTCCCCCGGAGCGGGGTTGGGATGCAGGGATGGCAGGAGGAGCCCCGGACACCGGCGCTGTTGGGTTTTGTGCTTTGGGGGCGTTTTGTGCTCGGGGCTGCTGGGCGGCCGTGCCCCGGGCTGGGGATGATGATGATGATGATGATGATGATGATGATGATGATGATGATGATAAGAGCTGATGGTATCAAGGAGCATCTGCTCCGCTGGAACTGCAGCCGGGTGCTGCCTCCCCGCCCGCCCTGAGCCGGGCTCGCCCGGGGAATTTCCTCGGTAATTTACTCGAAATACCCCGAAAATCCTGAACCAGCCTGAGCCCAGGGCTGCTCTGCCTCCCTGGGATGCCTTCGAGCTCCATTTTTCAATAGCCAGATGTGGCCAGTTGTTTGTTCAGTCTTCAGTGGGGTGCAAGGATGGCAAGGAGGGGCATTTTTTACATGGAGAAAACGCTTCCAGTCCAAATCTTAGAGGTGGAAGTTACTGGCTTTGCTGGACAGCTCGATATTTTGAGTTTTATTTTGGACTCCTGGTAAGTCCCTGCAGGTTATTCTTACCCTGCATCCTGCTGGATTTCCAGCTGCCTCTTGTTTCCCACGCTGCTGTTCCTCCTCATCCATGCTCAGATCTGGGGCCTGATATGGATTGGGAAACACCTTATTCTCTCCTGGCACTCAGATGCTGGGGAGTGCTTTGGTGCCTCCTCAGCCCTGTTTCCCACCTGGCACATCTGGGCTGGGGTTTCTCAGATCAGGGCTCATCCATCCTGAGGAGCACAAGGAGAAGTGCTGGTGGTCCCGGGTTTGGAGTCTGGCATCTGTGGTTGGGGCAGGGTGGTTTTGGGGTCATTCATCTGGGAGCTTGCCTAAGGTGTTTGGGGGAGGCTGTGGCATGTTTTGGGGGAATCTCAGGTGTGTGATGCTCTTCCATCTGCTCTGGCTTGTGATGAGAAGCTCCCACCAGACCAGGCAGGACTTGGAGCAGCTCTTGCATCCCCTTTTCCAGACCCTCTGCTTGCACTAAAAGCCTTGAGAGTGGATTGTGCCTGTCTGTGTTCATTACAGGCTGTGTTTGTGAAAGTGCTTTATTCCAGAGCACGGCTCTGAGCTCTGATCTCATTTCCCAGGAGCTGCACAGCTGTCCAGCCCTGATAATCTGGGGTAATGAAGCACAGACAGGTCCAGCAGATTTGCTGGGTGGGGAGGATGATGCTCAGCCCTGCACATATTCTCTCATTTATCTGGGCAGAGCTCGGGGGGGCTGCCTGGGGGCTGTTTTGCCCGTGTGGGTGCAATGGTGGGGCTGTCCCTCAGCCTGGGTGTCTGCAGTGCCTGCTGGGCTGGGAGGGACAGTGTGCCCCAGAGTGTGCTGGCTGGGCACCTGTGCCCCTGTCCTTTATGGCCCATGACAGCAAACTGCTCCTCTTGCCTCCCCCAGGACACTCATGGGACCGTACGGGATGGACCGAGCCGTGCACTGCTTCGACTTCTACGAGTGTGCAAACGGGCTGGGTGAGTGCCTGGGATGGACAGGGCTGGGGGAGTGCCAGGGATGGGCTGGGGGAGTGCCAGGGATGGGCTGGGGGAGCACCAGGGATGGGCTGGGGGAGTGCCTGGGATGGGCTGGGGGAGTACCAGGGATGGACAGGGCTGGGGGAGTGCCAGGGATGGACAGGGCTGGGTGAGTGCCAGGGATGGGCTGGGGGAGTGCCAGGGATGGACAGGGCTGGGGGAGTACCTGGGATGGGCTGGGGGAGTACCAGGGATGGACAGGGCTGGGGGAGTGCCAGGGATGGGCTGGGGGAGTGCCTGGGATGGGCTGGGGGAGTACCAGGGATGGACAGGGCTGGGGGAGTGCCAGGGATGGACAGGGCTGGGGGAGTGCCTGGGATGGACAGGGCTGGGGGAGTGCCAGGGATGGACAGGGCTGGGGGAGTACCAGGGATGGGCTGGGGGAGTGCCAGGGATGGACAGGGCTGGGTGAGTGCCAGGGATGGACAGGGCTGGGGGAGTGCCTGGGATGGACAGGGCTGGGGGAGTACCAGGGATGGGCTGGGGGAGTGCCAGGCATGGACAGGGCTGGAGGAGTGCCAGGGATGGGCTGGGGGAGTGCCTGGGATGGACAGGGCTGGGGGAGTACCAGGGATGGGCTGGGGGAGTGCCAGGGATGGACAGGGCTGGGGGAGTGCCTGGGATGGGCTGGGGGAGTGCCAGGGATGGGCTGGGGGAGTACCAGGGATGGGCTGGGCTGGGTGAGTACCAGGGACTGGGCTGGGGTACATCAAACAGCCCCAGAGCCTGGGTCAGGATGTGCCTCCCTGTGTGCAGGCTGGTGTCCCACTGGATCTTGTCTTGTACCTGCCTGTGGTGAGCACCTTCTGCACCTTTTGCAGCTGTGACATTAAAAGAATGTCAAAATCCCAACTAATTCCATGGTAATGGTGAGCAGCCAGTGCTGGGAGCTGTGCAGGAGCTCAGGCCCCTTCCCTCAGCAGGATGAGGGGGAGGGATCTTTCAGAATTTTTTAAATTAAATCAATTAAAATGCTAAATAAATAGAAAAACAGAACCCTCAGCACTCCCCTGCCCCTCTGCAGACTGTTGCCCTGGAAAGCCACCCCAGTGGGGATGGAAGGTGCTTTCTGCAGCGCTCCTGAGGACTGGCATGCATGAGCTGGCTTTGGAAAGTTTGGCCAAGGGGAAGGGAATGAGCACTGGGTGAGTCAGGTGTCCTTCCAGAGCACTCTGAACTTCAAAGCTGGGAGAAAAGGGAAAGGAGAAGGTCACATCCATCAGAACGTGACCAAGTCCCAGGTTCATGACACTCAGCCCAGAGGGATCCAGCAGAGCATTTCTCTGACCTCTCTGTATCCAGTGGGGCTCTGCCATGGACTTTACATCATCTGTGATCCTGCATCAGGATTTCACAGCCTCTCCTGATCCTTAATTGAGAGTGCAGCCCACCCTCCACAGAGCAGCTGGGGACCCTTGGTGACACCCCTGAATGACCATTTGGGACAACTCCCAAGGAGTCACCAGGGAAGCAAGTTCAGGTTTCCTGAGACCTGAGATTAATGATGGATTCATTATTGGCTGTTTCCAGCTCTGGGGGGGACAGCTTTGCTGACTCTTCCCACGTTCATGAGGTTCATGGGAGCTCAGAGAAATGACTTTACTTGGTGAATATCATATTTTAATCTCCAGAGGTGGATTTGGTTGAGTTGATGGGATTTCAGCTGCTGGCTTAGATTAGCTCATTAAAGGAGGAGGCCCAGAAAAGCCTGATGGGGCCATCAGTGACCTCTGGGAGAAGTGACAGATGTGGCAGCCCTTTGTGAGCCACTTCCCTGGGTTCCAGCTCCTCTCCTTCCCCTCAGTCTGGGCCACAGGGTCTTTGCAGGGTCCAGCAGAACCTACAAAGCAAATTGTGGTGTACTGGAGGAAGCTGCAATAATGTGGATTTCCTAAAGCCATCAGCTGCTGGCTTCATCCTCTCCTGTGAGGCTTGGAGCACTCAGGACAAGCAATCATCCTCCAGAAATGATGGAATGGTTTGGGTTGAAGGGACCTCAAAGTCTCATCTCACTGCACCCTCTGCCATGGCAGGGACACCTCCCACTGTCCCAGGCTGCTCCAAGCCCTGCCCAGCCTGGCCTTGGGCACTGCCAGGGATCCAGGGGCAGCCCCAGCTGCTCTGGGCACCCTGTGCCAGGGCCTGCCCACCCTCACAGGGAGCAATTCCTAATTCCCAATATCCCATCCAGCCCTGCCCTCTGGCAGCTTAATCATCCCTCTCTGGTGTGTGGTGCTTACAGAATCCCTGTGCCTGCTCAGAGTGGGTTTATTTGGGAAAAGAAAGTGCCTTTATGAGTTTCTCAAGCTGAATGCAGGGTTATCCCAGCAGTTTCTCAGGGTTATCCCAGCAGTTTCTCAGGGCTATCCCAGCAGTTTCCCAGGTGGGATGCAGGGCTATCCCAGCAGTTTCTCAGGGTTATCCCAGCAGTTTCTCAGGGTTATCCCAGCAGTTTCCCAGGTGTTATCCCAGCAGTTTCTCAGGGTTATTCCAGCAGTTTCTCAGGTGGGATGCAGGGTTATCCCAGCAGTTTCCCAGGTGTTATCCCAGCAGTTTCCCAGGTGGGATGCAGGTGTTATCCCAGCAGTTTCTCAAGCTGAATGCAGATGTTATCCCAGCAGTTTTCCAGGTAGGATGAGGTATGATCCCAGCAGTTCCTTTGCAGCATCACTGCTGGCTGCCAGGTCAGCGTTTGGCCGCGGGTCTGTTGCTCTGTGGCTTTAGGTGCAAACCCACATGTGAACCTCAGCAGAAGTTCAAAGGGGTTACCTGGCAGCTCCTCCTACCTGAACCTCGAATTAAAGAATAGCCATCAAAGGGAAGTGCTGATTAAGGAGCATTTCTCAGAAACACTGAGATCCCATTATCTTGACCTTCATCTGCTTAGGACAGGGCAGGGAGTGATTCACCTCCAATCTGTCCCTTCCTCCAGACAGAAGAAGCTGGCGGGGGCTGCAAGATCAACAGAGGGATTAAGGGAAATGTAATTGAACATTGCCAGCTTAGGCAGGGAGCAGGCTGCCCCTCTCTGTGCCCAGCCTGGCAGGCAGTGGGGTCAGGATGATCCCAGTTGGACTAAACAACCAGATTAGCCAGGACACCCCCTGACCTGTGTGGATCCAGGAGCAGGTGAGATTATAGCCTGAGAACTGTGACTCTGGCATTAGTGGCAGTGGGATTAGAGGCACCAGAGAAGCTTGAGGGTCTTGGAGAAATTTATAGGATTGTTAAAAGCCTAAAGAAAACACAGACTTGGTCAGTCTTACCTCTAAGTCCATCTGGAGTTTCCCTGGCAAACTTTGTTCTGCAAAAGAGAAAAAAACCAGGGACATGGGCATCAGCTCCAGGACCTTTGCCAGAAAGGAAAGATTAAATAGAGGGATCCAAAATAGGCTAGATTATCTGGCCCTAAGTATGACTTAATAAGCATTATACTGGGACTTTGATGCTGTGATAATTAAAGAGCCGTTATTTACCTACACTGGGTCCCAAATAGAAATCTGATTGAGGTAAATGTTTATAAAATATGTAAAAAATTATCATCCCAGGAATGCTGCCACCACAGTCCTGGATGATCCAGGTTTGCTGCCATCCATCATCTGCTGTCCCCTGGAGTGGTCTGAGCCCTGGAATGGCTGAGCCCTCCCTCCTCCTCCTCCTCCTCCTCCTCCTCCTCCCTGCCCCAGTGGGGACTCTCCAGAGGATTTTGGGGGGCAGGACTGGCACCCAGAGCACCTTCTTGGTGAGGTGATGGGTGTGAGCAGTGGGCAGAGCTCAGCAGCATCCAGCTGCTTTCCCAACAAGGGAGTTAAAACTCAGGGATTTTTCCTCCCCCACCCAAGTTTGAGTGTGTCTGGAGCAATACTGTGAGTAATCAGTGATTTTAATAAAAAGATCGGATTTTCTCCTGACATCGTTGGGGATGAAGGAGGATTTGGGATACCTCAGCTATATTAAGGCATTATTACAATTGATTTGCAGACACAAAAGGGAAATGAGTCATTATTGATTTGATATCTCAGCACACACTGGCCTCCTGGGGGATGCTGTGGCTGGGCCTCTGCAAGGTGCAGATTTTGATATTATTTGTCTGATGTGCTTCTTCATTCCTAATTCCTTTGTGTTAGGGGTGAAGAAAGATGTGGGATGAGTTCCTCAGTCATGTCCAGCCTTGGGCTGGACTTTCAGGCTCTGCTCCATCCAGGGAACCGATGGGGCTTTGCTTCTGCAGGACCCCTCATGGTTCCTCAGGCCCATCCCTGGGGTGCCCCTGTTCCCTGGGGTGTCTCTGCACAGCCCAGCAGAGATCCCCTGGCTCCACAGCGAGCACAGGAATGTCCTGCTCAGCATCCCTGGCCATGGGCAGGTTTTACCTTACATGAATGCAGCATCTCTCCCACTTTTGTGCCCAGGTGCCTGACCTGACCCACAGGCTTGGTGAGGCTCATGCTGCTTATAGCTCCTTTTTGGGGGGCAATATTTCCAATTTTAGTGAATTTATTTTATAATTTACTATAAATTATAAAATATTATAAATATAAATTATAATAATATTATAATAATATAATTATTCTATTATTAATTATATAATGATTGTATTATAAATTAGAAAATATCAGTGCCCATTCCTGAGGTGTTCTGCTGTGAGTTCCCTGTTCCAGCAGTAAAACAGCTCCTCACAAGGGCCTGGTTAATGCATTAAGCTCAGTGAATAAACTGCAGCACTCAGGGCTGGCATTTGGAGCTTGGGAAAAGCAGCAATTGGTGCATATAGAAATGTAAACATCTTTATAGGAAATTGTAATAATTTAGTTTTAATCTAATCTAATCTAAAGGTGACTTGAGACACAAAGTCTTTCCCTGGAGGCAGATGAAAGCTGTGAGGGCCTGAGAGCAGAGCTTGGGTTCCCAGAGGAAGGGCAGCAGGGGTGGGAATGGTGCTATGTGCTGAGAAATCCCCACTCCGATCCCTCTCTGTCCTGCCTGTTTCACACAGGGTTCCCAGGTTTTAGGGCAGCAGCTGGGCCTTGTTCCTACAGCCCTGGACCTTCCAGGGCTCAGAGCTGGGGCAGGACTGGCCTGGGGCTGCCTCGGTGGCACTGCCTGTCCCCAGCCTGTCCCCAGCCTGTCCCCAGCCTGTCCCCAGCCTGTGCCCCTGCCACAGCAGCCAAATGCCCGATCCACGGCTCTGGGCACAGATTTGTTAATTAAAGCCAGGCTTTTTAATCCTTCTGTCCACAGCCTGGATCTTCCAAGTAGGACTTAATGAGGCCTGGATAAATAAGTCTCTTGGACCTTTTCCTGCCAGCCAGCTTAGGGTGGGCACAGGGACAGGCCCGTGGTGGCTCTGAGGTGGCTCTGAGGTGGCTCTGAGGAGCAGCAGCCCCGTGCCAAGGCACTGCAGGGCACCCGGGCTGGGCTGTGCCAGGGGGGGCACACATGGAGCTGGGATCTGCTCCTGCCCCAGCTGCTCCCCCAGCCCAGCTCTGACACCAGTGGCCTCTCCTGGGGGTGGCTCTGCCATCGTGTCAGGGGCTGAGGGGCTGCTGGGGCTGGCAGGGGAGCAGAGATGTCCCCAAGCCCTGGGGGATGTCCAGGTGTGCCCAGGGAAGGAATCTCCTGCAGGAACACTTGTCACCAGGAATGATTTGATCTGCAGCAGGAGCAGACCCTTTCCCATCAGTGATGAACTTGGAGCTGCTGGAGAGAGTCCAGGAGAGCCCATGGAGATGCCCCAGGGCTGGAGCCCCTCTGCTCTGGAGCCAGGCTGGGAGAGCTGGGGGTGCTCACCTGGAGAGGAGAAGGCTCCAGGGACACCTCAGAGCCCCTTGCAGGGCCTAAAGGGGCTCCAGGAGAGCTGGAGAGGGACTGGGGACAAGGGAAGGAGGGACAGGACACAGGGAATGGCTCCCACTGCCAGAGGGCAGGGATGGATGGGATATTGGGAATTAGGAATTGTTCCCTGTGAGGGTGGGCAGGCCCTGGCACAGGGTGCCCAGAGCAGCTGGGGCTGCCCCTGGATCCCTGGCAGTGCCCAAGGCCAGGCTGGGCAGGGCTGGGAGCAGCCTGGGACAGTGGGAGGTGTCCCTGCCATGGCAGGGGTGGCACTGGATGGGCTTTGAGGTCCCTTCAACCCAAACCATTCTGTGATTCTGTGAATTTAAGGTTGGGGCTGCGCCCCTCAGGCATGGCCTGTGCCAGCTCTGGTTCTCCTGCCTTTGTGCCATGGGCTGTGCTCTTCCTGCAGGCATCAAGGTCATTGGTGGCATCAAGGAGCCCACTGGAGAAGAATATGGAGTTTATGTCAAGAGGATCCTTCCAGGGGGTGTTGCTTATGCCGATGGTGAGTGGAACACAGGGCAGTGCTATGAGGTCTGAAACCAGCCCAGACTGAGGGCATTTATTCCACATATTTGTTTCATCTCTTATTAGATATTTTGAGTGCTTGCTTTGAGATTTTCCAGTGGTTGGGGGTATTTTTTTAGAGTGGCAGTTGTTCTAACATCTGACAGCAGCCTTGGACTGGCTCGTCAGCATTTGTTCTATTGCTTTGTGTGTGTAGAGCATGACCCATCTCTGCCACACAAGAACTTTCCTGTCCTTTCCCACCTCCCTGTGGCCCCAAAATGACCAGAGATCCTTTTGCAAACTCAGCTCTGCTCTGGGTCACTGATTTCATTCTGAATATGTTCAACTAAGTAGGTATTAGGGGTCTGCAGAGCTCACCTTTTACAACTTCAGCCAAAAAGATCTTTTTTTTCCCCAGCTGTTACATCATTTTTCCATCCAATAAAGGAAAATAAATCCAGAACAGGTGGAAGTGCCTCTCATGGTTTTCTACCTGACCTCGAACTGAACCACTTGACCTCAAAGTGAATTAAGCAAAAGCTTTATTGCAGTTTTCAGCATTTACTTTTGCAACTTCCTAGAGCAGAGGAAGTGCTGGGACCTTGGCACGGGCTGTTCTGGGAGGTTGCAGAAATTCATTTATGGACATCTGGAAAAACAGGTCAGACAAGCATCTCAGGAACAGCCCATGCATTTTTCATCCTGTCTCTGAGCACAGGGGGAATGCCCAGCCTCTCCCAGTCCCTTCAAGCTGTATTTTCCACAGTTTCTATCCATTAGTTTTCTTTTCTAGGGCGCCTGCAGCCAGGGGACCAGATCCTGGAGGTCAATGGAGAGTCCCTAATTGGGGTTACAAGTGAGAGGTACCATGTCCAAATGGAAATTTCCCATTCCTGTTGCTTTTGTGGGATTCTGTGAAGTGGCTTAGGCTGTGGGTTGCATGGAGGGGACACCAGGGCATCATTCTGTGTGCTGCTCCCAAGAGCCAACTTGGAAATGATCAGACGGGAATATTCAATATAAAAACAGACCAGAGAGACCAAATTGTATCTGAGATGCTCAGACATCTCCCCAAAAAGCTGGGTTTGAAACAGCTCCTGGCACCTCCACTCCATCTGCTGCAGCTTCCCAGCACATCCTGCAGCTCCCAGCACAGGAGATCAGCTGGTGCCTGAGCCTGACAGTGCAGCTCCAGTTCCTCCTGGAGCCACGATCCAGCCCCTGAGCTCCCCACCAGGAGAATCATTCCCAGCTCCAGAGGAGCACCAGCACTGTGGGGCTCTCCTTCCCCATGGAACACGGTGCTGTCCTATTGCCTGCCCTGCATTCCTGCACCAGGTGCTGAGGCTGGATGGGAGCAGCACGAGGAGCTGGTCCTGCTGCCAAAGCCCCAGAGCAGCTGGGCTTGGTGCTGTCCATGAGAACATCTCTGTGGCTGTGGGAGGCTGTGCCTGGCTCCCAGCAGCTGCCCTGCCTGCCAGGGGTACTTTTATTTTAACCCAGAAAATGGCTGTCCCTGGGATGGAAGCTTCCCCAGGCTGGGAATTACAGAATCCTGGAATGGTGTGGGTTGGAAGGGATGTTCCAGAGCACCTCATCCCAGCCCCTGCCATGGGCTCTGCAGGGGGATTTGCTCACCACCACTGGTGTCTGCTGGGCTTTGCTATCAGGGATTTCTCACTTCCTGCAGAAGTGGGAAGCCAGGATATGGCTGGGCTGCCCTCACCCTCGCTGCCAGGGCAGGGAACAGAGCATCCAGCCAAAGCTTGGCTGCTGGCAGGGTTTGCCCAGGTCAGGGCTCTGTGCCCGCTGTGGGGTGAGCAGAGTGGGGCCAGGGGAGCACTGCTGGGAGCTGGGACTGACCTGTCATGGTCCTTGTGTTCCAGGGCCGTGGACATCCTGAGGACAGCATCAGCCACCAGCCACATGCGGCTCCTGATCGCCCGCGATGACGACGCCAGGTCAGGGGACACTGGGAAGGGACCTGGTGGCATTCCTGGGCACCACACCTGGAGAGCCTTGGGGGAAATGGGGCTCAAAGCCCACAGGGAGGGCAGAGGTGGCCAGGGGTCTCTGGTCACTGTGCACTGGTGGGAATTCAGTGGAGCTGGAATGGAAGGAGGCAAAGCTTCCCCTGGTGGCTCCCAGCTCCAGCCCTGCCTGGGGGGGTCTGTGGGACGCTCCAGCACTGAGCAGATTTCCACAGGTGCTTCCCCAGGGAGGACCAGGGCTGCTCCAGTCGTGGCTGTAGGGTGGCACAGCTCCCTCAGCTCTGCTGTGGGGTGTTTCAGCACAGAGCTCTGGATGCAGATGTGCAGGCACAGCAGGATCTTCCCTTTCCTTCCTGGGAACATGGGGAAGGATTTTTCTGCTCTCCACTTTTTTTTTTCCACTTAGTTTTGTGTTTTATTGATGCCCTGCTATCTTTTAGGTCTGTCCTTGAGCATGGGTGAGCAACTGGCATGTATCAAACACATTGAGTTAAGGTCTTCCTTTCCCAGAGGTTTCCTCCTTCTCAGGGAGGATGAGGAGTTTCTCCCTAAACCTGTCCCCTTGTTGCTCCCTGGAAAACCTTGCTCTCTCTGGAGAGACTCAGAGGGTTTGGAAGGAGAAGGAAAGAGTTCAGTCTTGTCTTGACTGGGTTTAAGCTGTGTGGGACAATGATGAGAGGGGGCAGAGCTGTGGGAACCCAGGTATGGATTAGTGGAGTCTTTGCTGATATCCCACAGGAGATCTGGCACACTGTGCTGGCACATCCTCTCCCTTGACAGGAGCAGGGGAAGCTGAGGTGCTGCAGGAAGCAGAGGAATGAGGTGGGATGTGGCAGGGTGGCTGTGGGCAGGCTGTGCTCTGCCCGTGGCTGCCTCAGGTCAGAGTCCCTGCTGAGCACACCCAGGTCCCGTTAGTGTGGAGATGATGGATGATTAATGATGGATGCATTCCTTATCCATCAGCTGCTGTGCAGCCTTCCTGCCTTGGCAGAGCAGTGAGAGTGCTCTAATGACAGGCATGAGACTAATTCTGACACAGCAATACACTGCTGGAAGAATTATTTGCTATTAATGACGGGCTGCTTTTAGCCACCCTCTTCCAGGGGAAATGGCATCTCCTGTTATTACATCAAGTGCAAGTCCTTCAGCAGCTCTGAGGAAGTGCTGGGTGAGGCAAGTAGGTCAGCAGGGATCCTCTGCTCCAAGCGGGGATGCTCAGGATGCAGCTGTGGATCACAGCAGTCCCTTGGCAGGGCAGAGTGCCAGTGAGCATCTCGCACTCTCCCAGCAGCAGGGACGGATCCCACAGCTCCATCCCTGTGTCCAGCAGCAGCACGACTTGCTCTGAAACGCTTGATTTCTCAGCCACAGCCCCCAGTTCAGGTTTTCTGCCTCCACCGCGCTCTGTTCCCAGCTGTTCTGCAGCTCCCAACATCCCGAATTGCAGCAGATGTTTCCTGAAGCGCTCCTGGAGCAGGCGTGGCTCCGGCTCCCCCCGAGCCCTGCGGGGAGCTGGGGCAGGCCGGCAGGGCAATGGAACTTTAAGCGATTTATTTGGCCTCCGTTCACTGTTGGTTATCTGTTAAATCTGCAAAAGGTTAGCCAGAGGGAGAGGGGAGAAGTAATCAGTTTATTTATTCCTTTTTCCAAAAGATTTGCAGAGATTTCACTTACATAATCATCTCGCAAACTGTTTAATACACGAATACATATCTCCAGGATTAAGGGCTGTGGGAACATGGGGAAGGATTTTTCTGCTCTCCACTTTTTTTTTTCCCACTTAGTTCTGTCTTTTATTGATGCCCTGCTATCTTTTAAGTCAGTCCTTGAGCAGGGTGAGCAGCCAGCCTGGTGGGAAGGGGCCATCAGCTCTGGGGGTGATGCCTGGGGAGGTGCCATGCTATGAGCTGAGGGCAGCCTCCCACTTCCCCCTGCCCAGCAAAGCACCCCATGAGACCTGAATGCTGAGGAGGACATGGGGCAGAGCAAATTCAGTTTATTTTCAGATCCTTCCTCACCCAGAGCGCTCAAAGCATTCTGGAGGAGGGAACATCAGGGCTCTGGGTTTGGATCCAACCCTCCTGCCAATTTTCCCAATGACTCAGCTGAGTAGCATTTTGTTGTGGTTGCCCTCGGGTGAATTTGAGTCATAAACGCTATTATTTGTCTCTGGAGTTAATTATAGGCCCAAATTACCTGTGCTTTTCATGGCACTCAGTCTCTGGCATGTATCAGATGCATGTTTTGGGCCTGTCGCATCAGCTGGGCTGCAGAGAGCAGCAGTAACGCCAGGACTTGAAGCAGAGGATTCAGATTTGGAGCTGGACTCACCAGGTTTAGGTGATGCTTAAATCTGATTTTGGTCTGTGCTCACCTTCAGCTAATGAGGATAATTTTATTGCATAGTCATAATTATTGTTTATTCATTCTCAGCCTGAAAGTCACAATAGTTCCTTGTTTCTCTGCCTGGCACAGATATGGGCCTGGTCTGTCAGGTTTATCACTGGGAGGAGCCAGTTTGTGCTGCACCTCTGGGTCCTGGCAGGATCAAATACTGAATTCATTGTGTCTCCACACGAGATGCATCCCCAGCATGGCAGGAACAGGGGCTGTTGGGTTAGCAGGGCTCACACAGGCAGCAGGAAGGAAAGGCTGCTCCTCTGTGAGTGCCCTGCAGTACGGAGCAGGATCAGACTCACAGCATCTCTGAGGGTGGAAAAGATCTTCGAGTCCAACCTCTGACTGATCTCCCAGCCTGCAGTGCCATGTCCAGCTGTTCCTTGGACACCTCCAGGGCTGGGGACATCCCCACTGCTCTGGGCAGCCCCTTCCAAGGCCTGATCACCTTTTCCATGGAGAAATTCCTCCTGGTGTCCAACCTGACCCCCCCATGGCACAGCTTGGGGCCATTTCCCCTTGTCCTGTCCCTGTTCCCTGGAGCAGAGCCCAACCACCCCGGCTGTCCCCTCCTGTCAGGAGCTGTGCAGAGCCACAAGGGCCCTCCTGAGCCTCCTTTTCTCCAGGCTCAGCCCCTTCCCAGCTCCCTCAGCCCCTCCTGGTGCTCCAGCCCCTTCCCAGCTCTGTTCCCTCCCCTGGACCCCTCCAGCCCCTCCATGTCTGCCTTGTGAGGGGCCCAGAACTGCCCCCAGGCCCAGGTACAGGGGCAGAATCAGCTCCCAGGTCATTGTGCCCACCCTGTCTCTCCCGGCAGAGGGGCTGTGGCAGGAGCTGGTGTCTGGCCTGGTGTAGATGCAGGACAGTCCCTCCTGCCCTGCCAGCCCTGCCTGTGACAGTGAGAGCTCAGCCCATGGCCCTGTTGTTCTGAGCATTCAGTGCTGAGCTGGCAGGGAGGGCTGGGGCTGACTCCAGCAAGCCTGGGTGTGCCAGGGACAAAGGCTGGGCCTTGGGAAAAGCAGGCAGCCTTTCCCAGAGCACTGAGCTGCACCTGTGCCTGGCACTGCTTCCATCCCACCCGCAGAGAGGGGAGGCATTGAATGGGTTGGGTTGGAGGGGGTCTCAAATCTCATCCCATCCCACCCCTGCCATGGCAGGGACACCTCCCACTGTCCCAGGCTGCCCCAAGCCCTGCCCAGCCTGGCCTTGGGCACTGCCAGGGATCCAGGGGCAGCCCCAGCTGCTCTGGGCACCCTGTGCCAGGGCCTGCCCACCCTCCCAGGGAACAATTCCTAATTCACAATATCCCATCCAGCCCTGTCCTCTGGCACTGGGAGCCATTCCCTGTGTCCTGTCTCTCCTTCCCTTGTCCCCAGTCCCTCTCCAGCTCTCCTGGAGCCCCTTCAGGCCCTGCAAGGGGCTCTGAGGTGTCCCTGGAGCCTTCTCCTCTCCAGGTGAGCACCCCCAGCTCTCCCAGCCTGGCTCCAGAGGGGCTCCAGCCCTTGGGCTCCCCTGGACTCTCTCCAGCAGCTCCAGGTCCTGCTGCTGTTGGCCCAGGGCTGGGGCAGCTCTGCAGGTGGGGTCTCACCTGAGGGGGCAGAGGGGGCAGAATCCCCCCCACTGCTGCCCCAGGGGGCTCAGCCCAGCCCAGGGGGGTTTCTGGGTGCTCACAGCCAGGGCAGGTCCAGCTGTCACCCACCAACAGCCCAAATCTTTCTCCCAGAGCTGCTTTTGGTTCCTTCTCTGCCCTGCCTGGACTGAGCCTTGGAATTGCCCTGACCCAGGCCCTTGGCCTTGTTGTGCTTTATGAGTTTTGCACAGGTTGTGCTTTATGAGTTTTGCTTTATGAGTTTTGCATGGTTCCCCCTCTTCAGGCTGTCCAGGTCCCTCTGGATGCCCCATCCCTCCCCTCCAGGGTGTGACCTCCCCACAGAGCTGGGTGTCAGCTCCAGGCTGGCTGGGGGTGCCCTAATTCCAGTGGAGCCGTGTGAGAAAATCTGCCTTTGTGATGCTTTTGGAGTGCTCTGGGTTCATGGCTCCCACTCACCTGCAGGTTTGTTTTTTTTGAGACAAACCAGTAATTTCTGATGTCACAGGCTCCACTTTCTCTCCCAGCTGTGGTGCAGAGCTGAGGTTTCCAGACGCTGTGTAACCTTTGATGTAGGATTCTCCCTTTGTTCTTCCAGGAACAAAAGGGCAGGACAAAGAGGCATTATGAGATAAAATAACAATTTTCTGCGGGGAGATTGACCCCCTGCTGCTCAATCTGTAGCAAAGTCATCCTGGAGCTGGCTGCTGCTGGCAGACCCCCCATCCCACCCTGGGGCTGCCTGAAGGCTCTCCAGGGCCAAGCTCTATTGCAAGCATCCTCCAGACCTCAAATGTTTGCATCCTAATGAAAAAAAACTGGAGAAGGGCTTGTTAAAATGAACTTTCCACCTCATACAACGCCACGGTTGTTGTTTTTTAATCAAGCTGGGCATTTTAGTCCTGCAGGCACCTGACAATTCACAATGTTTTAGTAAGGGTCAAATTTTAAATATTAAAGACATCTTCTGAAGCTTCTTGGTGTCTGAAAGCACAAAGCAAGGCCTGCTGGCATTCCTTCAGTGTGCTCGTTCATTAATCTGCAATGTTTGGGCATTGTCTGCCCCATCCAGCTCCTCCAAACACAGCACTGAGCACAAAATTAATTCCCACGAGACTGGCACCAGAAAGTGCTTTACTTTCTGCTGGGATAAATGTGTGCCTCAAGTTAGTCATGTGTTTGTGTCCCTGGTGGAACTGGGGCTGGCAGGAGTGACCAACAAAGCAGGAGCTGGGATGGTGGCATTTGGTCACATTGTCCCTGGGCTGGACCCAGTCTCACAGCTCATTCAGGCTCCTGAGAAAATAATGATAAACCTCCTTTGTGGACGAATTTCAGGACACAAAATAAACAACAACAAGGAGTGCTGAGCCCATGCATGTGCTCACTTTATGACAGAGTTTGGCAGCACGGGTTGGTGACGGGGTTTGCAGGGTCACAGAGCTGCTGCACCAGTTGCATTTGCATTGACTAAGAGTATTTCAGCCATTGTTTGGCATTTATAACCTCCTCTGTGCTCTGCTGGATTATTATCTGAGGAAAATAGAACAATAGATGACCACAGAAATACCCAGCCCAAAACAAAACCTAAGTGCTGGTGGCTTGGTAACCACTGGGAATAATATGTGAGATTGCAGCGTGTTGGACCTGCCCCTGCAGGGGTCAGGGAGGGGTAAGGCCATGGCTGTGTGAGCTGCCAGTGAAACTGGTGTGAATCAGCTACAGAGGCTTTACTGGGAAACTGGAATAATTCTGCTGAGATCCACCCAAGGCTCAGCTCAGGGATCAGCAAAGCAGGGGCTGACTTGTCTTTCTGCTTTCCTAGTGCTTGTGGAATCATTTAGGCTGGAAAACCCTCTGAGACCCTCGAGTCCAACCCTTAACCTAGCACTGCCAAGGCCACCATTAAACCATGTCCTCAAGTGTCACATCCACATGGTTTTTGAACGCTTCTAGTGATTCCACCACTTCCCTGAGCAGCCTGTTCTGTTCCAGTGTCTGACATCCTTTCAGTGGAGAAATTTTCCTAATAATTTACATATTTTGGTGCCTTACATTATGAAACTGCCTTCTCCTCATGGACATTAAGTGCAGGTCACACAGGGCTGGCCCCACACAGCTGTCCCTTGATGGGCCACCAAAAATGCCTGCCACTGTCTGAGGGGTAGATCCAATAAGGAATTCCAGTGCTTGGAGAATGGCTTTGATCATCCTCTTGTCCCCCCTACTGTTTTATCACCACCATGACTGGGAGGTCACAGCATCTTCTGGGTGTCCTGGTGGCATCTTGGCTGTTCCTGGGAAGTTTGTGCCAAGAGGTGAAAGCCAAAAGAGCTCTGTGGGACATGGGGTTTCTGAACAAAGTCCTGGTCCTTTTTTAAGGTCATGGGTTTGGTTGATAAAGACAATAGTATGGATGCAAATATTGGGATTCACCAAGGCATGTCACTGAGCATTGTGTGACACTTGGGTTTTAAATTAGCATTAAATGGAATGAATAAGGCATAAATTTGATGGCAATATTTGATAAGGCATGCGCTGGTCTTTGAAGTTTGTTAATGAGCTGGTTGTGACTGGGAAGATGTAAATTACTGAGAGCATTTCCAGCAGGAACCTGAGGAGCTGATGATTCATTCATCATTTAATATTGTTGACTCTAATCTAGCCAATAACACCCAACATCTGTCCTGGTGAGGAACGCAGATGACGCAGCGTCTGCGAGTGTGTCACAGCAGTCTCCTTGCTCAGGGAACTTTGCTGTGGCTGGGTTCCTACAGGTTCACCTCTTGAGCTTGTCTGACTGTCAAGCCTGAGAGGGAGCCACTCATAACCAGGCTTTTCCTGGGGCTATGGCATCAGGAAGGCTCCTTCCCATGGGGATTCCCTCCTGCCTTCAAAGACGACATCTAATGGTGTTACTGTGGCCACTGAAACAACATTTTCAGGGTCTGTCCCACTGCCTGGATGCTTATTAACTGGCATGTGTAAGAAATTAGTCATCCTTGAGGATCTCTCTGCCAAAAGGTCGGATCCTTCAGTTGGGGTTGGGTTATGAAGGGAGAGAACAGCCCCCATTGCAGAGGGACAGCATGAGAGCAGCGCGGCAGGGCTGGATCAGAAAGCTGCCAAACATGAGCATGAGGAAGATGTGATTCCTTTCCAGGCCTCCTCATCTGAAAGGATGTGAAGGGTTCACAGCAACTCAAAGAAAGGTTACAAAAATGAGGCAGGAGCTGGTAAATGTAGTGGATGATGGTAGTTCTTAAGTTCCAAAACACAAAAAAAGGTCATGAGGAAAATCACCTGTTGTGTACAGGGAGTTCCAGCTCATCAAGGGCTCCACACATGGTGGTCAAACTCAACCTGGAACAAAGTGTCTGGTGCCTGGGCATGGAGATCACTTTCCAGGGGATTTTGGGGATGAGATTGCATGCAGGTCTTTGTTGAGCTGTCATGCTCCAAGGGTATAGCTTGTGATGTTCGTGGAGAAGATCATCATGGATGGGTTGGGAGAGTGGGCTGATGTTTCTGCAGGTGCCCTGAAAGCCATCTCCCTCTTTACTCCAGCAAGACCTACAGGATCTGATTTCTGTCCAGGAAAAGAGGAGGTAAAACAGAGAATAACCTGTTTTTAACTGTCCTAGAAGGAGTCACAAATAGGCCAAGAATTTCTGGGTTATGTTTGCAGTTACAGCTCCTTCTGGCAGGGTTTAATTTGTGTGGTGTGTTAGCAAAACTTTTGAGCCTTATAGTTGGGGTGAAAACATTCCCAGGAGGATCCATGAGGAGGGGTGCAAGGCAGGATGCAAGGCAGGGCTACAGTGTTCATCTGCCCTCTCTCAGGAATGACAGTTCTCAGCACAGAGCCTGTCCACAGAATCATAGGATCATAAAGATTGGAAAAGACCTTTAAGGATATGTCCCTTCCCAGCTCCTCTTGTCCTGAACACACTCCAGGGCAGGGAAGGAGCACTCTGGAGCTCCAGCCCATCACAGGAGAGCTGCACTGCCATGAGATTGATTATAGACCTGAAGCCTTGCACAAGCTCTTGAAAGCAGGGTGTTCCCCTTGTGCAGGAGGAAGCTTTGTCTGCTCCCACAGCTGGAGAGCACCAGCCCTGCAGCCTTGGTACCCAGTCCCTGCCATCAGGGGCTCTCTTGCCATATAATCATGTGGGGGGAGTTCTGAGCAGCAGCTGACTGCACCATGGTTTTGTTTGCAGGAGAGAGTTCTCTGAGCTGCTGGAGAAGTTTGGCTCCCAGAGCAACACGGGCTCAGCGCGGAGCTCGCCGGTCCTGCACGGTGGCAGTGAGTAGCTCAGCAGAGAACTGAAAGCCCCTCTCTCTGCAGAGAGAGTTTCCTTTATCCCAGTGTCATTCTGAATGAGCTGTGGTTCCATTTGAGCAGGTGTTGGGGTGGAGGTTTGAAGAAAGCTTGTCCTTATTGCAGACCCTTGGTACGTGCCAAGAGCGTGGCCAATGCTGCCACGGGGTGATCAAGGGAGGCTTGAATTGGGGTCATAACCACTCCCCTGATCCCCAGATTCTGCCTGCCTCATGTGCTGGGCAGGTGACTCCATCAGTAAATGCAGCTGTACATTTTTGCTCTGAATTTCAAAGTGTTTCAGAAATAATTCATTTAAAGATCATTATTTTTCGTTTGCTAATGGGAAATGTTTAATGAGATGCAACAAGGCTGACCTAGCAAGGTGCCAGCACAAAAAGCCATGTGTACCAGGGAAGAAAGCTTTCCCTGCAGCTTGGCATCCCACCAGACAGCTACTGGCCCTTCCCCTATGGCAGAGGTGTGTAGAGTTGGCAGTCCCACGTTGGAAGTGTGTAGGGGGATAGAACATAAAGTAAATAAAAGTAGTAACATAAGTAAAAAAAGCTAGTATAGAAAGTAATCTACTCCCTAAAGAGTTGCAGCGCTGAGCCAATTATTAAGGATTAGGAACAGGCCTGATGTTTACAGGCCACACCTGTAGCCAATAAGAAGTGTGTTATAAAAGAGTGGATTGGTTGGTTAAGGGGAACTGGAGTCAGTTGGCTGCTGTGAGGGCAAGGAAGAGTCAGTGCCTAGAGGAGCTGCCTACAAGAAACATCAAGGAGGTATGAAACTCTAGCAATATGGCACCCTTGCAATGTAATGACAGTAGAACTCTTGCACTATAATGACAACAGAACTGTGCCAAAGAGGCTGAATGTTTCCTCTCCTTAGCCCTATCCTGGTGTCTTTAACCACCATGTGGCTTTCCCCAAGAATCCAGGAGGGCAGCATCATCTCTCAGCAGCAGAGCAGGGGGGAGGGTGATGCTGGAGTGTCTGTGTGCCCTGCACTGACTGTACCTTTGGTGTTCAGGTCGGTACCTGGAGAGCACCTCCTCGGGCTCGTCGTCGCGCTCGCAGAGCCCGCTGCTGCTGAGCCCTGCCAACTCCCACGGCCCCTTCCTGGGGAGCCTGGCGCACGCTCCTCACGCACAGTACGTACAGGGCACCACCAAATGCCAGAGGGATACACCCACTAAAGAATTCCGGTGCTTGTTGAGTAGTTTTGTTCATCCTCATGACCTCTCTACTCTTCTATCACCGCAATGGTTCAGAGGCCACAGCATCTTCTGGATGTGGTGGTGGCATCTTGGCTGTTCCTGGGAAGTTTGTTCCAATGGGGGTGAAAAGGTTCCCAGTTGAGACAATCAATATGTCTGCACCATGCAGCAGCTCCTCTTCTGTGGGAGTACCAGTTGTCAGTTTTTCTGAGTCTGGACTGAAGGCACTTGAGACAGGAATTCAAGTGTTTATTATTTCTTATCAGTAAAACAGTCTCAATACTGTGAGTTTGGCAGTTTTTCATTAGAAGGCACAAAATGGCCAACAATCTCTTGCTACAAGGTCTTTTAAGACTAAACTATCCAATTAAGAACTGACACCTGGATCATTTCCCCTTTTAACCCAATAACTGATTCCTAAGAGCCCCCAATGGGGACTTTTCTGTCCAATTACAAAATGCCACCCAAACCCATGGAGAAGGAGGAAGAAGAAGGATGAAGAGGAAACCCAGGATGACACCCTGTGCCCTCCATCTTGCTTCCATCTACAACAGACTAAAAATCCCAAAACCTCAATTTCTCACCAAATGATACACCTACACTACTCTCTATAATAATTTTACACTTTTGTTGGTTTTTAGTTTATCTTGACTTCTAGGAAACTTTCTCCATGAATGAGGGCCAAAGTCAGTGCTCCCCTGGGGGTCAGAGCACCCCAGAGCAGACAGAGAAATATTCCCTGTGGTGCTCTGGGTTTCCACACTCTTCCTCCCCTCTGAATCCCAGGGAGAGGCCATGGTTTACAGCCAGCTGAGAGGGCCCTGCACATCACCTTGTAAACCACGATCAGACTGTTCCTGCAAGGCTGGTGCTGCTTTCAGGAGGTGCTTTTGGAGCTTGTCTCCTATTGCCCTGCTCCTGGCACTTTGACCCCATGCTCAAGAGCACCAGCACCGCTGCATGCAAACTTCCCTCGTGCCCTTTGCTTTGGGGTCATCAGCCTGCAGTCACCTCATCCTTTGGTGGCCAGAGCATCTCCCAGAGTGTGTTTCCATGTGGCCATCTGCCCTGGCACATTCTGCAGGGTCAGGGCTTGGGACAGGCTGAGCTGGTTTTTCTGCAGTCTCGTCTCCAGGGCCCTTCTCCAGAGGGACAGCTTGGAGGCTGTTCACAGTCATGGAATGGGGACCATTTGTCCCCAGGGCTCACAGCTCCCCTCCTTTGCCTGCACAAACAAGCCAAGGCACTGGTAAAGAGAATCAGCCCTCACTGCAGAACCAGTAAATCCTCTTGCTAAATACCAGCTTATTAGGGATTTGCAGAGGACAAATATTTGGCACCAGAGGTTTAAGCTGCTTGCATGGAGTGAGAGACCCACACAGAGGAGACACCAGATCATCTACTTGGCAGCTGCTTTGTTCAAGCCATCCTCACTGTGCTGTTAATTCCCTCCAGGCTGAGGTGTAGAATCCAGAATGGGTTGGGTGGGATGGAACCTCAGAGATCATCTCATTCCAACCCCTCAACCATGGGCAGGAAAAGGGGCATTTAGGCTAAAGGAGTCTGTCTTGGTGACCTCCTTGCCATGCTGTGCCATGTTCTGCTTGTTTCCATGCAGCTGCCAGGCCCCAGAGGTCCTCCCCTGGAATCACAGACCACTGGTTTCACCTGAGCATTGGTGGTCAGCTGTGAGATTTGGGTCATGGGTCTGTTCATGCATGTGGCTGCCGCCCCTTCTGCTCACCACAGGTTGTCCCCAGGCTGTGACTTCTCACTGTGGCATCACCTGAGGTCCTGCCCCTCCACTGAGCAATGGGAGCTGGATACAATGCAGTCTCACCACAGTCAGTGTCTGAGATTCTGGGTTGAACAGAGCATTTTAATGCTGATTTCATGACATCATTTCCCTAAGATTGTTCACCTTACAGCAATGTTTTTTCATAAGACTATGGCCCATGCACCCCTTCCCCTGGGGTGTGTGAGCCCCAGGGATGGCATTGCTTGGGAAGCCGTGCTGGTGTCACTGTGGGGCATGGGATGCTCAGCTGCTGTTGTGTCTGAAGTTGTAACACGAGGAGCCAGTGCAGACTCTTTGGGCAGGGGCTGCTGTGGAAATAAACTGAAAAGTGAAATGCCAGCTACACCCACCTGTTGCACCCATCCCATTTGGAGGAAAAGGTTTGTTGATTCTCATGCACCACCAAATCCTTCCCCAACCCCCCCTGTTGCAGTCTGCCCATGGGAGCTCAGTGAAATCTCTGCTCCCACAACTCTGCCTCTGCCAGACCTCCCTGCTGGCACGGAGCCACTGCTGTGGCCAGGCCTTGGTGGCCTGTTGAGTCCTGTCCAGCAGCTCTTGGAGGGAAGGGTTCAGCCTGTTTGGTGCTCCTTTCCATCTTCAACTGGGCAAGCCACCTGCCACAGCAGCAGCTCACAGTGTGGTGGGTGTTGCTGTAAAGGATGCCCATTTCTTAGGGCATCTTGCATGATTTTAGGTCCAAATCCTGGTTAAGACACACCCAGCTGTGTGTCCCAAGCTTCACTTTGAAGTTTCCTAAGAACTGCTTGATAGCTGGTCCATCTGTATGTTGCTGTCTGGTGATTTAGTTGGATTCAAGCAACAACCATGTTGATCATTTGTGTGCTTTTGGGTATAAAACCAGGAATGCCAAATATATTCTGGTTAAATCTTTAGTTTCTTCTCTAAACAAGTATTCCCCTATTGGGGATTAGGAAAAGCAGTCACTTTAACAACACTGAACAATGTCTGCCAAAGAACAGGAGGCCTCACTTCCCCTTTCCAACAGCGGGTGGAAGAAAGGATGCAAATAAAAGGCTGGGAGAAGGTAGAAGGATCACACATGAAAATAAATCCAGGCAGTTTGTTCAGTGATATGAGAAGATAACCCAGACCACCTTGAGTCACCTGCAGACTTCTCTCCCTTGCAGCTACTCCATTGACTCAGGAATCCAGAGCATTTCTGTAGCAAACTCCTCTGGCTTGGGGCTGACAATCAGTGGTGGATCCAACAGGCCTGACGGGCCCATGATCTATGTCCAAGAGCTTTTGCCAGATGGGGACTGTTACAAGGTAAGTCGGTGCGGAGACCCTCAGGAGCTCTGCCATGGGCACATTTCCTAGAGGCTGTGGCTGTTCTGAAGCAGCTTTTCTAGGAGCAGATGGATAATTGCATGGACTAATGAGGATTTGTGTTGCAGGAGAAGGCTTTGGGCAGAGATGTCCCTTCTCAATGCTGTGTCTCTCTCCCTGTTTGTTTAGGATGGTCGGCTCCGACCTGGAGACCAACTCATTGCTATCAACAGAGATTCTCTGGTGGGCAGCACACATGAGGAGGCCAGAAAAATAATTGAAAAAGCCAAATTCAGGTAGGCATAGAAAGTATTTCCTGTCATCATCAGGTGCTGCTGAGTCTTAGGCAGAGCACTTCATACCAAGGTTTGGCTTCACGGACACTATTAGCCTTAAATGATTCTTTAAGGTGGTCACATCAGGAATTCTTGAAGGCATGGATCATCCTGAAGTGTAATCCAGACCTTCCCAGACTTCTGGGCCTCATGAGTATCTCCTGCCCAGCAGAGCTTTGAAACAGAACTGAAGTTAAAAAAGGGGGAAAAAGGAGACTCAGCAGAGACCTTATGGATCTGTACAAGAGGGTGGAGCAAGGTGGGGATGGGGCTTTTTTCCCAATTAACAAGGGTCAGGACAAGAGGAAACAGCCTCAAGTAGTGCCAGGGGATGTTTAGATTGGATATTAGGAAAAACTTCTTCATGGAAAGGGTTGTAAAGCCCTTGGCACAGGCTGCCCAGGGCAGTGGTGGAATCACCTAGAAGCGTTCAAAAGCCATGGAGATGTGGCACTGGGGACAGGGGTCAGTGGTGGCCTTAGCAGTACCCAGGAAATGGTGAAACTCAATGATCTGAGGGGTCTTTCCCAACTTTAACCATTCCATGATTCAGTGGAATGCAGCTGGTGGAGATCCAGCTGCACTGGTGCAGGCTGCTCAGGCTTAGGTCAGGTTATCCTGGAGACAGAACCACAAGCACGGGAGCTCTGCAAATTTGTGCCTTTTGTTTTGTTAATAAGATGTTGTGTGTTTGTTGTTTGTTGAAGACACGAGGGAAGCACAGAAGTGGCCTTTATCCCTGGGAGGGGACGGTTACATCCTGGACTGTCAGTGCACAGCAACAGCCCATCCCCACCTCCAAAGGCTGTGGGAAATGGCCTGAGCTCCTGCAGGCTCAAGGTCCACGTCAGGTCCCCAGAGGTAGGTGGAAATTCATCTCTAAAGAGATATGATACCAATCCTGGAGACAGATACCAATCCTGGGATCTTGCCTTGATCAGAGAACTCTTCTTTAGGGAGTCCCTAGTAGTACTTCTGGAAATCCAGTGGGAAGTCTGTGCTGTTGATGTATTTACCTGCAGGCAGATGTTTTAAATCTGAAATAATTTTTTCTCTCTTGGGTTTGAGACAGAGATGGATCTGTGGAGGTAATGACAGGAGTTTCATCTCCAGGGCCTGCATTCAGACCTGTTTCAAGAGTCAGGTTTAAAAAAAACAAAGCCCTTCTGTGGATAGCAACCTGCATCTCATTCAGCACCAGTCATAGGGCTGGAAGGGATCTCTGGAGTCAGTTTGATCTAGGCTCCTAGCCAAAGGCAGGCACAACTCTTTATTCTTCAAGCCCTGTGATGAGGATGAATCCCCAGCATTCCTGCACAGCCCATTCCTGCTCCTGACTACTCTAATGATAAGCCAGGCTCATTCCTGCTGCAAAGCCAAGCTCCACTTTGTGTTTGCAGAGAAGTGTTCGAGCTGTGAATGGCTGGACAGGGTTTAACCACACCACCCTCAGGGTCTGCAGCTCCATTCTGTGCATTTGTCACTCCCCTCCTGGGCTGGTGCCATGCTGGGTGTCCTTTCTGCCCTCTCCCACACAAATTTCCTTCAAAAGAAGCTGGCTGGATGTTCCTTTCATGCAAGACCATTCACAAAACTCCTTGCTTTCCAGACCTGTGGGGACACAGGCTTACATGAATGTCACATATGTGCTGCCTTTGGGTGCACCAGGCTGGAGATGTACCCTAGAAAGGCACCAGAGCCCCTGGAGCTGTGGCTGGGTGCTGTGGTTAGACCCTCACCCCCAGCTTGTGTGGTGCTGTGCACTTGTATGAAATCTCACCATTGTCTGGACTGAAATGGCTCCTTTCCTCACTTTGCTGCTGAAAGATGGAGCTTCTAATGAAGTCTGGACTTCCAGACCAGGGAAAGAGTGCCCAGGCAGGTGTGCTGCCTGTCTGTCTGTCCTCACACCAGTCCTGTGCCCTCTTGGCACCCAAGTCCCCAGCTGGGTCACAGCTCTCTTGGTGGTGCTCACCCTCAGATTATTTTTCCCTCTTCCTTGTGCTTTCAGCCATGACCTAGCACACAAGGAAAGGTGTGAACTGATCTCAGCTTCCTGCCCTGCTCACTGGGATAATTATGGGTTTGGGCTAAATATTACACCTGGCTGTGGTCAGACTTGGGACCTCCCTGCTGGATTGGATGCAGAGCTTCAGGGAGATCCTCTGTGGAGAAACCAGGCAAGGCCAAAACCAGCCCCAGCACTCAAGCACAGTTACAGAAAGGACAGAGCTGTGTGTGTGTGACCAGAGGTTTTGGGGTGGCTCAGCCTGTGCCAGGTGCTCCCAGAGAAACCCCTGGAATCTCTTTAGGCCCACCTGCACAAGGGATGTATGTGGTGCCCTCATGGCTCTGCCTTGAACTCAATCTCCTGCTCATTATTTACAGCAACAGATTCTCCTTAGCAACTGTCTGTGCCATTTTGTCTTGTTTTTCTAGAATAGACGTGAAAATCCTTTTCCTGTGCCTTCTTTGTCTCCAGACATTTGCCCACCAGAGCTCACAGTCTCAGGTGAGTCTTGCTCAACCACTCTCTTTGTGAGGGTGACAAACAGCTGTGGCTCCTCAGAGCTGAGGAAATTACAGAATCACAGAATGGATTGCCTTGAAAGGGACCTTAAAGCCCAGCCCATCCCACCCCTGCCATGGCAGGGACACCTCCCACTGTCCCAGGCTGCTCCAAGCCCTGCCCAGCCTGGCCTTGGGCACTGCCAGGGATCCAGGGGCAGCCCCAGCTGCTCTGGGCACCCTGTGCCAGGGCCTGCCCACCCTCCCAGGGAACAATTCCTAATTCCCAATATCCCATCCAGCCCTGCCCTCTGGCAGTGTAAAGCCATTCCTCTTGTCCTATCACCACATTTTTTATCAGTGTTTCTACTGCTGGAGTGGAATTTAATGGGGTGATAGTGACACTCAGCCTGCTCAGAGAGAGGGCAGGCAGCAGCTTGGTTTACTCAGTGAGTAGTAATTATGTCCATGTTTGCCCATAGTAGCAAAACTCTTCACTAAGGCATTCAAGGACTGAGGTATTCAAGAAGACAAATTCCTCCACTCTCAGCCTGTGGTTCACTTGCAGCAGTGGCTTTGCCCACCCCAGACATGCAGCAGGTTCCCCACAGGCCACATTCCCTCCTGGGGGGAATGGGGGCTCTTGGACACACAGCATAAAAGCAGCCAGGTGGAGAGCTGGGATGTACACAGCAACCCTGGGCTCTGAACAGGCTTTGAGGATGCCCTCAATTGGCCAAACTGGGAAATGGCTTAGATGTTAAATAAATCAGATTTATCTCTACATCCAAACTTCATCCAAGTTTTTGCTTATTTTTCCATTCTGTGTTTCATCTTTATGCTCTGGGTCTCCTGAGCTCTTACCTTTTGTGGAGAGAACCACTCTGTTCATCCAACACTGTGGCAGCAATGGGGGTTGAACCTGAATCACCCTGCAGCTTCCCAAATCCCTTAATACTATTGAGGAAACCTCAATAATCCCCAGAGCCCAGGGAGACAACCTCCACAAGGTACCCCATACCCTTGTGAGAGGAAGATTACTCCTGCCCTGAGGGAAAGATGAACTTTCCCAACAAATCCTGAACAAGTGCTGCCCACCATTCTTGCAGCCTCAAATCCAACAGCCCTTCCTTCCCTGGGACATTGGCTCTGCTTACAAATCCCTGTGCCTTGCTGCAATTCCCCTCTGGAAGGCCAAGGGCAAGCCCTGGAGCTAAACTGTGTTTAGTCCATCCCTGGGACCAGCAGGAGATGGAGCAGCTGCTCCCAGGGATGCTTGCTCGCCTTGGGCAAGTTCAGCAGCTTCAGCTCTGTCTTCCACACTGCCCTGGAGAGGCCCTGGGATGGGGATGAGCTCTGTCCTCCCTTCCTGAGCACCCTGCAGGCGCCAGGGACACTCTCAGGTGGCCACCATGGACAGCCAGCCCTGGTGATGGGGACAGAGCAACCCAGTACCAGCAGTGACCTACGCATGGCCTGACTTAGCTGGGGATTTGATCACTCCAGGATTTGAATGTGGGATGCCAAGGAGGCTTTGTGTCAGTGTTGTCATCCATGGAGACAGACAGGCTCTGAAAGAACCACCAGGCTGGGAGCCTGGGCCAGGCAGTGCCTCTGTCTGGGTGCCTGGTGGATGCCCTGGATATGGCTGTGTCCAGAGCTGACAGCAAAGGCACATGGAGCTAATCCTGATTAGCCATGGCTCCAAGGGTAATGGCTCTGCCCTTGAACTTGGAGAGGGAAGTGCTGCTGGCTGATCCAGCAAACCCATTTGCTGCCTCTTGCTGCTTCCCAGCTGCTGGCCTTAGCAGAGCAGATGGAGGCCTGGATTAGGAGGATTATGCAGCTCCTCTGCTACTCACTGCCTTCTCCTGGCACCTGGGCCCTGCCCCGATGGCCAGGAGGGTGAGGTGTGAGGGAGAAATGCTGCAGGATTCCAGAGGAGCTGTGGGACCTGGCACAACAGGCTCCCTGTCAAGTTATCCAGACCCAGGCAGCAACAGGAATTGCTCCCTGGGTGAATCTTGTGACTGGCACCAGAAGGACCCTTGTCACCTGGGCTGATGGTTTGAGGGTGGGCAGGGGCAGGCACAGACACCCTGCACCCTTCTGGAGTCTGGTTGGGTTCTTCAGGAGCAGTAACACCTCCTGCAGCCCTCCTCCATGGTTCCTTACAGGCAAGGGTTAATCATAATTATGATTAGGTGGGGCTCCCTCCAGGAATGGAGGGGCAGGACTGGACTTTTGTGCTCTGGACCTTTTCAGCTGTGCAGCAGTGCTGGCAATGCTGAGCCAGCTGTTGGCAGCTGGATCCTCCAGCTCATGACAACTTTTCACTAATTCAGCAGCTGCTGCCTCTGCCTCTCTCTGCCTCTGTGCCTGCCTCACAACACATGTGGCTGCTTCTACCCAAAAACCCTGCCTGCCCAGCTGAGGGGAAAAGGGCTCAAGGCTTTTTGCAGTCTTGGGGAGGGAAAAAAATCTCAGAGTGGTGCTTTTCCACATTACTTTTAATCTGTTCATTCCCATGGGTGTCAGGAATTCTTTCTGTTTTTTTTTTAATCAGAGTAGAACAAGAACCAGGCAGATTTAAATTAATTTTTCTCACAATTTACCATAACTCAAAGACTCCACAAAATTCTGTGATTGGAAATTTCCAAAGTGCTGGAAATTTTTTGCAGTTCTTTGTCCCTGGATGAAACATCTCACTTTAAACCATGCAGAAGCCCAGTTTCAGAAGGATTTCCCCCAGTATCCAGTCTCTCCAAGAGGGCCTAGTTCAGCCTTCCAGAGATGGTTTTAGTAAATCCTGGACTTGGATTTTTGCCCTGCTGCACACACTTTATACGAGAGATCTGAGTTTTGCTTTGCAGACACCTCTACCCAAGTTCTTCCCCGTTAATCTTTGGTTTTGATTTTTCAGCACCTGCTTCAGCTTCTAACTACAAAGCAGCTTCAGGCACCAAACCTAAAGTAGCCCTGGATCCCCATATCCGGCTCAAGGATGGAAAACTGGAACTGGTGAGTGGCAGGGTCCCTCTCCCCACAGCAAGGTCTCCTCCTCGTGCACTGTGCAGGAAATAGCCCAGCTTCAGCTGAGCTTGCTGGAGGCTGAGTCCAGCCTCTGAAGGTAAAGAGGGTGAAACATCCTGACTGTGTCCAAAGGGGCATTAAAACATCCCTTGGCTCATCTTGGCTATTTCTTGGTGCTCCATGAAGTTCCAGAAGCCTTTTCTTGGCAGCTGCCCCTCCCTTGGACATCATGCCATTGGCTAAGGTTGTGCCCTCCAAACTTTTGGTGCTGCTGTCACTGCTAGGGTGCCCTCAGGCAGGCTGGTGTGCGGGAGGGAAGGCTGAGACAGGAGTTATCGAGGAGCCATCCAGAACCGCTGATTCTTCCATCATTTCGTGGAGAACACACTCCATGGGCATGGAGCAGAGCTGCCCATGTGCTCACCGAGACCCTGGGGAGGGACAGGGTGCCTTGAGGGGCCGTGTCCCAGTCTGGCACCTTGGGCTCTTCCGGCGTTTGAGGGGGGACGTGGGGCCAGAGCCCTTTGTGCGAGGCCCCGATGTGACGAACATCTGCTGCCCCCCGACGGCAGCGCCGCGGAGCCGCTCTCCGAGCCCGCAATTCTGAAGCGGACCCAGGGTGGCATTCGCACAGCGACCTCTGCTCCTCAGGGGACAAAGCAGCTCCTCTGGCTGGCAGGAGCGCAGCGCTTTGCTTCCCCTTTCTAAGCCGTGGTAGCTGGGGGGTGACACCGACTGGCACAACCCGAGGTAGCTTTGGGGTGGCCAACCCCACCAATATCCCAAAGTCAGGGAGCCTGCAGCAGGGCCTTGCTCGGGGGGTGGGCAGAGGAACGGGACAGCAGAGGGACCCCAGGGCCTTGGTGCTGGTGCTGGGAAGGTGAGCGAGGATCCCTCCGAGCCCCTTCCCAGGGAATTTCCAGGAGCTGCTGTGAGCAGGAGCTGTGAGTGCAGCCTGGCACTCGAGCGTTTCACTAGGGCTCGTTCCCAGAGTCTGCTGAGCTCGACTTTGTCTTTTAAAAGCTTCAGTTGCTGCTGCCAGCAGGAAAGTGGGGCCTGCACAGGCTTATCTGCTTCTGTGTGCTGCCCTGAGGTTGAACTGATAAATATCAGTAGAAGTTAGGGCATCAGGAGTAATGAGAGGGCAAAACATGCAGTGGAGGAGCAAAATGTTTGAATGTCTCCTCTCTCCATGAGAAACACTCTGTTAATAGCTTTTATCTTCCTGGTTCCAAACACAATTTCTGAGCAGTAAGAGAAAGGAGAGGTTGAGCTCTTGCCAGCTGAGTCTTGCTGAAACTCCACTGGTTTTTGATAAAAGTCCTGAAAACTCACTGGAGCTGCAAATCTGGTTGCAGATAAAATGTTCTTGGAGGGATGTGAACCCGTGTTCAGGAACAGACATTTCTGTACATGTGCAGCAAAGGAGAGACTGCAAATCCAATCCAAGCCTGTTCCTTTGGGAGATGCTGCCTGGAGAAACTCAGCACCAAGTCTTCCCAGTGCTTATCCCAAAGAATTGCTTTTCCAGTATTTTTCTTTTTAAAGGCTCCTTGTTTCTGCTCAAGGTTCTGCAGTACCTTGGTCTGGATGTGACTGAGGAGAAGAAGAGGCAGCTCCGGCAGAGCCTGACCACGGACTCACAGGGGACTGTGGCCTATGGAGGTGAGCAGGAGCTCTGCCCAGGGGGATCTGACATTTCTGTGCAGCTTCACTGGCAGCTAAAAAGGGAAAAAGGGACATAAATGGCTGGTGAGACACCTGCCTGGGTAGGGATAGAGCCTATAAAGAGGGGAAGTCACAAACACAAAAGAAGGCATTCTGTAGAATCATGGAATCCTGGAATGGGTTGGGTTGGAAGGGACCTCAAAATTCATCTCATTCCACCAGACACCTTCCACTATCCCAGGCTGCTCCAAGCCCTGTCCAAGAGGACACTTCCAGGGATGGATCAGCCACAGCTTCACTGTGAAACCTGTGCCAGGGCCCCACTGCCCTCATAGGAAAGAATTTCTTCCTAACATCTAATCTAAACCTACTCTTTGTCAGTTTAAAGCAATTCCCATTGCCCTATCATAGTTAAAATCAGACTAAAAGAAAGTTGGTGCAAGAATTTACTTTCCTTAAAATCCCAGCTTTCCTAGTAGGAACTGGCCAGAGGAGACACACAAAATGAAAGCCAGTTCTGCTTTCTGTGGCCTTCCAGAGCATGGCTGACCTACAGGGTCTGCTCCCCAGAAGGCTTTCAGCAAAAATCCAAAACCATCAGCAATGTCCCCAGCAGAGAGAACAGTCACAAGGCATCTGGATCAATGTTTTGTGCAGAGGGAGGGATGGGACACAGAACCACAGCCCTCTCCTATGAGTGACTGGAGTTGTACTTTGTGGAAACAGAAATGAGGATGACTGGGGGTATTTAGCAAATGTGCTGCTTTTGCAGACTCTGGCTCCTGCTGCAGCCCAGGGACCGTCCAGGACAGGCTTCAAGGTGGGATCATGAAGTTCAACAAGGCCAAGTGCATGTACTGCACCTGGGTCAGGGTAGCTGCAAGCACAAATCCAAGCTGGGTAGAGAAGGGATGGAAAGCAGCAGTGGGAGAGGATTTGGGGTGTTGGTAGGTGAGAGCTGGACCTGCCCTGGCTGTGAGCACCCAGAAACCCCCCTGGGCTGGGCTGAGCCCCAGTGTGGGCAGCAGGAGGGGGGATTCTGCCCCCTCAGGTGAGACCCCACCTGCAGAGCTGCATCCTCCAGCTTGGGGGCACCTCAGAGCCCCTTGCAGGGCCTGAAGGGGCTCCAGGAGAGCTGGAGAGGGACTGGGGACAAGGCATGGAGGGACAGGACACAGGGAATGGCTCCCACTGCCAGAGGGCAGGGCTGGATGGGATATTGGGAATGAGGAATTGTTCCCTGGGAGGGTGGGCAGGCCCTGGCACAGGGTGCCCAGAGCAGCTGGGGCTGCCCCTGGATCCCTGGCAGTGCCCAAGGCCAGGCTGGGCAGGGCTTGGAGCAGCCTGGGACAGTGGGAGGTGTCCCTGCCATGGCAGGGGATGGAATAAGATCATCTTTATGGTCCCTTTGTGCCCAAACCATTCCATGTTTCTCTGATTCTGTGACTGGAAGCTCTGGGACCCTGGTGCCACATCCCTGATGGTCCCCACCTGTCCCACACAGCCCCTTCTGCTGTGCCTTCCTTCATGTCTGAAAGCAAAATTAATGTGGATTTTCAAACTTGTAAATTTAACATCTTTTCTAAGTACTGAACTCACTGAGTTGTGTTTTTGTTTAAATCAGCAACATGAGAAATGGTCAGCAGGTGCCTATTGTCAGGGAAATGTGGGTTTAGCTTAAAATTTTAAAACTTTCAGAACCACAGTCGTGAAAACTCCCCTGTGAAAATATCTGGGGTTTTCTGGGTTTTAAAAATTTATTTTTTTTCAGTTGGATAAGGAACAGGAGTCTAATAAAGGCTGTCAACAACTCATTTCAGCTTGATGGGATTGCTGACAAACCCAGGATTATTAGGGAAACCAGTCTGG
Organism: Agelaius phoeniceus; assembly: GCF_051311805.1. Classification (NCBI taxonomy): domain Eukaryota; kingdom Metazoa; phylum Chordata; class Aves; order Passeriformes; family Icteridae; genus Agelaius; species Agelaius phoeniceus. The sequence goes on from NC_135280.1 coordinate 15,251,265, forward strand.
CATCTCTAAACCCTGCTTGGCACCAGTGGATGGCCCCGAAATCAGTGGCATTTTCTCCTAACCCACAGCAATTTTCTCTTTTAACCTGGTAAAAACTGCTTGTTTCTCACAGATGTTCTCCAAGCACTCAGGGATCTGATGCAGGAGGAGCTGGACGAGGCTGGTCTGGATTCCAGCTCTGTGCTCTTCACTCAGCACGAAGTGGCCAATTTGCTGGATACATCAGCTTTTCACTCCCTGGTCAGTCACCCCAAAGCTCTGCTACATTGAATCCATGGATCTTCCACATGAAATCCATGGAATTCTGAGATGGGAAAAGCTAAGTTACAATTTTCTGGTTGTTCTAGAGTTAGAAAGACAAAGCAGAACTATTAATTAATCATTTTTTAATAGAAAATTCTATAAAATACCTCAAACTTCTCATTTTTAATAAGGAAATAAGAGTATCTATGGGATAATATGAGGAAATAGCCTGGCAGCTATGCAGAAGGAGAAATAGCCATAATTAATCAGTTCTAAGTAATTTCATTTGGCTCACAAAGTGAAAATTCACTCTAGTTCAGCCATATCAGCAATGATGGGGATCAGAGAGTAAAATTCTGTGGGGCAAAATGAACCATGCTGGAGCTGAATTATTTAATGTGCCTTTTGATCTATTGCATTAAAATGCTGCCTCCTTTTTTAGGTGATTTTGATTCAATGTGTGATGAGTCTGTCCCTCTCCTTGCAGACCTTTGACTCTCTCAACTGCAATGGCAGTGAGGACCTGGAGCAGCTGCAGCTGGAGATGAGGGATCTGCGGCACGAAGTCCGCAGGCTGAAGGTTCAGAGCAGATTTCTTGGCTGGGGTGTTCTGCTGTAGCTCTCTGTGGGGGTAATGGGGTGGCCTGTCCCTCTGGAGAAGTCACCAGTTTGCATTCTGTGCATTCCTCGTCACACAGGAGCCTCTCACCCTCCACTCTCCTTAATTGCCTCTTTCTCGCTCTCAACCTCAAAGGAAAACTTATTTGTACTCAAAGCATGCAGTCCCTTCTCAGCAGGGAGTTAACATATTTAAAAAGCAGCTCTCATTAAGAATTCCAGTGTGTGATTAACAGAAGCAGCACCTGTCCTCTCACCCTCACCTGGCTGTGAGCACCTCAGCTGTGTCCAGGTGGAATTCTGCAGGTCACAGCTCTAAAAGCTCTCCCTGTGGGGGGACAAAGTGCACAGAACTTCTGTAAAATAATATTCTGGTGGGTAGGGGCATTCTAGAAAATGTGCTGTCATTTGTTGCTTCTAATCTGGTGAAAATATTTCCCACAGTGTCTCCTGAGAGAAGTGGAGAGCAGCAAGAAGTTGATGGAGGATGAGCTTCAGAGGCTGAACCAAGTTAGTGGAGGGATTTCTGGGGTGCTGGGGTGGGTTTGGGGTGGGTTTGGCAGCTGAGGGGGATGTGGTGTGCTCATCAGAAGTTCCTGGTGCTTGCAGAAGGCGCTGGGGTTCCTGTCCGAGAACCGGAGCCTGCACAGCAAACTGCAGATGGCTGAGGTGGTGCAGAGACAGGCCCACAGTGCCGAGCAGGACTACGAGGAAGTGATCCACCTGCTGGAGGCTGAGATTGCAGAACTGAAGATGCAGCTGGCAGGGAAAAAGGCAAAGCATGTCTCTGAAATAGAGGTAATGCAACCCCCTGGAAAAACCCACAACACTTCAGACTCTTCTTCTGTGGGTTCATAGAGTCATGGAATGATTTAGGCTAGAAGAGATCATAAAGCTCATCTCATTCCAGCCCCCTGCCACGGGCAGGGACTCCTTCCACTGTCCCAGGTTGTTCCAAGCCCCGTCCAACCAGGCCTTGGACATTTCCAGGGGTGGGGCAGCCACAACTAAGGTTACCCTCCTTCTATTTACACAGGAGAAAATGAAATAGCACATAGACCATTTTCTGTGTGGGACCACAAGGCCAACACAGTCTCTGCATCTGTGTTATAATTTGCATAACTTCCACTGTCCCTTCCCAAAGGACACTGCCTTTGCTCATAGCAAATGCCACAAACTGTTGTTTCCAAAAGTCAAGGCTGGAGCATCACCACCCCTTTCTCCTCCTGCTGTGTCCCTGTGTCAGGAGGACATCCTGGAGCTGAGGAGGCAGCTGTCCCTGGCTGATGGCCAGCTACGAAAATCCGAAGTGTCCCGGAAGCGCCTGGAGATCTGCAATAGGAAACTGCTCCTGTTTGTGCAGGTGAGGTGTGCACCTGCCCACTGCTGCAGCATCACCACGGCCTCTTTCCTTCAGGGTGCTTTTGCAAGTCCAATCAACTTCCTGCTCCATAAGCAAGAGGAGCTTTTTTCCCTCTCTCACCTGAAAAAGTCACTGTCTGTTGGTTGGGAGGAAGCAGGGAATGAGCTCAGATCTCCTCATACCCCTGGGAGCAATGCAAACTCCATGGTGCAGGTTTTGCTGGTGGCTCTGCTCTTCCTGGCTCCCTGTGCTGAGGCTGTCAAAATCATCCATGCTCACCTTCCCTTGCTATAGCTCTATAAATAGGAACCTGGAGAGTGGCTTTGCTCTTCCAGAGCTTTTCCCCCTGGATTTCCTGCAAAATCTCACAGTTTAGTCTTTCAATTGGCAGGTTTTCCACTTCATTCCCTGTATTGGGAACACCAGTATGTGTAATTAATGAACTGGCCAGCATGGGAAGCATTAATAGTCAGTGTATCTGCTATGGCTACTGGTGGCCTGTCCCAAGAACTCCTGAAATCAAGCAGAAACAGTGGAGCAAAAGGAAATGTAGAGACTGTGTCCTCTGCTCCAGAGAAGGAAGAATTAAATGCCTCCAGAGCTTCAGCATTATGTGCTACAGTCTGTGCAGTTTGGGGTCAGACTTTGGCAATATATCTCACTTGACTCCAGGGTCAAACATCACAGGATTTCGAGCACTGGAGCAAAATGTCTTCCTTTTCTCTCCACCCCTCAGTAGTGTTGGAGAAGTGCATGGTAATGAGAGCTTACACGTGCAGGTCCAGCCCAGGAGCCAGGGGTTGCTGGCAGCCATGATCACTGAAATGCAGCCTGCAAATTATTCCTTGGAAGAGGATTTTTGTGTTGCATTTCATGTATTTTAGCAGTGGTATTAAAATGCAGAATTCAGATGTGTCTGTAAATTCATGAATGCTGCCTGAGCTGCAAAAGGCCTTGAGATATTTGCTTCAAGGGCAATGAATAAGCAGAAGCTGATTACTGTCATATTAAATCTGATCATCAGGAAAAACCCATGGGGTTTGTTCTCAGGAATTATTCATTCCTACAAGTTTGAAACCCTTTTTCTTTTTTCTTTTTTTTTTTTCTGTTGCATGACAGAACATTTACAAGGTCCTGAGCACACACAGTCATTTACCAGATGAGAAAAGGTAGGAGATGGCTTCTGGGAATGGTGAACAGCAACATGAAATGTCCTTTTCTGACCTTTCTCTGGGGAAGGTGCTTCACACGTAACCTACCCAGAGTTTCTAAGCATACTTTCACTTTGCAAGTGAAACCATGGGAGAAAGATGATCTGGAGGCTGCTGGTGGGCTGGTGCTGGGGGACTTGGGCCTCTGTTCAGGCTTTTTTTTGGAGTGAGGAGCTAAAAGTCAGCTTGGGTTAAATTGCTCTTGTCAGCAGAGACCCCAAGCAGGTTGTTTCAGAGCAGCAGAGTTTTGACCCACCTGCTTTTCCAAACATAAACCAGGTTTTGGCTCCAGGACCACATCCTTTTTTATCAGCAGTTAGAGCAGACAAAGTGTAAGCAAGGAGCTCTCCAGACTCTCAGCTGCATAAATGGCTGCAGAAACAGAGCTCAGGCTTCTGGACTCCCCTCCAACCCAAGCCTATCTCCTATCCCTTGGACATAAATGTATCACAAGTCTGTGTGTGTTTTTAACTGATTAAATCATTGAAAAGTCACTGTCCCATCGATAATGACCAGTCCCTTTAAAAGCCAGTTTTTAAGAGGGCTGGAAATCAGTTTTTAAGTTTCCAAGTTGGTTATTTCTAATATAATGCGGGGGGAATACTTTTGACAAATTCTAAAGAATACTTTGCTATTTTTCTGTAACAAAGCAATGCAAGTGTGTCTAACAGACACTTGAATGCGGAGGGATGGAGATGCAACCCCCCAAACACACAGAATTTATGTAGCAGATCCTTCCTGAGAGGCTGGCCAGGATTGTCAATGCCCATTCTCTGATAGAAGTATTGATGGCACTTTCCGTATTTATAAGCGTCAACCATGAGACAGAAGAGGATAAAACAGATGCAGTCTCAGACACATCTCTTCCACCTTCAGATCTTGTTGACCTTTTGCTATCAGAAGCTAAAGAACTGTTAGCACCAATCCTCTCCAACAAGGACGGTAAGCACTAAATTAACTGCAGAAAGCTGAATCCCAGCAAGTCTCAGGGATCTCTGCCAGTGTTATTGGCAGTTTCCAGCACCTTCCATATTTTTCCATACCAGTTGAGCCTCCCTGACTCTCTCATGCTCACTGAGATGTAATTACCCTATATCCATGTGACTCATCTGTGGATCTGCAATGCAGACTCACAGGGTATGGAGTCAAAGACTTGTGCCCAGGGCCAGAGGAAAGGTGTTTATCCAGGGGAAAACCCCTGACAGGCAGGAGGAGAGTTTCACAGAATCACTGAAATGCTGGTTGAAAGGGACTGCTGGAGATCAGACCTTCTGCTCCAGGTAGAGCCATCCCACCAGAAGGGATCTGCGGTGGGTTTAGCCAGCCAGGATGGAGATCCACAGCCTTCCTGGATGGTGTTCCCTCACTGCTCTGTGACAAAGATCTTCCCAGCACCCAGCCTGAGCTCCCCCAGGGGCAGCCTGTGGCCTCTGCCCCCAGTTACACCGGCTGCACTGCCAAAAACATCTCAGCTCCACAGCCTTTAATTTCCCCTGATGTAGCAGTGGGGGCTGTGGAGTTGCCTCCTGGCCTCCTCTTTGCCAGGCTAAACAAGCCCAGCTCCCTCAGCCCTCCCCAGCCTCTCCCTACAGGCCTGGGGCTTCCCTTGCTGGATCCTGTCCAGTTCCCCAACAGCTTTAAACCCAGGATCCAAACTTTCCTTCTGCCATCCAGGTACCATTACAGCAATGCTGAGCAGAAGGGAACAGTCACCTCCCGTTTCCTTGGAGTAAAAACCAGCCATGCTCCCTTTTCCTCACATCTGTGAGCAAACCAGGGAACAGGCATCCAGCTCCATGGGAGTCTGGATTGGATTTCCCAGTCTGGGACTCTGAGCTGGTCCATAAGCCATAGACCTTTCTTGGTGGCAATTATTTGACACTGCTTGTCTCTTCCCCCACAAAATGAGTGTCTGACCTCCTCAGTGTCATGTCCAGGTGAATGCACAGCCCCAAACAGGTGCCCAGTCCTTGCTCTTTTTGATGCTATTCACCAGCTCAGTGTGGCCACAGCCCAGCACTGGCTTTGTCTCAAAGCACAAGACACAAAGAAGTAATTGCAGCCTTTCAGGAGCACCTCTGGTTTATGAGTGCTGTCAGCGTTTTCTGAGCTCCTGCCCCATTTAAATGTGCATTATCATAATGCAGCAGCATTGGGCATGTTCTCTGCACTAACACTTGGCTCTGTGCTTCCATCTGCAGCTCTGCCATGGGACAGGGACCAGTGCCTGCCTGCTGAAGGAATCCCAAATTACAAGGAGTAGGTGTCAAAACTGCTGTGGTCTGTAATTTGGACAACACAGATACTAAAAATTCCTGTTAGTTTTGTTGGGGGTTTTTAACCAAAACTGTTGCTTGATGACTTTTGATCAGACAGTCTAGGAGAGGCCTCCAGATGGCCATGACAGAGAAATACTGTGAAATTCCTAGACAGAAAGAGGCTTCCTGCCCTGCACGGTGTGAATTCCTGGATTTCTCTTTTGCTTTATAAAATGCTGGTTTTCCTTCAGGCCAGATGGGAATTTGTGGTTCTGTGGCTTGTCTAGCCAGCATTTTTATAGCACACTCTGTGTAAGGGAAAAAGCATCACTGAATATGTTTTTTTTTTTTTATGCTGTGATACTGAGATGCTGTGAAGCTCCAGACAAGGAAAGCAGGTTGACTTGGCTTTGTTTGGACCTTGAACTGTTAAATTTCCCTGAAACCTCTTAAACTGCTTGTATTTAACAGAGCCATTTCCTAAAGTTATCTGAAAGGGCACTTTGAGACCTAAATATCTCCTGCTGCTTTCTTAGCTTAACTCAACCTGAAGATCTGCCAGCATGGTTTTTTGTTTAGGTACAAAGTACCCATTTGCAAATGATAATTTCAAGGTTATGAAAAGCATTTTCAGACAAAAAGGCGGCCTGCACAGTCTAACCAGGCAAGATCTGTGGCTGCTTCTTCTTTCCTAAATAATGAGTGCTATAATAATTACCCTCTGTGTCCTTCTGCCAAACTACCTAAGGCATATTTCTCCTTTTCAGTCACCTTCATCAGAAGACCACGTGGCCCCCTCCTGCAGGCCAGACCAAGAGTGACCAACCACAGCCACCAAGCCCCACAGAACTGCCTAAGAAGTCGACATAAATATCCCATGGCTTGGTGGTGCTCTGAACCATGGCCATCCATCCCATGGGGGTTGGGAAAGACACCCCCCAGGCACCTCAGCTTCCAGGCCAAGCAGACTGAGAACAAGCTTTCTGACACAAGAATCATTCTTCCTAACTATCCAAGACTTCTTCAGCAACCTCCCCTGCGTGTCTACCTCTGAGTTATCGTACAAGGCTTTTTGCTCACGGTTTTGCAGCTTTATAGGAAAAATATTCTCATGAGGCTACAGAGGCCTGGATTTCTGTGGCAGCCTTTTAGAGCTTGTATTCTGGGTAGCATGAATGTACCTGAGGGACTCAGGGGTCTCCAACAGATCCCTTTTGGTATTTCAGATGAAAAACCAAAGTCTATTTAGTGACTGTAATCAAAGCAGCTTAATCCCTAGTGTCCTAGTTGTCTTGGGATAGGTATTTCTCTTTTTATTCTTTTTGTATAGCTTATCCCAGCTGCAGTGCTTGGAGTGGGAAGCAGCAGCTCAGGCAGTTGTTGGCCAGAGTGCAGGCCAGGCAGCAGGGTGCTCTGGTCACAGCGTGGACAGCGAGCCCTCCCTGGAACGTGGCAGGACATAGTGGGCATAGTGAACATAGCTCAGTAAAGGTCCCTGGTGTCACTGGGAAGTGAGATCCACGTGATGCAAGACTGGGACAGCAGTGGATGGGGATCAGATCTGAGATGGGCAGAGGTGTGGAAAATAAAATGGAAACACTCCTCACAAGGAGTTTGCTCTCTGGGTTCTGATTGCAGCTGCTGCGTTCAGCATCTCACAGACAAAGACACAGCCTGAGACCATTTTTCCTCCCTTTTATTTTGGCAGCTCCTGGGGAGATGCATTGAGAAGTTGCAGGAAAATGGGGTACAATCTGGCTTTTACAAATAATTTGTTAAGATTACTTCAAATCTTCTTTGTGGGGGTTCAAAGCATGTGGATTCTTTATTGTTTAAATTAAAGGCTTAGGCAAAATCATGACCCTCACCAGCATCTCCTGCATTCGAGGTATCACTGCACTGCCAAACCAGCAACTGTGTGGTGGAATATATCACATAAATAACCAGTCTGAAATTCTGGGTAAGCTTAATTTCATAGCTTGGGGTAAATCAAATCTTGGAAGTGCATACCTCAGAATATAAATTAAAGGACTTCTTTTAAAAGGAGACATAATCCTTTGGACTGCTTACAAGGAATATTCCCAGGAAGGAGAAAATATTCATCTTGGGATATCCTGTTTAATAGCTCATTCCCCAGTGCTCTCTGCTGTGATGGAATGATAGCAAATCCTGGTGTTACCTGTGGGTTTGGCCCTAGAGCTTTGTTCTCATCTCCTGTGTTACACAGACAGGGAAAGAGGCACACACAGCAAAATCCAGTCTCACCAGTCTGGTGTACCCTGGCTCTGGAAAAACACCTCCAGTTCCCCTGGGGTTACCCAGCAGATCCCAATCTGCCCCTGGCAGGGTCTCTCCAAAAGCATTTGGCTGGAGGTGGCATCCCAGGGAGATGTTTCCAGCCCCTGCTTGTCACACTTGTCAGGGAACAGCACAAACAGGATTTTGGGAAGGAGCATGTCTTGGGTTGTGCTTTATTTTGTGGTATATTATTTCATATACCCAATGTCACTTGAGACACCTGGGAGAAAAGGGCAAAGTTATGGGGGAAACATACCTGTTTAGGCTGCACTTAATCAGCTAGAAAATCAACAATCTGTTGTGGAAATCCATGGAAGTTTCAATACCATCTCTGACAGTCATGGAATTGAGTCATTTTCTCAAAATACAAGTTCTGAACTCCACCTCCTTGAGTGTTCGAAAGGCACAGAACAGGACTGTCCCAGCAGGGACCAGCTACATGGCCTGAAAGAGAAACTCTTGATGCTGCTTCCACAGTCTGTATTATTCCATAGATGTGTATTTAAGGTCCCAAGAAAGAAGATTTTGTATTAAAGCATCACAGTGGGTGAGGGTTTGGATGAAATTGTGTGGTTGGTGCTGGCACCTGGCAAAGGGTGGAAAGAAGGGGATGCTGCTCCAAGGCTGCTGTATTTGGGGTCTCCTGAGCTGTCTGTTTCCAAAAGAGCTGGGAAGTTCTCAACCTTTAAAATTTAAATTTAATAATAATAATTTAAATTTTCAACCTCTGAGGCACAGAGCCTCAACAGCTCTGTGCTCTCAGCTTACTGGCTCTGGAAAGGAAATCCTCCATGTTCCCATCAGCCACTGGAGAGCCTCACGTCAAACAAGGATCAAGCACTGCATGCTTCCCAAAGCTCTTATGTTTCTCAGCTGGTTTCCAGTATTTCCTCTGAATTTACCATATTCCTGTGCCTTTGCTCCAAGCCCAGCAGAGCTCCCTCTCTGTTAACCCTGCTGTTCCAACACCACCTCTGCAGAGCAGTGCTCAGAGCTAAGCTCTGACAGGAGCTGTGCTCCTGGAGGTGACACCGATTTTGGTGACCCAGAAGAGCAAACCTGTGTCAGGCTTTACTCCCAGGCAAGGGGAATCAGGCAGAGCTCAGCAAGGCACAGGGTGACATCTCCTCACAGAACTACCAAGAGGCAAAAGGGGAAATGCATAAAGGAACAAACAGCACAGAAAGAGAAGTTATTTAAATAGGGTGTTCTTTATTCATACAGAGCCTGTCTAGCACTCTACAAGAGAGCTGAATTCTGGGTTAATTTGCAATACTTTGGGCTTGCTTGTAAGGTTGTGGAGATGTGCTGCTGTCACAATGTGCTGTGTTTGTCTCAGAGAATGTGCCTTGGAGGGTCCCAGAATGACTGCACAGAAATGAGAAGGAGTATTTGTGATAAAAATGAGACCTGAATGGTATTAGATCATCCTGAGTGGCCTTCCAGATCCTGAAGGGATCCTACACAAAAGATGGAGGGGGACTTTTTACAAGAACATGTAGTAACAGGACAAAGGAGAATTCTTCACACTGGCAGAGAGCAGGTTTAGATTAGATATCAGGAAAAACTTTCTTGTGAGGGTGGTGGGGCCGTGGCACAGAGAAGCCATGGCTGCCCAGCCCTGGAAGTGCCCAAGGCCAGCTTGGATGGGGCTTGGAGCAGGAGGATGGTGGAAGGTGTCCCTGCCATGGCAGGGAGTGGAACTGGATGAGCTTTAAGGTCTCTTCCAGCCCAAACCATTCTGGGTTTCCATGATTCTATGATAGGCTGGAATATGGCAAATATTTTATGAGCCAAAATGCAGAGAGACCCCCATAAACAGAGCATGTGATAAACTCAAAAAGATTAATTTAAAGAGCATCAGTGGGATCAGCTGTTGAGCTGGAAGCTTTGGGGGTTAAATATTAGTAATGTGATGGGTTTATTTTGTATTTCTCTTATGCAAAGCAGAAATTCAGCTCTTAGCTGCTGGTGGGTCAGAGAGTGGGAGCCCCCTGTGGCTCACAAACCAAACCAAACCAAGATTGGAGCATCCATTTCAGAAGCTGCAGAAGCAGGGAAGGCGGGGCAGGGAGCCCCGGCATTGTCCTGGAAGGTGAATGTAGCAGAGCCATTAGCACAGTGCTCATCTGCAGTCCCACGGGAAAGGAACCCAACCTCAGCCTGCTGCTCTCCAGTTTCATCTCTGCCACCTCGCTGGGTGACCTTGGGCAGCACATTTCATCTCAGGTTTGCACCAAAACCAAACGGGACTGAGAGTGGCACAGGCAAGGCAAAGGCCAAAGGGATCCACGGGGTGCGGGGCAACCTCCTGGCGCCAGGGGGTCAGTGAGGGCTGTGGGGTCCGGTACTGCTGCTCTGCTTGCAGTCAAGAAAGCCGCAATATTTCACCTTTTCCTGCCTCTCAGAACAGCAGATCCAGCTTTTGCTCAGCTCTGGTGAAACAGAGCGAGAGGAAGTGTTAAAAGGTGTCTTGAGCGAGGTGTGGAGGTGCAGAGCGAGCTCCAGCCCAGAACGGTGCGGGGGTGGAGGCTGCTGTGTCCATCCCAGCGCTGGAGGTGTGTGGGGAGCCTCTTTTCCTCCCAGCTCCACTGTGACACCTGGACTGCAGCCCACGTTTGGAGAGTGGAATTCACCTCCACGCTGCTTAAATGGGCTCTAAAAGGCAGGTGAACTTTACTGCTGAATTTTTAAAGCAAGCCTTTAATGTTTAACCAGTGCTGATTTTCTAAGGGCTGTTGGACAGCAGCTCCTCAGAGCGACACTGCAGGAAGGGCTGGGCTGGACGTGTGAAGCTGCCTTTGCCTTTCCCTTTTCCCTCAGGGATCCTCCCCCTGCTCAGGGCTGAGTTACCCCAGCACCTCCATCACAACCCACTGAATTTTCTGGCCTTGCTGACTGCAGCTTTGCCACAAACCTCCTTTGCAAGTTCTTTCAGCTGCTTTCCTAATAAGGTAAATAGGAATAACAATACCATGAACAATCCCTACAAGCTTTTTCCTGCACGTGATGTCCCAATGCACTTGAATTGCTGTTGAATTTTTTAATTTATGCCACCAGATGAGGAAGAGAAGCTGAGACAAAAGCAGAATTTGAAGTGAAATGCCCTTGCAAAGGGAGGAAGTGGAGGCTGAATGATATCTCCAGACCAGATGCCCTTCCTGGAAGACATTCTCCTTTCTAAGTGCAGGAGTTCCTGGGCTGGGCTGCTGGGGGTGAGAACTTCTTTCTGAGGAGCTCCCATGATAAAAAGCTGAGGGTCAGTGCCAGCCCTTGAGGCTAACACCCAGTCCTGGTAGGTGGGAGGACAGTCAGGGCCCTTGGGAATGCCCTGGAGAGTTGGCCCCGTGTCAGGGGAAAAGGCAGCCCAGTGCCACTGGAAAATGCCAAGGTGACCTTCTGGCAGCAGGAGAAAACAAGTGCTGGAAAATAGGAATTATGGTCAGGGCTGCACAGCAGAGAAAAAGATGGATTGGGACTCACAAAATCCAGCTTTTATGAACTGAACAAAAGGGAAACAACCACAATTAGGGCACAAAGCAGTTACAGGCTGGTGTAAATTCTGTAGCATGAAGATGGAAATAGTGCTTTATTTTTTCTTCTGTTTTCTCTGAGGAAATTTAGCAGTAAATGAGGAACAGGAGAGACATACAACTTCTTTAAAAAAGAAAGTTGCTTTGTGATGGGAAATTCAGAATATTTATTTGTAAATAAATACATTTTGTTTTTTATTCTGAATATATATTTATAAAGTAGATATTGCAGACCTTGAGTAACTTTGTGTCTTTTGATGTCAAGTTGTGCTGCAAAGGTCTTTAGGAAAAGTGCTCTGGCTCCACAGGCACTGGGAGCTCTGACATTTGATGGTCAATGGTTGTTTTTGAGCAGTGTCAGGCTGGTCTCCTCAGTCTGAGATAGCAGAGCATTTCAGGAAATATTGCTAAACAGAAATAGCACTGCAGCTTCCTGAAATGCCTGCCCAGATAAGGGGACACTCCACAGCTGGAAGTGATAAGGAGGCAGGAAAAGACAAAGCAGCAGTAAATGTGATGTTACTTCAATTCCAGCAGGCAAAGGGGCACCTGGTCCTTAGGGAGAACCTGAAAGGAGACTCTGAAGGTGCAAAACATTCCCCAGGCTGTGTCCCACACCCCTCTCCTCCACCAGTCTTGGTGCCACACGCCTCTCCTGCCTCAGGACCAGGAGTGCTGCTCAGGCACTCTTTGACACCCCAAAGTTGGACAGCATTGGCACCATTTCCTCCACAGAGCCACGGCCCCAAGGACTGTCACTGAATGGTGACAACTGCCCAGCACATGGCCTGACAAACAGGGGCCACTCACCCTGAGCTGCAAAGCCCCCAGGATTCAGCAAACACTGCACAGGCTTTCAGAGTGGTGGGAGAGGGGAAGCTGAGGGGTGAGGATGCCTCCCAGTGTCCTTCTCAGTCTCACTTGTCTGGGTGATCCCCTGGTACCTCATCACAGAGTACAGTTAGGGGAATATTTGCTCAAGGAGTGGGTTCACCGGTGTGTAATAAATCATGTAATAAATCAAACAATAATACAGTGTATGGAATATTAATCCAAATATTACCGGGTGGGACATGCCTGGGCCCATCTGACCCTTGCTGCTGGGCCAAAGGTGGCAGCTGTGATGTTTCACCTCAGAGATACATTTGGCCGGCTGGATGCTGCAGCTGGGCACTCACAACAAATCCAGGCATAGTAGAAACTCAGTTTACCTCTGGTGGAAAAGGTTCAGGGGACGGTGAAGAGAGAAAGGAGAGGATTCTGCCATAGAGTTTTAATCCAGAGTTTATTCCAGGATGACAGACCTCTGAATCTTGTAACAGCTCCCAACAGAATCCAGACCGCATGGTCCCGTCTCCTTTTAAGCCCGGGGACAGGGGGAGGGGAAAGCAGAGGTTGGCACACCTGGGGGGTTGGGATAGGTGAAACAGGAAATGGCATCACACTGCAACATCAGTGCAGTGATAGAGTAAAGGGCTCAGGTGAGCGGGTCCCTTTGCTCTGATATACCCTGGGAAGAGCAGGATTAGATTGTGTTTGGGAGCTGTGGCTCTGCCTCCTCCTGCCCTGACCCAAGAAGGTTCCTCCTCCTCCTCCTCAAGGGCAGGTGCCAGCTGGGGGAGAATCACAGAAACACGGAATACCCTGAACTTAAAGGGTCCCATCAACATCATCCAGTCCAACACAGCCCTGCACAGGACACTCCAACAATCCCACCCTGTGCCCGAGAGCGTTGTCCAAGCACTCCTGGAGCTCAGGCAGGGTTGTTGCTGTGACCCCCCTGTGGGGTGGTGTGAGCCCATCTCCACACACAGCCCTCGTTATTCTCCTTTTCTGCCCACATGAGACCCCACCTGGAGACGTGCCCGGGGCTGGAGTCCTCAGCACAAGGACACGGAGCTGCCGGAGCGAGTCCAGAGGAGGCAGCAGGATGACCAGAGGGATGGAGCAGCTCTGCTGTGGGGACAGCCTGGGGGAGCTGGGGGTGTTCACCTGGAGAAGGCTCCGCGGAGACTTCAGAGCCCTTTCCAGTGCCTAAAGGGGCTCCAGGAGATTTGGAGAGGGACTTGGGACAGGGGATGGAATGAGAGGCCGAGGGGGAAGGGCAGCGTTCGGTGGGACATGGGGCAGCGCCGTCCCCTCACGGCCAGACCCGCCCGCCCCTCAGCGAGATGGCGGCGGGGGGCGCGGGGGGGCCGCACGTGCGGGGGGCGGGGCCTGCCCGCGCCCCCGCAGCACAATGGACAGCGCCCTGCGGGGGCGGGGCCGCGCGGGGGGCGGGGCCGGCAGGGGGCGGGGCCGTCGCAGCCGCGGGAGCCGCCGAGAGCGGGATGGGTCCGGCCGGGCTGCGCCGCGCCCGCGGTGAGGGGGAGCGGGACGGGCGGGAGGGGAGCCGGGGGCTGGGCTCGGGAATCTCTGGGTGTGGGGGACGGGAGGCGGCCGCGGTGGGCAGCGCTCTCCGGGGGTCCCTCGGGGCCGCCGTGTGAGGGAGGGGCGGGAGGGAGGGTGGGTGTGAGGCTTTTCCTGCCTCGCGTGTCTGGCCGGGTGCGTCGTGAGGCGGCGGAGCGGGGGCGGTGGGTGGGTGTGGGGGCGCCGGGAGCCGCTCTCCTTCGGACACGGGAAGCCGAGAGGGAAATTTTAGTTATAATCCTGTAGGATCAGAGAAGGAGCCGGTGAAGATCGGGGTGGCTGGGGATCCCTTGGGGTCTAAGGACAAAATGCAGCGGTTCTGGAGTTGTCGGGTCGGTGGTGCCGGGGGTCGCTCCCGGCGGGACCCCGGCGCCAGCCCCAGCCGCGCCAGAGAGCCGGGCACGCCGAGCTCCCCGGGGCTCGGGGTTAACAGATCCACCCTGGAACTCGCCCTGAAGTATTTCTAAACTCAAAGGGTGACCCTGGTCAATGGCTGTTAAGTGCATTGATGGATTTAACAGGTTGCCCAGAGAAGCTGTTGCTGCCCCATCTCTGGAAGTGCCCAAGGCCAGGCTGGACGGGGTTTGGAGCAGCCTGGGGTGATGGGGCTGGAACGAGATGGGAAAGGTCCCCTCCAAACCATTCTGTGATTCCATGTTTTCAAGTCAGTTTCAAGGTGAACCAAGTATATTCTCTGGGTCACTTGGCTAAACTCCTCCAAGCAGTAAAATTGGTCTGTAGATGATGAGAAAAAAAACGTGCTTGTGTTGATGGCACCACTTGTCTGGTGGGGCTGATGACAGCCAGCCTCTGTTAAAGGAAAATACAGCTGCAGACTTAACTCAAGGCATGCTGCAGCAGTTTGCTGGTGCTTTGTTGTACTGTCAAGTGAGCTTCTGCCTGGCTCTGCTCTTGATTTACATGTTAAACTGAAGCATGGGGTCCTTGGCAGAAGAAGGATGTGAACTTGTTGAAGTGGGGCCAGGGGAGCCCATGGAGATGCCCCAAGGGCTGGAGCCCCTCTGCTCTGGAGCCAGGCTGGGAGAGCTGGGGGTGCTCACCTGGAGAGGAGAAGGCTCCAGGGACACCTCAGAGCCCCTTGCAGGGCCTAAAGGTGCTCCAGGAGAGCTGGAGAGGGACTGGGGACAAGGCATGGAGGGGGATGAAGCCCTTGCACAGGTAACCCAGAGGAGCTGTGGCTGCTCCATCCCTGGAAATGTTCAAGGGGCTTGGAGCAGCCTGGGATAGTGGAACGTGTCCCTGTCCAGTGCAGGGGGGGAAACAGGACAGGCTTTAAGGTCCCTTCCAACCCAGACCATTCCAGGATTCTGTGTCTCCTACTCTTAAATTGTGTTTGAGAATTGAACTATTTCCTACACTGGATGGATAAATGGATGTGGTATGACTTCCTGTGGAGTAGTAAGGTGAAGAATGAGGGGTTTACTTCAGGAATGCTTATCTCCTGCTGCAGGCTGGCAAATAGCAGAGAGTTAATGTATTGCTGTGCATAAAAGTTCCATGGTGATTCTTTGGTGAGAAAATTACCTTATGAGATGGATGTGTGGAAATATTGGGCATGGAGCTTGTTGTGATACACACATGGAAGAGAAACAGCTCTGAGAGCAGAGTGCTGGACACTGTTCCCTCTCCTTCTTCCCCTCAGCCAAAAAGACTGTTCCCTATTGTGTGGTCAGGAATGCATACATGTTGTTGTTTGGGTGTTTGTGTTGCTTCTCTTTGGTTTTGATCCAGCCAGGACTCCAGGTACCTCTGGCAGGTGTAGGAGCAGTGCCCAGGCTCCACCTCAACACAGTGACCTGCACCCTCCATGCTGCCTCACCTGCTCCAGAGGTGTTTCTCAGGGGCAAGATTAAGCCCTGCCTGAGCAGATGTCTGCTTCTAAAAACTGGTAAAGATTTATTCTGGCACCATTCTGCCTTGAGTCTTCCTTATATCAAGCTTCAAGAGACTTGTTCTTAAGTTCTTAGGTGAAAAAGCTCTAATAAATATCCTACAGCTTGGTACTGTGTTGTTATTCTGTGTGTAAAGCAACAATTACAATATATCCCTAAGTGAAAGGGGCCCCAGGCAGAGGAAATGTCACACACCTTTCACTCCACCTTTCTCTAGGAGGCAGGAGGAAAGAATGCAGCCCTGTGGATTCCCCTTTTCTAACTGGAAATATCAGCTTAGCTGGGTGCCACAGCTGGCTTTCACGTGGTGTAATGGTATTTCAGGAAGTCAAGAATCCTGCTATTTTCAGCAGTTCTTTGTCAAAAACAAAACAAAAAAACCTGCTCATTTCTCTTCAAGATGAAAAGCAGCCACCACAGGTGGGAGAAGTTAATAAAGTCACTTGCTGCCAGTTCCACATCCAAGAGGCAGCCCCAGTGTGCAAGGAGCTGAGTGAGTTCTGTGCCAGGCTGAGAAGCAGGGGCAGGGGGTTTGATTCAGGGATTTCTGTGGATTTAATCTATACACTCATTTCTGATTTCCAACCATCTGGCTGTATTCTGTTGAGTAAGCTGCTCCTACAAAGAGTAGAATAGAAGTCAAACATATGGAAAATCCCTCAGGTGTGCAGTGGGTGATTCTGGATGAGAAGGAAGCACCCAGTCACTGTCACTGCCTGTCCCTGTGCTGTATGTAGTGATGTATAGGCCTGGCTCCTGTGTTGGGGGAGCTTTGCGCACGGGGGGTGCTCCACTGCTTCTTCAGAATCCATTTCTCTGGAATGCTCCCAGAGTTACAGCAGGTGCCATCAGGGGTCCCTATCCCTCCTCTTCCCACCTCCCTCCCTGGAGCACCCAGCAGGTGGATCCCAAGTGTGTAATGAGATCTCTCTGCTTGGCTCACAGAGGAGTTGCTGTGTGGGCTGGAGCAAAGGAGGTGCCCAGGGGGCTGAGGCTCCCAGGGCTCAGTGCTGTTGGCACAGTGTGCCAGGGGATGCTTTGGGAAATGTGGTGGCTGCTGCTGTTTGCTGTGTTCATCTGTGCAAGAACTGAAATACTTTTAATACCTACTTGGGATGGGTAGGGTTGCTATTATTGGGATGGTTGTTAGTAGCCAGATTTGTTGCTTCAATGCATTGATGACTCCAACCTCTGAGCTTTTATCAACTACTCTGGGCTTGGCCAGCTGGGATTCTGCCTTTTTCCTGGTGTTTCCCCATGGATGCTCCAGGTGTGCCTCCACCTGTGGATTGGGGTTTCTCTGTGGTCATGCTGCAGTTCAGTGGGTCACTGCTCTTCACCTGAGTTGTCTTCCCTAATATGTTTTTTTAGCCAGATGCAAATAGGAAATTGAGCAGGGAGCCTGGGCCACTGTAGAGCTGGGAGGATGTTTGAGGAGCAGATAAACTCTCTGGTTGGGTGGTTTCTTTCTGGTGGTTGAACATACCTGTTTATAATTTGAGTGGAACACAAGATGAATTTAAAAACACATCTGTCTTTGGTGCTAAAGCCCTGGGAAGATGCACTCTTGAGCTAGCATGGCCCAGATGCCCAATGGTAACACCTGGGACTTATTGTCCTCATCAGTGCTAATCATCATCTTCAGCTGGGTGTGCCAAGCACCCACCTTTCACTGCCTTTTCTGATGTTTTTTTCCTTTTTTCCCAGGACTTACAGCAGGAGTCCCTGTTGCTTTGAGAAGCACAATGACCATCTCACAGCTCTGTTTGGAGGAGAGGGCATAGAAAGTCTGCTGCCACTGCACTCTCCCAAGGTAGGAAAGATTTCTAGGGCAGGTGTGAGTTACCAGCTGTCATTCTTCCACAGCTTCCTGTGGGTGTAATAGTCACTGGCTCTTTTCTCCAGCCTTCCCTCAGCTGGAGGAGCACAGGGACAATAAACCTGTGGCAGTTGGGTGCAGCAGCTGCAGGAGCAGTGGCTCTGTCCAGATAGCACAGTTATGGCTGCTGAGCTACAGCTTGTGCCAGCCCACTGTTCTGTGGCTGCTGAGCTACAGCTTGTGCCATCCCACTGTTCTGTGGCTGGTGCCTCTGTTTCTGGTGCCTCTGTGGGTGATTCTAGACTGGTCTGTCTTGAGCCTTCCTGCTGTGGAGGTTTCTGACCTTCTCCTGCCGAGGTGCAGGAGTTCCTGGTGTAGGAGGTGAGGTCAGAATAAGCAAGATCCCAGCTAAATATGCTTGAGGAGGCTTCTCCCGCTCAGTTTGTGCTCACAGGAGGGTCCCTGCCCAGCCTAATCATGTTACAGGTCATGTTCCAAGGTGCCCTGTCCTGTGCCTCTTGGCTCGGGTGTCTGATACCTGATAGCAGCCAGGGCTTCCTGGGATGTGCTTGTCCTCCTCCTCTCGCTGCACTCTGGGTTGGATGCTCTGCTGGGAGTTTCTCTCTGCACTGACTGGCTTGGCATGGACTGGCTTTTAGCCCCAGTGAGACTGAGAGACCCAGCAAGCCCTGACCTTTGCTGCTTGGGTAATGTGATCCTCTGCAGAGGAACTGTCTGATCACTGGGCCCTATTTCTCCAAAAATCCCCCATTCTCAGGTACTCAAACTTTTCAAGTCCTTTTTCCCTCGCCCTTGCATAGATTTTACAGTGTGATGGCATCTAGTAGCAATTTTTGAGGGAGAATCTATTGCCTATTCATGTTTCACCTCGGGTTTTGGGCTGAAAATGTCAAGGATAAGTTGTCTGAGTGCTCTGACTGTTGAGTTCAGCGCTACAGCCCAGGGCTGTGTCTGCTCAGCAGTGGAATTTGAGTGGGGTGGAATGAGCACAGTGCCTCCAACCAGCCATCCAGCCTTTTGTGTCCTGATGTTCATGGATGGCATTGGCAGGAGCAGTACAGAGGAATTCCTAAAGGAATTGCAGAAAACAGCCTAATAATGCTTTTTATAATGGTTTGTGCACTTCCCTTGAGATGGTGGTTACTGGTGCATGTTTGAGGGTTAAAACCCAGGCAGGAGAGTCTGAGGGAGGAATCCTGATGAGGACAGTGAGAGGTGGCTGGGAGCAGGGAAATACTGGGACAGGATTGTTCCTGCTCCCTGCAGTTCTTGCTTCAGTTCAGCTGGAGCAGTGGGCATCCAGGCAGTGGGATGTGATTGCCAGCTTAGCATCAGGCATGTTCTTTCTGCATGCTGCTTCCTTTTCCTTCCTTTCAGTGAGCTAAAACCACTGAATCCTACTTTGCGCACAAAAGCATTTAAAACACTGAGGTATGGGAAGCTGTGGAAGCTTTCAATGAGGGAGATTTTGCCCTAATGATTACAGGTATAATGTAGGGAAGGGGGATAGGGGGAAGAATTGCTATGTCGGGTATGGAAAGCTGTGGAAGCTTTCAAGGAGAAAGATCTTGCCCTAATGATTACAGATATAATGTAGGGAAGAGGGATAGGGGGAAGAATTGCTATGTAGGCTCTGTAAGGCTCCTAAGACAGGCTCCTTCTCCAGAGCACAATTTATTCTGGCTTTACATCTCTGTACTGTGCTTTAATTATTGTGAGTATTGTTGGAGCTCCAAGTTGAATTTATTGCAATAGTGTTGGCAAGCAGCACAGGATGCTGGGCACAGCTCTGGACTGGGACTGCAGAGACTTGCCTCTGTCTCTGCCACTCACCAGGCAAGATGTTCTACCTAATAAATAAATCTCCTCTCTATTTGTAACAAATAGCTCCAACTTCTAGTAAGGTCTGTAAAAATCATCTAGAATGTATTGCACTGCTTGATGTGGGGGATCTAAAATGTTCCAATTTGTCTCTATTACAGGTTTGTGGTAAAAATGGTGCAGAAATACCAGTCCCCAGTTCGAGTCTACAAATACCCTTTTGAGCTCGTCATGGCAGTGAGTAACACTCAGCACTTTCCCTGCTCCAGCTGCTCAGGGCCAGGGGGAGGTGGGGGACTGTGGGTTTGGCTGGATGTCTGTGACAGTCCTAATGCAGGGACAGAGCCTCAGCTCCCCTCCTCCAATTTTCCAAGAAAAATAAGGATCAGTATCTCATTATTAAGAATGGCAGCTTAGTTGTTAGAGGAAAAAAAAAAAACCCAAACAAACAAGAAAATCCAACCTTATGTAATTATTCTTTGACAAGGAAGGAAAAAAAAATGACATTGTTAGGCAGGGTCAGTTTGTGGCCAGACACCTTCTTTGCCATATCACCAAATGCCACTCAGTTCAAAATCTGTCCAGATGTGATCCCAATCAGCACTGTAGTATGATTGTATCTACAACTGGATTCTGAGTAATACTGAGCTTTTTGATTTGGTTAAAGGCTGGAAATCTTTGGAAAAAGTTTCCTGTATTGTTCTTCCCCATCCACTCTGTGATTGAACTGTCAGGAGACCTCTCTCCAAATCTTGTGATTTCCACAAGGGGCTTGAGGGCTGTCATTGAAGTTCATTCACTGGTGGTGCAGAAGGCTGATGTTGACCATAGGAGCTACTTTAGGCAGAGTTTCTTTTCAATATTCTGGACTTTGTCACAATTAGGTGTGAGTCAAATACCCTTCTCAAAGGTTTGCTGTTGCATTTCGAGGGCAGCATTTGGGTGTTGTTAGAGGAGCTTGCTTATGGGATCTAGCAAGGTTTTGTTTTGTAATCTGCTGGGCATTTCAGTCAGCTGAAGGAATGCCCAGGTTTGGTGTTTGCCACTTTTAGCCTGCTGCTTCCTCCACTGCCTGTTCCCAGTTCCTTTAGTTTATGGGAGCCCAGCATGAAGGTGGGAAGCTGCAGCTGTTGCAGACAGCTGATGTGATTCCCATGAATGGAAGGGAGAGCCTCTATTGAGTTCCTCTTGACAATGTGGCCTCTTCAAGATTTCTGAGAAATTCATGCCTTAAAATTTGTTTTATCTGAAACAGCCTCCAACCTTTTATTTTAACAGTTAAAACTGGGAGCATCAGTTTGTTCCTCATTGTGAACAGGAGACCCCAAAGGCAGCAGCAGCTGAGAGTGGTTGCTGCTTGCTTTGCTCTCTGATCATCCAGATGAACACTGCTTTTGCTGACAGTTGAGCTTCCTCCCAAATCCACCCCTTTTTCCCCCAGTTTTACCCAGATTGGCCATGTCTGTTCACAGCTAGACCAGTAATGTGCCACAGAATTGCCCTGACCGGTCTGGGGCTGATGTTTGTGGCAGTGGAGCTTTCCTGGCTGTGCTCTTTGCTCTCCCCGTGCATCCTGTGTAGAATAAGACACCAGTGCCTGTGATGAAGATCCTGGGAGTCTTTGCTCCATGCACACCTCTCCACATTCCTGTTGTGTCTATTACCAGGATAAAGCTACCACCAGATGCTCCTCAGTCGATTGGCTGCTAATTGAGGAGGGCTGCCTTGAGACAAATCCTTTGTAAGCTTGTTAGCACATGCCTAAAGGCCAGGGGCTGGTAGGCTTAATTCTGCAGTGCTTTAAGTTTATTTGCTTTCAGTTTTTCAGCATAACAGAACTTAAAATGCCCTGGGAATTGAGGGCTGGGGTTGTAAATGTCATCCTTTATTGTTCAGCAAATCTTAGCAAAGTTGTCAGTGCTCTTTCTTATGAACAAATTCCTTTTCCAGGGTCACCCAGCAGACTGTGCTGTGGAGTAGGGAGCACAATATAGACCCCTTAGCTCCCCCCACGACGTCCTGTGAAAATCCTGTGTTCCCAGCAGGATCTGCTGTTGTCAAGCAGCGTTTCAGCCTTGTGGTGGTCGGTGCAGGCTGAGCTGGCTGCAGGGCTGGCTGCAGGGCTGGCTGCAGGGCTGGCTGCAGGGCTGGCTGCCACCGTTCAGTGCCACCGTTCAGTGCCACCGTTCAGACGAGGCTCCCTCCCGTTTGTGTGGAGGCAGCGCGGATCTCACGGATCTCACGGAGCTGTCAGGTACCAGCTGTCAGTTGCTGGAAGTTTTGCAGGGAAGAGTGGGTGTGCAGTGAAGCTGTTTTGCTCCTCAGCACGTGGCATTGCTGTTAATCTCCTTCACCATAAATCTGACAGCAGCTTCCTCAGCACTGAGATTCAGCTGCTTTCATCTTTTCCCCTCAAATGCTGTGTGGGAACCTTTGGAGTGCCGAGGTCTCAGGCTGTGGTAGGGAAGCAGAGGTTGCAGGGTGATCTCAAGACACCCCCATGTTTTACAGATCTCTGGGCACCCTTCAGCCTGATACTCTTGTGCTTAATTCCTCACTGGGAAGGGTCATCCCTCACAACGCAGCCTGAACAGAACACAGGAAGGAAGTTGGGAAAAGTATTTTTCCCTCAGAACCTCCTGTGTTTGGACCCTAGAAAGCAGTGGGTGTGCTTTACTCACATAGAAGAGCTTGAGAAATAGGGCTGTCACAGCCAAATTTGGCAAGCTGTTCCCTGTTTCTGGGCTCACACACATCCCAGGCCCTTTGTGGAGCCCACCCCCAGGAACAGGGGTTCTCCTCCTTGCCCTTGTGCAGAGGCCATGTGTGTGCCTGAGGCTGTGCTCAGGGATGAGCTGGGGCTTTTCCTGTGATATCTTTGTAACCTGTGTCAGGGTAATTGTCTCTGGATTTATACTCTGCCCTTTGCTAATGCCCCTGCAGCTTGGGTTGGAGCCTTTGCAGGCAGGAGATTTGACGTGTATTCCAAGTCCTTGGAAGAACATTCCCCTCCTTGCTCTCTTTGCCAGTCCTGTGCATCTGAGGAGGTAAAAGGGAATCAGCTTAACAAGTCTTTTCTTGTCATTTGGGAGTTCTGAATTTTTTTCTTTTTTCTTGTCCTTCCTTCTAAAACAGATTTAAGCAAAGGCTGTTTTTTCCACACCTGTCCAAGGTCACTATAGTCATTTCCACCTGCTTTGTTCCTAACTTGGATTCACATTAATGGATCAAAAGTATTATGCTCTTCAAACACATATTCAGTTGCCTGACCCCTTTATACCTTATACTTGAAAAGAACCTTGACTTCTGTTAGGCTTTGTTATCTTGTCATGTTTTTCCTTTCTATTTTATCTTTTTTGTCTGTGTCCTCTTTTAAATGGAGCTATTCCTCCAATGGATTGTCCATGCCTCTCTGGGCCTCATCTTGTCTTCCCTTCAATTAGATCAGTAGATTTGACATTGCATGTCTTCTAATTTTATCTTACAGCCAAGAAAATTCCCAAGTATAAACTTACTTTTAATTTTCTTTCTGTTGTAGTTGGAAAGCTAAAAGTGATTTTTTTTAATGTTATAATGAATGAAAAATCCAGAAGAAGAGGTACCTCTGCCACATGAGTGATGCAAATATTTGTGAGCCTTCTGTGATGTACTGGGGAGGAGAATTTGGTTTGGGTGAGCGAGTCCAACATGCAGGAAATGGCCAAGAGAGAGACATATTGCATATTTAATGTTATTTGCAGTGAATTATTAGGTTAGATGAGATGGCTGGGGCTGGAGGGTTTCAGCTTTGAACGTGGTAGGGAGTTGTGTTCCTGTTGTTTTTAGTAGTGCCTCAGCCCTTCATGCTCAAGGTTGACATTGACCATTTTCACACACTTTAGGGGATTTATAAGGTCAGGTCCCTAAAGCTACAGGTTGGGAATAACCCCCCAGAGACCTTACAGGGTCTTTTGTATGTGATGGATAATTTCAGTTGCTGCATTAGTGGTGCAGATGAGAAATCTCTGACAGCACTCGTCAATGATTTGCTCCTCTTGCCACAGTGCACTTCATGTTCAGCTCTCACTGCTAAGAGCAGTTTATGGCTTCTGCTGCAAGAGAGGGATCTTTCTGCACTACTCTATAAAAATAAGTCATGATTTGGGGAAAAAAGAACAAAGATCAGGCACTGGGAGGTTTGCAGGAGCATCAGCTCCCATTGCCTGTGCAGTTGTATTTTGTGCTTGAGACAAAACTGCTGTGGAGCCCCACACATATGTGCCTGATGTGAGTCAGTGCTGCTTTCTGCTTGACCTCATTTCTTGGTGCTGCCCAGGGCATGTGCTGACACATATCTGTGCAGCTGGGAGCCCGAGCTCTTGGACACACACATGGGAGCCTTGGTGGGTGCTTCTGGGCTGCCTGAGTGCTGCTCATCAGGCCAGGCCAATTCTGCTCCTGCAGCCAGAATTTGGCAGGGGGTGGCTCCTCTGGGGTGCCTCTTTGGTGTGGGGTGTTTCTCATCTCCAGCATCACTCAGAGTCTCTGACAGACCTGTGGCAGCTCAGGAGCCCCTGCCTGGCTCTGCAGGTGAAAGCTGCAACATCTCAGCTCCTGGCCTGCACTTCCAAGCATCTCCCTGACTCTTCTGGTTTTAGTGATGATTCAGTGTTCTTTGAATCACAGAACAGTTTGGGTTGAAGGGACCTGAAAGCCTATCCCATCCCACCCCTGCCATGGCAGGGACACCTTCCACTGTCCCAGGCTGCTCCAAGCCCTGCCCAGCCTGGCCTTGGGCACTGCCAGGGGTCCAGGGGCAGCCACAGCTTCTCTGGGCACCCTGTGCCAGGGCCTGCCCACCCTCACAGGGAACAATTTCTCCCCATCTAACTCTGCCCTGTGGCAGGGTGAAATCATTCCCTTTTGTCCTATCACTCTGTGCCCTCATCCAAAGTCCATCTCCAGATTTGTAGGTCTCCAATGTTCTTTACATTTAGTTGATCTGCAGTTTTTTATTTTGCAGGTAAGACAAAGTAGGAAATTAACACTGCATGGTTCTGTTTCAGCTCGGTATAGTTTGAGTGTCAGAGGTTCTAACAAGCTGAGTGACAAGTTTAATTCAGGCTACAAATGCTGCAAGCTTATTTAAAGTCAGAATTTCCTTCTCATGGAGTAAGCAGCAGAAAGATTCCTTCTCCATCATCTCTACTCTCTCATGCTGCACTCAGGGTCATACCCATGGACAGCAAACATCCATGGTCCCAATGTGAGATGTCTCTCTCTTGTGCCTGACTCTCAGGAGCAGTCCCAATGATTCTCACTGGATTTGGCAGAGGTTCTCACTGCTCTCCCTCAGCCTCCTCTGCACTGTTTGCTCACTGGCAAAGCTTTTGCTCCTCTCCAGCAGCTGAGGATCAGGCCCAGGGTTACATGCAAGAGTCACCATCCAGGACAACTAAAATCCAAATGCATCACTCGTTTCACAACCATCTTAACATTCTTTTGTCCCCAGTGTTAGGAGGTTTGTAGATGCAGGCTAATTGAAAACAACTCCTTTCTGTTTTGGCTGTCAGGCTTAGCTGGAGGAGAAGAAGCTCTGAATGCTGGAGGTCAGGTCCTGACAGGCAGAATTGCTTTCCATACACTTATTCAAACTTATTTTCCTTTTCAGCATCAACATGTTAAAGTTTTTAGATTTAAAGTACCTTTATTTAATGACTTCTTCCTGTTGCCTTTAGCAGATTGAATGTATGAAGAGACTGTTTAAATCCTGGTGTGCAGGGTGTGCTCTCCTCCCCAGTGCTGTGGTGTCTTAAAGGGTTTGATTTTTCACTGGCTGATGAAGTGATGCTCCTGCAACAGAACCTCTGAGCCCCCTTTTGCTGCTTAACACCCAAACAGCTCGGAGTGTGCTGGGAACAGATAAATGCTGTGAGAGCTGGACAATGCACAAGCAGGCTGATGGCTGGCAGGGGTCACATCAGCTCTGTGGGTTTGTCCAGAGTGACAGCTCAATGTGTGTGTTCACAGCCCAGCCAGGCCTCAAAGGCTGCTGCTGTCTTGCTTCCTGAGTGCTGCAGATTGTTTGTCAGGTCACCTACAGTGCCATGGCCCTGATGCACCACAGAGGACACTTTGGGGGGCTCCTGAATGCCAAGGTGGAGTTCCAGGCTGGAATGGCCCCATCTGGGGCTCCAAGTTGTTGTCACTATTATGGTATTGTCACAGCCTGGTTTTAAATAAAGAAAAGTAGAATTTTAACTAAAATATTTGATGCTGGCTCATAGCCTCTGCTTTAGAGTGTGAGCTCTGGAGCCAGGAGAGCATTTGCTGCAGGGAAGCAGAGCAGCTCCTGGCATCTGGAATCCTCAGGAGCAGCAGTGCAGGCACAGAGGGAGCAGCCAGGGAGGTTGGAGTGGAGCTTTCAGTGCAGCAGCTGCAGGAGTGCCAGGGGAGAGGATCCTGCTGCCCTCTCTGTGGGTGGCTGCAGTTGGCACAGGGAAGAGCTTTGCTGTGTCCAGTGCTTGGGAGCTCCTTTGCAGGTGCTGTGATGCAGGTAATGGCACAGCTTTTAGAAATTTTGAAATTTTGAGAAATTTTAGAAATTTTGAAATGCTATTGCTGGGTGGCAGGGCCCTGGAGATGGAGAGAAAATCAATGTGCAAGGGGGAAAAATGCTTCAAAACGGGTGTTCTTTGGTGGTCAACCCATGCCAAACATGACATGAAATGTCTTGATAATAACCTAAGCAGTTAAGAAATTAAGAAATCCCTGCAAAGCAGGATCTGCTTTATTTTTTGTTTATTTGTATATTTTGTTTATTTATTTGTTATTGATTGTTACATGTTATAGGTGTATGTTACAGATTTTTATTGGTGTATAGATTGTTGGGTATATAAAACTTGACAATTCCCCCTTGGATGTGCATGGTCTGTCTGCAGCCATGGGCTGTGCCAGATATTTTAAAGAAGGCAGCTTCCCTCGTCCCTACTTTTTGCTGTGTTTGGAAGGTGAGTTTGCTGTGACTGCCAGAAGCTACTGGGTTAACATTTTATGCACTTAGAGATAATCTAGTGTTGACTCAAGACATGATGCTTCAGTGTGACTTGAAGGCTTGAAACTCTGCTGTCAAGATACACTAAAAATATCCCCTCATCTTCCTGCTGAGCAGCATTTGGCAGCAGGAGCTGGGGGTGATGCTGTGTGTGCCAGCTGGGCTGGCTCTGCACTGGGGGCTCAGCCCCAGGCCCTGCCACCTCCTCCCTTGGCATGAAGCAGATTGGGAGTGAGCAGTAGCTGGGGAAGAGCTGACATTTCTCCTGGGACCGTGGTGTGGGATGGTTCCCCTCAGGTGAGCAGGAGGTGTTTGGTGAGTGCTGTTTGTCCCAGCTGCTGGAGGATGGAAGAGCTTTCTGGGAGGCACTGATGGAAGAACTGCTGGAAACATTGCACATCACCCTCAGTGTGTTGTGTGGTGAGAGCAGAGGTCTCTGGGAGCTCTGCCACTGCTCAGACTCCATTTGCTGGGCAGGATGGTGCTGACCATGGTGTGACTGGAGAAGGTCTGCACTAATTCCAAGGTCTGTACAGCTTTACTCACCTTTTCCAGCTGCAGCATGGAGGTAATTTCCTTGAAGGATGGGTTTTGTCTCAAGCTTAATCTGGCTGGTGCAGGGATGGCAGAGCTCTGAAGGGAGTTCCAGTTCAGAGGCACAGCACAGGGAGACACCTCCAGCTCTGCTCTGTCACCTTTATCTCATCTTCCAGTAGTGACCAACAGACCCTTCTCTACTGAATGTGTAGGTGCAGAAGATAAATTATAAACTCTTCAGCCGGGACTAAAATGGGTGGTAAAATTTAGAATCATAATTAATTCTTACACCTCAACCAATATGGGCTTGTTTAGCTGCTGAGCACAGTGACCTTCCCAAGTTTGGCCCTGAATCATGGCCAGTTTGTATAAATTCTCACAGCAGCTTCTGGCAATGACAGAGTGTCCTTCTGAGTAGCCATTAGTTTGTGAGCCAGCCTGTTTGATTTTGGGGTGAATCATCAAGCAGTAAATGTGTGATGTGACACTTGACTGCTGTGTTTTGCTCTTTCAGGTGTTAATCACACCAGATCTCTGCTTCCTTGCCTTCCCATTTTGGTTTCTCTCTCTCCACACTGGGCTGTGACAAGCAGTGGTTCCTGGATAAGGTGTCACTTCCACAGTTTTTTGTAAAGGCCAAAGCCTTGTGCTGTTGGTGACCCCAGCTGCCCCACACAGAGTTCCTTCCCCAGCAGAGGAGAGAAGAAGCTGCAGCAGGACAGCTTGAATGGGATATTGTTCCTTCTCAGGCAGGAGGTCAGGCACGTTGGTGCTTCCTGGGAGGGCTTTGTGCAGCTGCAGGGCAGGGCCTGGCTTTAGGAGCTTTGCTGTGGCCCTCAGTTGTGCCTCTATTTCAGTAGATGCTGCTGCTCCCTGAATTGTTTCTTTCACCAAAATCTGAAGGAATGAGGCAAATTCTTGGCTGTAGTCCAGGCTGAGATAACACTGGGTCAATGTTTGTAGCCTGGGTGCTGTTGTCCCATGCACTTCTCGCTGGCAAACCTTTATCCTCTGGCCAACAGAAGTGGGGTTTTATTTTCCCTTGGGCCCCAAACACTTTTGCTGTGCATACTCTGCACCTCCTTGAAATAGAGTTCTCTCTTCCCTGAATCAGTGCCTTTCTGTACCCTAAATATGCATTTTGTCCCTCCCACATTGTTCCTTGTATATTTTATCTTACTTTGTGGCTAGTGGGAAGCTGGGATCTGATCTGTTCAAAGCACGTGGATTATTGTGTCTGGTGTGTGCAGACTCTGTGGTTCCCTTCAGCACTGAGACCAAGCAGTGGGAGGAACTGCAGGATGAAATTCTTTTTTCCTAGAAGGCCTGAATCTGCAGAGGAATCTTTATGTATCATTAAAGCTGCTCAAAAGCTGCTCCAAAGGCATCCACTTCCTACTTAAAAGTGATGAGGTGTCTTCATCTTGCTTCTCATCACCTCCTTTCAAAGGGATGATGATCTGGGCATCTTCAGCTCAAAACCTGGTGTTGTACCTCCTCCTCACTTCCCTTCCTCTGAACACAGGAGTTCCTTTTTCCTGGCAACCTGCACATGGCTGTAACATGACCTTGAGGAATCTCATTAATTAATACAGATTTAAACATTGTCTGGTCGTGAAAATTTGAAGTGTTTTAGCACAAGGATGAAGTCTTCTCCTTGTCACATATTTGTGTAATATTGACTATAAATTCTGTCTACATCAGGTAATACTGCCTATAAATTCTGTCTACATCATCACAATTAAGTTTCTTTGTGCTCCACACAAAGCAGTTTCCCCCTCACAGCTCAGGTACTCTTGGAGATCCCATCTCACAGAAGCTGCCCCTGGAAGCACATGGAAAGCATCAGGACCCAGGAGGGTGGAGGGGGTTGCCTCAGGGTGTGCAGGGGGTTTGGCTGCTGAGGTTTTGTTTCCTGCAGTAATTCAGTGGTTACATGGCCCTGTTGTTGTGCATTCCTGAGGTCTCTGTGGTGTAAATTGATTTCAAGGTCACTTCCTAGAAAACCCTGCCAAGGAGAAACAGGAGTAGCTGTTAGAGAGATCCTGCCCCGGCCATGTCCCGTGGCTCCTGCAGGAGCAGCAGTGACACAGCTCCTGAGGTGGAGGGCAGGAGCACTCTGGCACTGTCAGGATCTCTGACACCTGGGGGTGTGCAGGGCTTGCAGAGGGCCCTGCTCTGCAGGGGAAGGGGCTGAGCAGGTGGAGTGGGGGGTGGAAAGAAGGGTAATTTCCTCTTTTCTCTGTGGCTGTGAGGCTTTAGAATGGCATTTTTGGGGGTTGATGCTTGTGGATTTGTATAATTTGGTCTTGTTTGGCATGTGGCTGGCCTTTGGAGTACTGTCTTCTCACAGATGTGGGGTTTGTACTGGCTCCTGAGGATTTAGCCAGCAGCCCAGAACACTTCCAAGCATGGCTTCTTGCATTGATCCCAAGCTCTCCTCTCACAAGCTGATTTTCACTTTTCAGTGTTGGTGCATAACCCATTTGGGATGGATATTTACCAGAGCAGGTAAAACCACTTGGATGTATTTCCCAGGAGATCACAGGACAAAAGCTTGGTCAGAGCACTCTGCTGATTACACAGTCAGCTGTATCACTGTTAATGATTGCTCCTTGTAATTAATCATTTGGCAGCTTCAGTGGCACTAAGGGATCTTTGTTGGGATGCAGAGGTCACTGTCACCAGTTGGAAACATCCTCATCCTAGTTTGGGCTCTCTTCAGTGTGAAAGGAAAATCTGACACTATTGAACCTTTGAGATCTTTAACTTTCCTGCATATTTTAACTTTTCAGCTAGAAATTGTTTCACTGGGTTTTTTTTCATTTAATTTCTTCTTTGTTGAATTTTTTCATTCCAATGAACTGAGTCTAAATGCTTTTTTTTTTTTTTAATGTTTAGATGCACCCAAAATAATTGGTTATAGTTCTAAGCAAACGATGAGTTCTAACAGATTCCAGGTCTCTCTGTCTTCACTCAGCCCTCTTGTGAAATTGAATGTGTAATTTCAGTTTCAGGACTGCAGGGATTGAAATGACTCTTGGAACTGTTGGTCACAGTCCACTACAACAAAAGCACAGATTTTTGCAACAATTCTTTTGTCAGAAATCTGTGGAAAACCAACTTGATTCAGGGAAGGACACTGGTCCTGAGCCAGCACCTCTCGTGGAATGGTTGGTTTGGGTATGAGGTGTTAATCCCAGTGGGGTTTACAGGAAGGGAGGGAGTGGCTTCATGGCAGCATTAATTTTAGTATATATATATTTGTTATATATCTGATTCTGATGTTATATATCTGATTGGAGACTTTAGTCATCCCAGTGTCAGTCTGAAGTGCAATCCCACAGTAGGGCTTTAACACCCAGTGCTGGCACAACACTGCTGTTGTTCCTTCTGGGAAAGGAGAGGCACAGAAGGGAGAGACAAAGCCTAGTTCCTGTATCCTGCTCAGTGCAGAGTTCCTGCAGGAAGGAGCTGAAAGAGCAAGTGCAGGCAGCCAAAGCATTAAAACAATTAATACTAAATACTCTGTGCCTTTCATTTCTCTGGGATGTTCTGTTGTCCACCTTGGACTCTGCAGAATCCCAGAGGAGGAGACATAACAGCTTTGTGATGGCTTGAAAAAAATCAAGTATTTCTCTGTCTTTCTAAGCTCCCTCAGTTTCCCTGTTGCAGCAATGGGCTGTTGCACAGAGAGCAGGATTTTGCTAAGAGGATTCCTGGGTGCAGGAATGGGCTGCTCTCTGCTCAGCTCAGTCTGCAGGGATGGAAAGTCTGGGTGCTCAGGGAACAGCTTTGCTGTGACTGCAGCGTGGGGCTTCAGCTGTCCTTCATGTGATCTCAGGCATCTTCCCTGCTGTATTTTTAGAGCTGTTGTGCAAAGAAGATTAGCAAAGGACTTAATATCGATGTGGATATGGATTCTTTGTCAAATATGGCAGTGTTCCCCCTATTTAGGCAATGTGTTTGGGCTCGTGTCACAGTTATATCACCAGGCTGTGCCCTGCCATGTGCCTCTGCCCTGGCTTCTCTTCCTGCTCCAGATGTTGTTTAGCTGACTGAAAAAGTGGCTGCACTCTTAGGCCTGGTCTTAGTTTTGCTGGATCTAATGACAGTTTATTAGGGAGCCTGTTTCCAGCTGGATCAAGTCCATAGTTAGTGGAGAAAGAAGCAGCTGGGAGTTGAGATCCAGTGGTTTACCTTCAGGAGGGAGCCACAGGCACCTGCATGCAGTGGTGATTTCAGACTGGCTCTTGTGGTCCCTCCATGGTGAGGGGGCACTTACAGGTGAAGTTGTTCAAGTGAGGTTTTTGGAGGGTCCTGGTCCCACTAGAACAGCTCTTGTTTGTCTGGAAATTCCCTCAAATGTTCCTGGCACAGCTGCACCCCTGAAAGGGCAGAATCACAGAATAATTTGGGTGGGAAGAGACCTTAAAAGCCCATCCAGTCCCTCCCATCCCCCTGCCATGGCAGGGACACCTTTTACTGTCCCAGGCTGCTCCAAGCCCCATCCAACCTGGCCTTGGGCACTGCCAGGGATCCAGGGGCAGCCCCAGCTGCTCTGTGCACCCTGTGCAGGGCCTCAACACCCTCACAGGGAAGAATTTCTTCCTAACATCTGATTTAAGGGTGTCCTCTTTTAGTTTAAAACCCTTTCCCATTGTCCCATCAAACTGTCCACCCTTGCTGTGGAGTTGATGGGGGCAGCATTCTCTCAGGGAAGGGCTTTCAGTGACACTTCTTGCAAGTGTGTTGAGGGCACAGGTATGGAGTGACATGGGACAGATTGCCCAAAACCAGTTGCTAAATATTCTGGTATTCCAGTGACCTCTGAAGGTGCTCTCAGCATGCACTGCCCAAGCACTCAGGACTCCAGTAACTTAAAATGGGTGGCCTGAGGAGATACATTCGGTGTGTGCTGGAACAGAAGAGACCAGCAAGGTGAAGGCTTTGGCCTCAGGATAGCCCTGGATGGTGGTTTGGAGTGTGGTGGGTTGGGACAGGGCAGGTGGAAGCACAGATAGGGAGTGTTGACTCTGCCTGAGCAGATGAATGGGCTGGTGAGTGCAGGGAGGAGAGCAGGTACTGAGGTGTGCAGGCCTCCTGCCAGGTGGCCCTGGAGCAAAGGGCACCAGGAGAGCATGGCTGGGAGTGTCCTGTGGCAATGCCTGACACAGATCCATGAACTCCCATCCTAACAAATTCAGCTGCTCAAAGCAGTGAGTGTGCTTCTCTTGGCTGGAGCCAGGTGGGTCTGTGTTGGAAACAGCACGGGAATTTTGGATTTATCTAAACTGCTTTGGTTATTGCTGTGATGAGGAGTGAAAAGCACAGGTAGAAGAACATGGGAAAAGTTCTCTAAGAAGTGTGGCAAAGCAAGCAGGACGTTGCTGAGGGACTGGGAGAGCAGGGTTTCAAACCTGCGTGCTCTGTTCTGGCCAGGACTCCAGCTGGCAGCTGCCTGCACTTCCCTCCTGATACTGGAGCAACTTGATAATCTGAAATAGCTCCTTTCTCGTCCAGAGGGCCGGGAGCAGGAGATCTGGAATGTGTCCTTAAGTGCCTGGGCTATTTTGGGAGCAGGGACATGAATCTGTGCAGGGGCATCCAGGCTTTGCATGGCTGTGCTAACGGGGAGCTGACAGCCCAGCCCAGCTCCAGCATCGGCACATCAGGGTTTGCTTTTGGGGCAGAGAACTCATGGATGTTTTAATTTTTCTGTGCTGTGTAAAATGGTGGTGTCTTCTGGAAGGTGAGAAGATGACAGCAGTCCCTAGAGGAATTGCCTTGGAAAGATGACAGAAACATCTTAGGATGGAAATGTGGAGCTCTGAGAGTCCAGTGGAAGGAGAGCACAGGTTCTCTTCCTGGACCAGCTGCAGTGGAGCTCTGGGCAGCTTGTGCAGCTGCCACATATTTGCAACAGCAGCACAACATGCAAGAGGTTTTTCAGAAATCCAAGGAAAACATTCCATCCTGCAAACATCTTAGAATATAGTAAGAGATGAAGAAGTTAGGGCAGGAGCAGCAGCAGTAGGTACTGCTCATGCAAGTCAACTTCTCTGCAAGTGCCAGGGAAGAGTGGATTTCTGCTAGAGCTGCTAAAGAAGCTTGGAGAAAGAGCTTTTCACAGGGATGTGCTAATAGAACAGGGAACATTTCAGAGCCAGGACAGAGTTGGTTTAGAAATGGATAAATTGAGGCAAAGTGAGTAGCCAGTAATTGGTGTCTTACCCTTGATAGTTTAGGGCAACAAGAACTGTTTGGCACATCACGTTTTAAGGCTTCATACAGACAGTATTGACCCAGAGATTATAATATTCCAGTCTTTAGCCAGCAGAAATCAGCAGAGCTCTGTTTGCTTTTGCTAGTTAGGAGCTTCCTGATGTTGAAGTGATGATTCCCTTCCTAGTATTCTTCAAGGACAGGATTCTGTTTCTACTTCATGTGTGAAGGGAAAGTTATGTTAGGACATGTTTGGCTGGTGACTGATGTGGTGCTGTCCCTGCCTGTACCTACTCTGCTTTAACTTCACCTCTGAGGAAACTGGGGAAAACTCCAGGCTTCAGGGGACTCTGTTTTGTTAGACTTTCACTGTGAGGGAATCAATTAATTCAGAAACAGTTAAAATTGATTTACCCAGAAGCTGAAATTTACTTTATTTTCACCTCTAGGCCTACGAGAAACGCTTTCCTACGTGCCCAGAGATCCCAGTCTTCCTGGGGAGTGAAATCCTGCACGAATCCAGGAGTGAGGACGGAGCCATCCACGTCATTGAGCGGAGCTGCAAGCTGAACGTGGACGCTCCCAGGCTGCTGAAGAAGGCAGGTGGAACCTTGGGAGCAGAGAGGCCTGCATTCTGTGGGCTGGCTCAGATAGCTAAAGGCTCCTAGATAGATAAAGTTACTCTTGTCTCTCTGTGTTTCTCCCTCCTCTTCAGATTGCAGGGGTGGAGCATGTGTTCTTCATCCAGAAGAACACGGTGAACTGGAGAGAGCGAACGCTGCGCATCGAGGCCCACAACGAGACCTTTGCCAACCGGGTGGTGGTCAGGGAGACCTGCAGCTACTCAGTGAGAGCCCTGCTGGGGCTGGCTGTGCTGGGAGGGGGCAACTGTGCACCCACACACTGGGGAAGGTGTCTGAGTGGCTTTGAGCACCCCTGCAACAATGGGATTAGAGACTCTGGGGCTGGAAAGGCTGTTGGGTCCTGAGTGTGGCATTGTTCAATTGCTTTGGAGAGACAAGACCAGGAGGAATGGCTTCCCACAGACAAATTGGACATTAGGAAGGAATTCTTCCCTGTGAGGGTGGGCAGGCCCTGGCACAGGGTGCCCAGAGCAGCTGGGGCTGCCCCTGGATCCCTGGCAATGCCCAAGGCCACACTAGACAGGGCTGGGAGCAGCCTGGGATGGTGGAATTTGTTCCTGCCCATGGCAGGGGGTGGAACTATTTGGGCTTTAAGGTCTTGATGATCTTAAAGGTCTCTTCCAACCTAGTGATTCTATGTGTCCATCCAAACCATTCTGTGGTTTCATAAGACTTGAGAAACTTCTTCAGGTTGATTGTGATTCCCTGCTTGGAGTGAAAGTGGAAAACAGAATTGGTACTCCAGAACTGCTGGTGTTCCCTCAATTTCTTTTTGATTGAAATTCAGGCTGACAAAAACATCTAGAGCTTGGGCATGTCTATAAATCTGGATGTCCAGAATTAAACCCTTACTGTTCATTATTATAATGGCCTGAGCGAAGCCTGACAATTGATTTTGCACACAAAGAAGTGAAAGTTTTAGCACCTTGTTTGTCATTATTTTCATGCTCTAAAGATTTGGAGAAAGGACTTGAGCCTTATTTGTGGCCAGGGCTGTCCGCCTGTGTGGCTGTTTCTGTGCTGTTTCACTGCAGTGCTGCTCTGAGGGCCCAGCCACCATGAAATAGCTCAGGTGTTTCTGGAAGCAATCAGATCCTGCTTGTCTTTCCTTACACAAATGTCCAGCTCCTGTTACTTACCTGCCCTTTTGGCAACTGGACAGCAGCTCAGCTTCTTGGGAGGAAACAGGCTGTGAGGAGCTTCAGGAAGAGAAGTGGAAAAGCTGTGAACATTTTGGATGGTGAGGGTGTTCCTGGGCCAGAGATCCCTTGGTGGCTGCAGAAGGCCACCTAAAAACTGCCTAAAGCATCCTAAAAACTGCTGTAATTTAAACTTCCATCATCATTAAAGGCACTGACAGGTCTGAAATGCTCCCAGGTCAGCTCTGAGTTTGTTACACTTGCCAATTTTGGCTTAGGAAGGAAATGTCAGCATCTGGGCTTTGAGGGGAACAGGGTGGGAGCTGCTGGCTGCATCCCCAAGATGGTTCCCTGCTCTATTTTTACCAGTTCCCTTTTCCCTGCCAGAGTGCACCGGAAGCAGGTTTATTCTCATCTTTCCTTTTCTGCAGCCTTCTCTGAGGCAACTTGGAGAAATATGATCCTGTTCCTGCAGTTACTTAATATCTCCCCAGGGAATTTGTCTTTCATGGTATCTCTGTGTGGGGGCTGGAGTTGTTTTTCTTCCCTGTCAGTTTGTGAACAGCAGCACCTGAAGAGAGGAGGCAGAGCCTTCTCAGGAAATGGTTAAGTTTAAAAGAGGGAAGGATTCTATCATATATAAAGCAACAGAGTGGAAATAAGGGAAAGGTTTGTGTTGAGCTGAAGAGTGGGGAAGCTCCCTGCTCTGCCATGTCCCCAGTGTTTTGGGGAGAAGGCTGATGTTATTGGCTGAGTCTCCCATCCGAAACTAAAACAGAAACCTGGTTTGCATTTTTCTTCTTTGCAGGTGTAGGAGTTTTAATTGCATGTTCCACAAGGCCATTCCTGTCTTTCCATAAGGACACCTTGACATGATGGCTTGATGTGGGCAGTTCCACTGCTCTTTTTGTGCAGCTTTTGCTACTACAGTTCAGGTCTGCTGGGGCAGGGATGGGTTTAAATCTTGATTTCCTTGTGCACATGAAGAATATTGGGTTAGCAAAAGTCTGGATGTCCAGTTCACAAAGGGTTCTCAGCAGGGGAATGAACCTGGCTGGTGACTCCAGGTGTGGCAGTGCCTCCTCTGCCCCCTCTCTGGGGCTGTGGAGGTTGAACAGCCAGTAAGGTGCCAGGGCCATGAGCCATCTGCCTCCATCCCTCCTGTGTTGTGTTCCCCTGGCTGCAGGTTCACCCTGAGAATGAAGAGTGGACCTGCTTTGAGCAGTCAGCCTCTCTCGACATCAAATCCTTTTTTGGCTTTGAAAGCACCGTGGAAAAAATTGCCATGAAGCAGTACACCTCCAACATCAAACGGGTAAGGTGGGCTCTCCTGGCTGCCCCTGGGCTCTCCTGGCTGCCCCTGGGCTCTCCTGGCTGCCCCTGGGCTCTCCTGGCTGCCCCTGGGCTCTCCTGGCTGCCCCTGTGCTGCCCTGGCTGCCCCTGTGCTGCCCTGGCTGCCCGAGCACCCAGACCCTCTGTTTGCCTTTCTGTAAACAGACCCAATGGAGCTTTGTGCCCTTGCTTGTGGCTCTGGAGTCCCTCAGGTGGGCAAAGGAAGGCAAAGAGCCCAGAGCAGAGCTGGCTGGAATGTGGCTGTGCAGGGATGGAGCAGGCTCTGCCAGGGGAGCAGGGCACTGGGTGCTGTGAGTGCAGGGCTGCTGGACACTGAGAACACTCTTCTTGTGCAGGAAGAGAAAGTCCTGGGTGGAAAACACCCCCCTGTGTCTCCAGAGCTTGAGCTTGGGACAGTGGCTCTGTGTGCAGAGGAGCAGGGCAGCTAATTGGGTTTGGGAGCAGGAGGATGGGGTAAAAGTGGTAGAAAGGCAGCTGCATCCATAACTGGGATTTGCCTGCCATTATTGTAATTCATCATTCACAGGAGGCTTTGATACTGGAGGTTTTTTGACAGGATCATGGGGATGGAAGGACAGATTTCCCCTCCGTTTATCCTTAGCAGCATTCATCATCTGTCCTGAGGAAACTCCAGGGCCTTGCTGGCTCTGGAGGAGGCTTTTTCCTAACGAGAGTTCTCCCCTTCAGGGCAAGGAGGTGATTGAGCACTACCTGAAGGAGCTGATCTCCCAGGGGATCACGTTCATCCCTCGCTGGAGCCCTCCCGCGGTGGAGGAGGAGGAGCGAGCCCCGGCGCTGGGACGGGCCCCCGGTGCCATCCTGCAGGAATCCGGGGCTGCTGGCACCAGCCGGGAGCCGCCTGCCAGCCCCTGCCCGCCCCCGGAGGCTGCCAGCCCCGACGGTAGGCACTGCAGCTCTCACTCAGCAGCACTGACCCAGCAGCTTATTTTCATTTCTCTTAGCATCAGGTTTTTCATCTGGAGTGTGGGGGAGGAGGAGGAGGGAAAGCTGTTTTCTTTTTTCAAGGAAAATAAACAATGGAACTTTTTTTCCCCTAAAACAAAAAAGCTGTGCAGGCAGTATGTTTTGGAGCTTAGAAAAAAATGAGGTTTGATCAGCCCTTTAAGGTATTTTATACTTGAAACTAGAGGTGTCTTCAGTATGCTGGAATTAAATATTTTATCTGTTCCAAAATTCATATTCTTGGGGACAGGTTTGGATGGTTTTTGGCCCTGTATTAGGCCAAGACAAACTTGAGGAATGTCTCCTAATGCATTTTTCCCACAAAATCCCTGAATCAAACTTTATCTTTCCATGTGTTGGTCTGATGATATTTTCTAGACTAAATAAAATACTTCTCTGGCAAAAAGAAATAGGAGGGACCTTTGAAATCAGAGTTGTTGTAATAGAAGCAGTTGCTGTCCTTCCTGAGAAGGAAAGGCAGCCCTTGTTTTGTTGAGTGTAACTAGGCAAAAAGCTTGGGATTTGGAAATGTCAGTAGTTCTGCTCTCACCTGACATTCTCTGGGAGCTTTTCTGAAAAAAGATGGGAATCCACAGAGAAGCTGATTAGCAGCAGTGTTTGAGATGAATGTTGTCCTCAGAGTGGTGGGTCCCAGCTAGCAGAAGAGCAGAGTAGCCCTTATTTTTCTGCCCATATTCCTGCTCAGGACAGGATTAGCTCCCCTGGGCCTGCTCCCCACCTTGCTAGCTCTGGGGGTTCCATGGGATGTCTCACTTCCAAATGCAATTTCTGTTATCCTGCTTATCCTATGGGTGTCCAGGCCTCCTTCTGTAGGTGATGGCATCTACTGGAACCTTGTTCCTGACAAAGAGCCAGCTCTGAGGTGTCCCCAGCCCTGCTCCCTGTGTCTTCCACCCCAGCTGCTGCCTGGGCTGCTCCCCCCAGCTGCCCTGTTCTGCTGGCTGGCAGCTGCCAGCCCTGGGTGACACCTCCCTCTGTCACATCCCTCTGTCCCTCGGTGCTGGCAGTCACCAACCCCTTGTCCTTTGTCTCTGAGCTGGAGGAGCTGCTTGGTGTGCACAGGACTTCTCCTGCCAGAATCCTCCCTGGCTGTCAGAAATGTGCTGTTGTTCTCCCTTAGTCTCTGGTGTCTCTGGGCAGAATAATGGCTTGGTTTCCCAGCAAGTCACTTGCCACTTGCAAGCCACTTGCAGTTGTGCATGAGATTTAGGACACATGGAGATGGAAGTGCCCAGGTCTTGGAGTGGTTGGTGAGCTGAGTGCCAGAGCTCATGACAGATCTTTTAAAGCTCCTGCTGAAGCAATTCAGGGCTGAATGGAATATTGGAGGCAGAGCCAGGTGGGGTGATCCAGCTGTGATCCAGCCCATGCTGCCATGGCCTCGTGCCCCAGTCACCAGGAGAGTTTCCCTCCATCCCTCCCTCAGGCTGCTGGGATGAGGCTTCTGAGCAAATCCCATGTAAACCATAGGGAGCCCAGTGTACAGAAGCACGTGCTCCCCTCCCTGCTGGCTGTGCCAGTGTGCTCTGAGCTGTTGTTTCCCCTGCAGGTGACAAGCTGGACGCTGATTACATCGAGCGCTACCTGGGCCAGCTGACCCCGCTGCAGGAGAGCTGCCTGATCCGCCTGCGCCAGTGGCTCCAGGAGACCCACAAGGGCAAGGTGGGTAGGGCACTGAGGGGCATCCCCAGCTGGGATGGGCAACCCTGGGTGCACAAACACACAGGGGAATGAGAGGCTGCAGTGTGACACCATGGGAAGGGACCTGGGGGTCCTGGTGGATGTTGAGCTGAGCATGAGGCAGCCCTGGCAGCCCAAAGGGTCACTGAGGGCACTGTCCTGCTCTGCTCTGTCCTGGACACCACAGTATCAGAAGGTTCTAAAACTGTCAGAAAGTGTCCAAAGGAAGAACATGAGGGTGGGGAAGGGTCTCAAGGGGAAGCCATAGGAGGAGCAGCTGAGGGCACTTGGCCTGTTCAGCTGGAGGAGATGGAGCACAGAGCTCACTGGGGCTGCAGCTCCTCCTGAGGGGCAGCTCCAATCTCTGCTCTCTGTGACCAGGGACAGGGCCCAGGGAATGGCTGGAGCTGGGCCAGGGCACATTTAGGTTGGAGATCAGGAAAGGTTCTTCCTCCACTGGGTGCTGGCACTGCCCAGGCTCCCCAGGGAATGGGCACAGCCCTGAGGCTGCCAGAGCTCCAGGAGTGTTTGGACAGCGCTTCCAGGGATGCCCAGGGTGGGATTGTTGGGGTGTCTGTGCAGGGCCAGGGGCTGGGCTGGGTGATCCTTGTGGGTCACTTCCTGCTCAAGGATATTCCATGCTTCTCTGATATTTCCCTGAGAAGCAGCAGGAGCACTAAGGGACAGGTGAGTCTCTGCTCTGCTGGAATGTCCTGGGCTCCTTCTGGTTAAAGGAAAGTCTCTGTCAGACCAGCAGGGTAACTGATCTGTGCCTGGGAAAAGAAAGGGTCTAGAGCAGCTTGAATGCCTCAAATGGGGTTTAACTGCAGATTTCCTGATGGAGAGGGATTAGGAGGGAAGGAAAGAAGGACCAAGGATAGCACTAGAGAGAGTAGTTGGGTGGGCTGAGTAGATAAAGGATGCTCAGGAAGAGGAGCAGGTGATCCTGCTTGGAAGCAGAGAACAGCTGGATGAGGTTTCAACAGTAAAAGCTTCCTGGCTTAGAAGGAATCAGCTCAGTCAGTCAGGATGGGTTAGGTGAGCTATTCTGCATTCCTGGCTTTGGGAAGATTTTCATTCTTTTTCCTTTACCTGGCCTTTCCAAAAGACACTGCTGCTTATAAGGAGCTTTGCCAGCCCTGCGTGCTGTGCTGTATGTCTCAGAGCTGAGCATGTCTCATCTGAGTACAGGGAGTCTGAGCATGATTTAGAATGCTGTTTTCTCTTGGAAAAGTAAATGTGAATCACCTCTGTAGAAATAAAATGTAACAAAGATTTAGTGCTATTGTTCTGCTGCTGTAGAACTCCTGAAGTTCCCTTGTGTGTGAGCAGGCACGTGGGTTTTGTTGGTACCCAGCAATGTGGATGGAGAAACAGCTCCCAGCAAACCTCACTGTGAAGAGAGCAGGAGGTGTTGGGGCAGTGTGAGAGGCTCCCAGCAGCTGATAAGCTCCAGACACCAACAGCGCTGTTGAATTGTAAGAGCAGATAAATTCCCACCTCCAAACATCTGCCAGATCTGGCCAAGGCCACTGGTGTACAGTGGCATCAACAGCAGCTTGGATACCTTGGACAGAAGGGTGGGGGCTGCTGGAGGCAATAGAGACTGCAGGAATAGATGTGTGATATATAATATATTGTATAGATACACAGCTGATGTGGCAAAGGGCCCCTTGAAGGGCTGTGACACCTCCCTGGCAGCTGCTCTTGTGTCCCTGTGATGCTCTGCCCCTGAGGAAGGAGCTGGGGCTGGTGGGTGAGCTGTGTGAGCAGGAGCAGAAAAGGGGCTCTGCTGGAAACTGCTTTTGATCTGTGTCTGCCTGTGATCCAGCCTCCAGGCAGATGAGAGGCCCTGGACAGGCAGGGACAGTCCCCAGGTGTGAGTGTGCTCTCAGAGAGGACAGGAGGCTTTTCATGGAGCCCTGAACAGTGAAGTGGTGTGGGCTCCACTGGGGTAGGAGAGATCTCACCTAGTGGGTCCTGGATGGGAGGACATCCCAGAGACAGGGAGGCTTTGTCCCTGGTGTGACCTGCAAGGATCCTGCTTTCATCTGGAACAGGCAACACCTAAAACTTTGTTTAGGTTGAAAAGTATCAACCCACAGGTTGGTTTTCCCCCTCCATGACAGAGGCTGGGGAAGGAAAAAGTGAGAGCACATAAGCCAAATGTGGAGCAGCTGCCCCTTGGGTGCCTGGAGCTGGGCAGGGAGTGGCAGCCCTTGTCCCCTGAGCTCTGCTGGAGCCCTGGGAAGTGCAGCTGAATCCTGAGCTCTGGGAACAGTGAATCTGCCTCAGGCCTTGGGGTGGCCTTGCTGGGCCTTGTCCCCAGGAGGATGTGGGCACACAGGAGGGGAGGTGCTGGCTACTGAAACTTCAGATTGAACCCCCTGACTGCTCAGCTGCTTCTCCTGACAGAGCAGGCCAAAATCAGGAGCTTATCCTGCAAGGCTGGGGTTGTCCCTGGAGAGGCTCTTACCTTGCTGTGCCAATCTGTTCTTTTAATTCAGAGCAGGGATGGCCTTATTCCTCTATCAGAAATTATCAAAAAATAGATCTCCTGTTTCTTGGAAAATGGCCCTTCTTATTTTTGTCCTCTGTCCTATTTCACTATCTTTTCCCCATTCCTTCCAAAGCAGGCATTACCTTTACAATCAGATATGTTGTTCCTTAAAAAATCTGAGGAGTTGAAGGAACAAACTGTAAATGGTGTTAAAATTGCAGCAACTTAAAGCTCTGTTCAAGGCTTTGCACCATGCAGGAGAGTGCAGCAGTTTTACCAGGGAATACAAAAGCAGGCTGAAATTAAACCTTCGTTTTCTTACATGTGGGAGTTACTGCTTTGGTTGGACAAGGATAAAAGACGAATTCTGCTGTGGAATGAGTCTTCTTGGAGCTTCCTGCCTTTGGTCCAAACAGAAGTGCTGGATTTGCCTCTTGCCTGGAGCCCTGCACAGGGGAGGTTTGAAGCAGGAAAGTATCAAACCTTCCAGCAGCCATCCCCTCTCCTGCAGAGATGCAGGAGCTGTTGTGGGTGTCTGGGCTGGGCCTGATAAGTGACAGCTGCCTCTGAGCAGCAGGAACACAAACCTGAATTATCTGATGAACATTCTGCTGGCTTTAAACTTGCTGTCATACTGAATTCTTCTAAATACTCCCGAGATCATCTTTGGGAAGGCTGCCCTCTCCTTTCCAGGACACACAGATGCACTGTTAGAACCAGTGTTAACCTCCCCCCTGCTCCTAAGGTGCTTTTAGATTGGTTTAGGCTGCCTGAACTCTGCCCCTTCTTTAGGTGAGCCAATTCTTACCATCTCTTGCTTGTGAATCCAAGATTGCTCCCTCCTGACACTGCTGCCAGCCTTGCTTTCTACCCAGCTCTCTGCTTTCTACCCAGCTCACTGCCCTGAGCATGGCAGTGGACAAAGGAGCTTTGACTGCTGAACATGGGGGTTTGTGTCCCAGCAGGGCTGGGAGTGCTTGGGTTGTGCTAGCACAACATGGATACTCTGCAACAGACAACCCCTGCTCCACAGAGCTGGATTTTTTTATGGAAACTTGTAGAGAATGAGGCCAAACACTTTTGGAGAAGTTGGAGTGAGGGACTGTGAACCCAGCAGCACATGCAGCTCTAATCCAGTTGGATTTGCAGCTGACAGCCTCTTAGTCAGATTTGGCACTTCTGTGGAATCCATCAGGTTTGTTGTTAATTCTTGCTGCTTGGCACTCCTGCAAAGCTGTCTTTGATTCTGCAGCTAAAGAGAACATGGCAGATCTGGAATGAGCTGGAATAAGCCATTCTGCAGACTTG
Organism: Agelaius phoeniceus; assembly: GCF_051311805.1. NCBI lineage: Eukaryota > Metazoa > Chordata > Aves > Passeriformes > Icteridae > Agelaius > Agelaius phoeniceus. The sequence continues at coordinate 15,294,175 of NC_135280.1, forward strand.
CTTGGGGAAGCTTTTGTGCCTGTGATGTGAGGATTAGTGCTAGTGCTGGGGTGAGTGATTGGGAGAGGGTGTATTGTAGTTTGGGCTGATTTGGATCAAGAGTTATTGTGGTGTAATGGGGCAGGGAAGCCTTTGAAGCACTCAGCAGCTTTCCTGTTCAAACACCAGCAGCAGGGCCTGCACAGGAGCTGGAATTGCTACTGGTGGCATCATTCAGACTGCACAGTTGTGATTCCTGCAGTGCCTGGTGTGCTCAGTGTTACCTGTGGCTGTTTGTTTCCTGTTTGCCCTGGGCAGGTGAACTTGCAGCTCCCTGACTTTCACACAGTATTTTGGAGATCCTTGTGGATAACCAGCCAAGGGAAACATCAGCCAGCCTGGGGTTTGCTGGAGCTCCTGGGAACTGCCCTGGGGAAGGGCTTCCCACAGCCAGTGAGCTGGTCCCTGCTGTTGTGCTTCTGCACCCTCTGCTGCTTCCAGCTGGGTTAGCTACAGAGGGAGGGAGGCGGAAGGGAAATTTAATGTTTGCTGTCTTCGTTTGAAGAGATCAAAAAATGGTGTCAACTGCAGCCTCCTCTGCAGGCCAGATGGAACATTGCAGTGCTGACCCTGGGGCTGTCTCTCCTGGCAGATCCCCAAGGACGAGCACATCCTGCGCTTCCTGCGCGCCCGCGACTTCAACATCGACAAAGCGCGGGAGATGCTGTGCCAGTCGCTGGCCTGGCGCAAGCAGTACCAGGTGGATCTCATCCTGCAGTCCTGGAGACCCCCAGCCCTGCTGCAGGAGTACTACACTGGGGGGTGGCACTACCAGGACAAAGGTGAGTGTTGCTGGCTGGGGCTCTGTACAAATCACCAATGGGATGGGACTGCTGAGGAGCTGCCTTGAGCTGTTTGATTTTCCACCATCAGCCTCATTACATGGTTGTGACAATGGGAAGATGCCAGCAGCTCACATCTCAGGCAGCAGACCAAGAACTCAATGTCACAACTCACTTTATAAGTTTTCTGACCAATCCCACAAAGCAAAAGCACATTGACAGTAGTTCTATCCAACCACTATAAGCACAGGTACCTTTGGGTAAACAATGCTTGCTTATTTTGGATACAAGGCCTGCTTGTGAGCCCTAAAACACAATGCACAGAGCTCCATTATTAAGCTTCAAACTTCCTAACATCTCACTAGATAAACTTTTCTGCAGATTAGGGTGTTATTCTAGACAAGCATTAATACACAGACCATTGTTCTATTTATCCTTACTTTTCTACATTTTACATAATTTTTCTGCTGACCAATCTCATGGCTACTGCTTGGCTCCAATCACAGTTCAGCTGACTCTGAGGCTGCCTTTTGCAGCTTTCCCAAAACCCTCTGATTTTATGGATTCCCACAGTGAGGAGCTGCCCCTGGCATCTCACTGGTGGCCTGGTATGTTGAGGAAAGCTGTATTGACATTTTTAAAGTTAACAAAGCAGTTCAGTGCCTATGAGCAACCACTCTGCTTCCCTGTAATCGTATTTCTTCTGCACAGATCAGTCAGTCCAAAGCAATTTCTCTGAACAGGTTGCTTTTGGCAGTGATTTTTATCCTTTTCAAATATTTAATGTGGCTTTTAAAAAAGGTATGAGAGTGTTATCCTGGGAGACTAAAGTGCTGCCCTCTCTAACCCCTTTGTTTGAAGATGGGCGGCCGCTCTACATCCTCCGCCTCGGCCAGATGGACACCAAGGGTTTGGTGAAGGCCCTGGGAGAGGAGTCCCTGCTGCGACATGTGAGCTGTGCCTTTGTGTGTCACCTGTCCCCTCAGCATGCTAGGGAGTCTTGTCATGGTGCATCAGGAATCCTGGAATGGTTTGGGTGGGAAGGGACCTTAAAGCTCATCCCATCCCAGGGACACCTTCCACTGTCCCTGGGATGGAACTGTCCAACCTGGCTCCTGTCCAACCTGGCTCCTGTCCAACCTGGCCTTGGGCACTGCCAGGGATCCAGGGGCAGCCCCAGCTGCTCTGGGCACCCTGTGCCAGGGCCTGCCCACCCTCACAGGGAAAAATCCCTTCCCAATATCCCCTCTAACCCTGCCCTCTGCTTTCTGGATTTTTAAAAATAAGATCTCCAAGCCATCCTGGTAACTCAGCCATTCTCAGGCTAATCCCTGTCTGTGCTGTCTTTGATTCCAGGTTCTGTCCATTAATGAGGAAGGCCAGAAGAGATGTGAGGAAAACACCAACATCTTTGGCCGCCCCATCACGTCAGTATAATTGGTTTTAATTGGTTTATAACTGGTTTTCCTGGGCCCTTGCAGACTCTCAGTGCCATGGTGAAGGATGCTGCTGTGGTTTGGGGTGATGTCCTTAGGGTTACAGTGCAGACAGCAGTGTGTCTTATGGGCTGGATGGGGACCACACATATATTTATAAATTTATTTGTTGGACTTAAATGCAGACAAATCCCACAGTTTTGTTGGACAACAAGTATTGATCCTTCCTTATATCATTTTCATATCCCATCTCAGAATAATTTAATCTTTCTGTCTTGGTGATTTTAATCCACATCTTTGAAATTCTGGGGTTTTTAATACAGGAGCCTGTCTACCAGATTCCACCTTCATTTAAAATGCATTTTGACATTATTTTTAGCAATAGGCCTTCATACCTTCACCACCTTCTTCCAGAGTGACAGATGTTCCTGTCCTTGGGGTTGGGTGTTTGTGTTACCTGGAGCTCACCTGGATTCTGCTGCCCAGGTGGAGATGTGCTTTTATTGGAGCTGCTTGTGTCCCTTGTTGGCTTCCCTGGGTCCTGCACGGGCTGTGGGGTCACTGTGGATCCTAAACTGCGCAGCCACCACACTCTAAAGTTCTGACAGGTCTTTTTCTGCCTGTTTGTTTTAGATCCTGGACATGCCTGGTGGACTTGGAAGGGCTCAATATGAGGCACCTCTGGCGGCCTGGGGTGAAGGCCCTGCTCAGGATCATTGAGGTGGTGGAGGACAACTACCCTGAGACCCTGGGGAGGCTCCTGATTGTGAGAGCACCACGGGTCTTCCCTGTGCTCTGGACCCTGGTGGGTGAAACCTGGGCTCTGCAGGGTCACTGCCACATGTGCAGGGTCACAGATAGCTCCATCAGCAGAGGCAGGGAGGGAAATCTCCAGGCAGCTTATGGGGAGCTCCTGAAGAGCCACAGCAGAACCAGGCATGGGGTACCTGCAGCTCACTGGGTTCTGGTCACTGCCATCCACCAGGACAGGATGAGAAACCTGGATCAGAATTGCCCATTCCACCCAACCTTGGTGGGCTTTCATATAGATGGGAAAAGACAGATAGCTTTTAATCTAATGCTGTAGGACACTGAATGGTAATATGTAGTAAGTAATAAGTAGTAAATAATAAATCTGGTTCTGCCTGGTGCCTGCTGACTGCTCTGGCAGTGTGAGAACATGGTTGTTACATTTCTTGTGAGGTTTGTGGGTGAGGCAGTGACTGCAGACTTGCTTTACAGGAAGCAGAAAGTGTTGTGAGATAGTAATACAGAGAGAGAGAACATTTTCAGTTTGTTATCCCTCTCTTTGGGAAGTGCCTCAGAGCTGAGAAGCTCTGCACACTGCTGAGACATGTTGTGAGATGGCTCAGCCAGTGTCCCCAGCTGCCCTCAGTGACAGCCATGTCCTGTGTGCCCTTTGTCTTTCAGGTCAGTCCCTTTATCAATGAGAACACACGGCAGAAGTTCCTCATCTACAGTGGCAATAACTACCAGGGCTCAGGAGGGCTGGTGGACTATGTGGACAAGGATGTGATCCCAGACTTCCTGGGAGGAGACTGCATGGTGAGTTTTCCTTCCTCTTGTGCAGGTGCAATCTGGAACTGATTTCTTCTTCTTCACCCCCTGGCCTTCCACTGCCTTCTGGAAGGGGTTAAGCCTCTGTGCTGGCCAGCATGGCCCTGCTGTGGGCACAGGGCAGTTGATTTGGGCACAGAGAGCTGCCCCCTGCAGTGCTGGTGCTGCCCTGGGATCCTGGGCTGTAGGAGCGTCAGGGGTAGCACAGTCAGACACAGAGATCTCTGCAGCCAGGTCAGGAACTTGGGGTTCATTGCAAAGGGCCTGGGGGCAGGGCCCTGCTGGGAGCTGCCAGGCACAGCTGAGAGTAGGCCCCAGAGAAGAGAGGGGGAGAGAGGATGGGAGGGTAAGAGGGTAAGAGAGCGAGGTTCCCATTACAATACAATAAATCGTCTTCTGTGTTGAATATTCTGATTCTCACTAACCAATCTAGTACAAGATACAAATCCTATAGCATTTACATACAGCCTATAAGAATCATTACATTACCATACTGTGTTACATTTTAAACCCTATAAACTCCTCTTTGGGCCCCTTCTGCCAAGCTGTAGGGTCTGCTCTGACCCTTGGAGCTGTCTGCAAGCAGAGGGTGTTGTTTCATCAAAAGGGGATCACCTTCAGCTGGCCATGCCATTGTTTTCCCATTGTTCAGGAACTGAGGTATCTCAAAGCTTGCTTCCATTTCAATCTCACTTATAGTTTCTATATTCTCAAATTCTTTTGCCAGGCAATCATATTTATAAGGCTTTCCTGTTTCATCTTCCCCAGCACTGGAGCAGGGTCAGAGGGCAGCTCTGCAGGGAGCTCACAGAAACCTCGGTAGTTCCCATGAGCTCAGAGCCACTGTGCAGTTCTGGCTCAGCTGAGGGCTCAGCCCATGTCTGACAGCAGCAGGGGTTGCTGGCTCACTGCTGGAGCATGCTGAGCCCTGTTTGTCTGTGTGATGTTGCAGTGCACTGTCTCAGAGGGGGGGCTCGTCCCCAAGTCCCTGTACCAGAGCGAGGACGAGCCGGAGAACTCGGATCACATCCGGCTGTGGACAGAAACCATCTACCACTCTGCCAGTGTCCTCAAAGGAGCCCCACACGAGGTACAGAGCACACCCTGAGCTGCTGGCATGGCACAGTGACATGTGTCCCCTCTGCTGGGGCTGCTGGAGCAGCCAAGGGCTCGGCAGCAGCTGCTGTTCCTGCAAGGGAGCAGCTGCATGTGTGGGAGTGAAGAGAGCAGTGTCAGCAGCAGAGTCTCTTATCTCTGCTGTGGCCTGATCTTCTGTAAGGTCCAGTCTCTTCCTGCTCCTCCTCCTCCTCTTGGGAGAAATAAAGGACACTCAGTTTCCCTTGTGATAGTTCAGCTCCCATTCCCAGCAGTGCAGCTGGGACAGTAATGGGGGTGATAAAGGAAGGTGTGTGCTGGGAGTCACCACCAAACAGGATGTCCCAAAAAGGAGGAAATCAGTGTTAAATCAGCCTTGTGGGCTCTCTGATGGGGAGTCACTCTGATTTGGCTCTTTGTGCCTCACTTCCACTGAGGTTTTCCTAGAAGAAATAACTCATTTACAAGCAACTCTGATATGGGGAGAAAAGGTAAAAACTCCTGAGTGGGTGTACTGTGGTAGGGTTGGGAGTGGGAGGTGGTGTGTATCCCCCTCAGGAGCCAGGACCATCACCCAGCTGAAGGATTGTGGAGCAAAGTCTGTTTGCCCCAGAGTGGGGAGGAGCACAGTGCTGCCACCTGAGCACCTGACCCTGTTCTGTTCCTTTCTTAGATACTCGTGGAGATCCTGGAAGGGGAATCTGTCATCACCTGGGACTTTGACATCCTGAAGGGAGATGTGGTGTTCAGCCTCTTCCACTCCAAACGAGCTCCTGAGCCAAGTCACAAAGAAGCCACCTCACCAAGTCCCTCTGGTGCAGGGGACAATGTGCAGCTCATTGACAAGAGCTGGGTGCTGGGGGTGGATTACAGCCGGGTGGAATCTCCCCTGGTCTGCAGGGAAGGAGAGAGCATCCAGGTCAGTGGGGTGGGGTCCTGCCATGGCCTCAGAGTCCTGCCAGCTCCAAATTCCTCCAGGGAGGGAATTGATGGTGTGGGAAATCAGGAGCTGCTAGAAAAGGGGGCTGTGGTCATTCCCAGCAGCAGGGAAGGGGGGATTCTGCCCCTCTGCCCCACTCAGGTGAGACCCCACCTGCAGAGCTGCCCCAGCCCTGGAGCCAACAGCAGCAGGACCTGGAGCTGCTGGAGAGAGTCCAGGAGAGCCCATGGAGATGCCCCAGGGCTGGAGCCCCTCTGGAGCCAGGCTGGGAGAGCTGGGGGTGCTCACCTGGAGAGGAGAAGGCTCCAGGGACACCTCAGAGCCCCTTGCAGGGCCTGAAGGGGCTCCAGGAGAGCTGGAGAGGGACTGGGGACAAGGGAAGGAGGGACAGGACACAGGGAATGGCTCCCACTGCCAGAGGGCAGGGCTGGATGGGATATTGGGAATTAGGAATTGTTCCCTGTGAGGGTGGGCAGGCCCTGGCACAGGGTGCCCAGAGCAGCTGGGGCTGCCCCTGGATCCCTGGCAGTGCCCAAGGCCAGGCTGGGCAGGGCTTGGAGCAGCCTGGGATGGTAGAAGGGGATGGAATGGGATGAGCTTTAAGGTCCCTTCCACCCAAACCATTCTGTGATCATTTTCTAGATAGCCTGTGAATATGAGAAATCCTTATTTAAAGTGAGTCATTGGAGACTCCAAGCTAAAATTCTTACAGAAATTAAGCTAAATAAGCTTTTTCTTTTCCTGCTGGTACTACAGGGCTGTGTCTCAGGCAGGTGAGACAGGTGAATGACACCTGTGCTGGGACATTCAGCCCTTCCCCCAGCCACCCCTGCTCACCTGCTGTCCCTCCCTCTCTGCAGGGCTCCCATGTCACTCGCTGGCCTGGCTTCTACATCCTGCAGTGGAGGATGCACGGGCCCCTGCCCTGCTCCAGCTCCAGCCTGCCCCGTGTGGACGATGTCCTGGCCTCCCTGCAGGGCTCCAGCCACAAGTGCAAGCTCATCTACTACTACGAGGTGCTGGCCTCCAAGGACTTCAGGTAGGGCATTTACAAGGGGTTTACTACAAGTTGCACTGGGGGGGTGAGTTAAACACTTGGATATCAGAGACCCCCATGGGGTGAGTTTCACTGACAAGTGGATGGACACAAAATTGGTGGCATTTTTGCAACCAGTCTCCCCTGGTGCTGTAGGTATTTAAGAGCTCCCTTGAATCTGTGTCCACCAGTGAAATTTGTGCTTTGGGTCTTGCTTGCAGCTGCCTGAAGAGCAGGAGATTTTTGACTCAAGAGGGTTTTTAACTTAGTTGGGAATATTTTGCAAAGCTGATTTTGGAGTAATTGAAATATCAGCTGGGCTGTTTCCCAGATGATTTTGTTTGGCACTTCTGGGCAGGTGAACAGCCAGCCTTGGCAGGGTGTGCCTGGCCCTCTCCTTCAATGCCAGAAGCACCTCCCCATCTGTTAATCTGAGCTCTGTGCAAGCCTTGGCCCTTCCCTGGAGCTGGAGGAGGTGTTGGGCAGAGCAGATTTGAGGGTGGTGGCTTGAGGTGTGACCTGGCCAGGTCCTGTGGGGTCAGAGCAGCAGAAATGCCTCTCTCCAGTCCTGCTCTTCCTTGGGCTCTTCCTGAGCCCAGCCTGCTTTTGGCAGGAGGAGCTGGGACTCTGGTGTTCAGTAGCCTGGAGTCCTTGGGTTCACAAGGCTGCATCTGGAGTCCTTTGGAGCTTTCCTTTCTCCTCAGGGACAGCTCCCAGAGGCTCCAGCTGTGTCCCTTTCCCCAGAACAATAGTCAGAGACAAGGACTAATATCTGTAAATGGGAAAAAATGTCTCTGACTGATTAATTTTTCATCATGACACAGAGATTCTTAGAGAGCAAATGGGAAATGATGGGCCACAAGCCCTTGTGCAAGGGCTAGAGAGGGGAGCTGATCTGTGGGAGGAACCCCTTCACTGCAGCCTTGCTAACAGCACTTCTGTTCTGTCCCATCCCAGGGGATCCATGTCCAGCCTGGAATCTTGCACCAGTGGCTTTTCCCAGCTGAGTGGAGTCACCACATCCTCCAGCCAGTCCCAGAGCAGCTCCCACCTCTCCAGATAGCAGAGCCAGGGCTGCAGCACCAGGGGCACCCGGGGCTGCTCCAGCCCCAAACCAAAGAGCTCCAGGGCTGAGCCGTGGGGCAGCCGCAGCCATTTGGACACAGAGAGGCCTCTGGGGGCTGCTTCAACCACAAAAAACTGAAATTCCAAGGGCAGGTTTAGGGGTTTTGAGTCTGCTGCCTGCTCCTCAGTAGCCTCCTTCACCACCTGTGGGTTTTGGTGCCTGTGAGTTTGCAGGAACCCACTCCAAAGGGCTTTTCCATTGGTTCTTTCCCCCAGAGGAGGCTGATGTTGCCTTAGCTCCTGGACCTTGAGAGAATTCCTGGGTGGCAAAACAAGGGAATGTCCTGGCTGCCCACAGGGTTCTGCTTCCACACTGGGCAGTCAGGGGGGCATTCCAGGGGCAGGGCCTTGGCAGGAACTGCCAACACCTGGGTACAGGCAGGATGGTTCAGAAATCAATTCCAGGCCACACCAAAAACCTCTCCTGGTCTGGCAGGATGCTCTGGGAAATGTGTTGGATTTTTTTTAACCCTGCTGAGAAACAAAGTCAAAAGGTTTTGGTTTTTTTTTTTAGAAATTCCAGGCATTGAATCTGCCTGCAGTGAGTGGCATCTTCCAAACTATTGTTTCTTTTTACTCAGGTTCACAGCAATAATGAGTAGGTCTGTCCCATTCCCGAGTGGATGGGAACTGAATCCAGTCCTAAAGGGCTAAGAAAAGCAATATTTGATTTCCTGAAGGCACAAGATTTTCTGGCAGTATTACAGAACTTGCTTCTTCTAAACATGAGCTCACTTGAACCATTCAGAGAGGCATGTATGTATGTAAGCACTTACTGAAGCCTATTTATTCTATACTAGCTTATTTTAAATTAATTTTTAACTTATTATGTCAGAAATGGCTATTTATTAAATACAGTCACCTTTTTTAATGGGATGAACTTTGTTTTAGAAAGGAATAACTGATTGTCTTCAATCCCAAGCAATCTTTCTGCTTGGGTCCTGATCTTTGTGATCAATGGATGTTCTTGCAAAAGGGCTGCATTGGGTTAAGGGCTTGTGTCACCTTCCTTGTGAGGAAAGGTGAGAGTCCCGTGCTTTTTTAGACTGTTTTTTAGGGTTAAGAAACAAGGATTGAGTTCAGGAGTTGTCATGAAGATGCACTGTCTTCCTACACACCAAAAATGCCACGTTTGTCCCTAATCTCTGATTGTTCCTGTAGTCAGGTTGGGGAGCAAAGTTATCCATGTTCTTGTCCAGGTGAAAAAATAATGAGAGCAGGTGTCAAATATTCACCAAGTTTTTATTCAGGAATCTGTGAAATTGTTCCTTCCCACCCTGTTTTTTTTAATCACTGGTTTTGAAGCACCAGGCTCTGCCAAATGAGAAAAGAGCCAAAATATCTGGGACAATGGGAGACAAAGAACTTGGCACGGTTTTGAGTTTTTTAAGGATTGGAGCCACTGCACCTTGCATCTCTCCCTGTGAACAGGTAACTTTGTTATGTAGAGCTCAGGGAAGTTCTGATTTCCAATTCTCAGTTGTTCCATAGACTTTCATGTTTCTCCCAGACAAATGAAACTTCTGTCTCTGGCATTTCAGCATAACTGGAATCTGATAAAGAGGGACAAATGTAAATGTAATTCCCACCTTTCCTCTGGGAAGACAGGAATTTTGGAAGCAAAAGTGCATGTGTGTATCCCTCATGGAAAATCCTTGACCCAGAATAAAATCTAATTTTAAAAACAGTTTCAGACTCCCAAAGCCCCAGGAGCAAACCCAGCCCTGTCCCCCTGTGCTGTTTCAGGATTGTACCTTCCCTTCTCACGTGGTTGCAGTGGCAGCATTCCTGTTCCCTGGGTTTGCTCTGGGTAAGAATCTCTTCCTTTGCCCTAGATTTTTTTGTCATTTTGTTTTGAAATGTGGGATATGCTGTTTTCTACCCACCAGAAGTCTGAGTTTTGTCAGTGAAGGACCTTGGTCCCTGGCAGATCTCTGAAGGGTGAGGTCAGGGATGGTTCCACAGAGTGTTCCTGGCTCTGGGGATATCCCAGTCCCAGTTTTTCCTCTTGTCCCTTGGCAGTCCCACTCCTGTGCCCATCAGAGATCATCCACAGGTCTGTGAAGCAGCTTGTGACCTCTCCTTGGCAAGGCTGCCTGGTTTGTCCCACCTGACAATTTACTCTGAAACCAATTTAAATAATTCAATATTTTTTTTCCTTTTCCTCCTGAATATTAACAGGAAAAAAGGGAGCAACAGCCTGGATGCTGTGCTGTGCTTTCTAAACCTGACCTTGTGAACTGCAGATACCAGAGACACAGAATTCTTCTACATCACCTTTTCCCCCTCAAACTACATCAGTGTGCTTAGAAAATAAACTCAGAGTTTTCTTCACAGTGAGCTGAGGCTGGGAGGGATTTTGGATCCTCAAAAATCTCCTGAGCCAGAGCCTTGGGCAATGGGCTCATTGTGGGTGATGCAGCAAAGCCCTCCCTGCTCCCTCCCCAGCAGCCAGGCCAGTGAGCTCGGGCTGTGTGCAGGGATGGAGCTGCTGGTTAAAAAGGGGCTCCCAGAAAATTGGGGCTGTCCCTGGTTCAGATATTCCCTATGCAAACACAACACCTACCTCAGAGCTGGGGCCATGTCTGTGGTGCAGGGGAGTGCAGGATGCTGTGCCAGGGTCACACAGCCACATGTGGCACCTTCATTGCCAGAGTCCTCCAGGTGTGCCCCAATCCCTGCGCCCTGGCCAGGGCTGGGAAGGGCAAACACAGAGCCTGAGTGAGGATGGACGCTGGATGGCCTCAGCTGTGGTTCAGGGCACGGTCCTGAGCCGTGTTTTGCTGCTCTCCGCTGTGAAAAGGGCCCTGTCCCCGCCGGAGGAGGAGGGCAGAGCCCCGGGGCACCAGGGGCGGCTCCAGCCCCGGCTCCAGCCCCGCAGGTGTCACCGGTGCCGGGGCAGCGCTGGGAGTCGGCTCTGGGGCTCTCAGGGAGGCACCAGAACAGCTCAGCCATTCCTCAGCTCAGTCATTCCTCAGCTCAGTCGTTCCTCAGCTCAGTCGTTCCTCAGCTCAGCCATTCCTCAGCTCAGTCATTGCTCAGCTCAGTCATTCCTCAGCTCAGTCGTTCCTCAGCTCAGTCATTCCTCAGCTCAGCCATTCCTCAGCTCCTGAACTCACTGTTGGGAACAATTCCCCACGGTGAGCAGGCCAGGCACTCCTTAGTGACTGAGATGCAGCTGTGCTCTCTGCTCAGCCTCTCTGGTTCTGTCTGTTCCTTTTCAGGAAGTGTGGATAACAATTTGTAATCCCAGTTTGGTTTGTTGGCAGAAGATTTTGAAAATGCCATAATCCACTCACAATTCCCAGCAGGAACTGGTGAGCCCAGCTGTCCACCACACTGGGCTGGGAAGCTGCTGGGGCTGAGGCCAACCCTGCTCCAGGCAGGGAATCCCTCATTTCAAAAGCATTTTATGAGCTCACACTGCTTTAATGTCCCAAATGTTTGTACTGTGGGCAATTAATGCAAGGAACAGCTATTAGAGATTTACTTGACAGCAGCTGTCAAAGACTCCTGCATGCAATTAGCTTTAATATTCCTCCAACACCTTTGTGATGCTCCTTACATCTGATTATTTCTCTCTTGGAAGGTGAAATTGGAATCAAGTCACTTTTGCTGGCTTTTAGTGACACCAACACCCCCTTCCAAGCTTTCAGTTACACCTAAGTTAAATGGGCATTAATTAAGTTTTTTAGCAGCACTTACTTTCTCTCCTTTGCAGCTGGCTTTGGTTTTATACACTGAAATCCTCATTTTTCTCAGCCAAAACCCTCAAAGCTCCTGTAAGAGCCCACTGCAGGGCACTGAAATAACAGATGTCCTCCTGTGATGGTGTCTGTGTGTCCTGGTAGAGCTGTACTTTTGGGTATGTGGGAAATAAAACATTTCTGAGAACATGTGGAATTGTTTGATTCAACTGTTGAAATTGCAGAGCAGTGAAAATTCAAGCCTGTGTGCTGCTCTCTTTGCCCACAGAAGCAGAGGGAATGCTTGTATTCACTTTTTCCTGCTTTTTAACTAAAATGTTTGGGGTTTTTTCTACAGAACCAGCATCTTTTGTTTCATTTCCTAGCACAGAGTGGGCTGGAACAGCACATCCTGCAGTGTGGGTGTTATTAAACATAAAAGAGCCCCTGGGTTCCACTGGGGGGCTGAGGTTAACTGGGAAAGGATCAGCTCCTTCTGCAGCTGCACATCAGGAATTCTCAGTTTCAGGCAGGTAGCACTAAAAGACTTTATTCAAGTTTCAAATAAACTTCTGTAAATCATAGAAAAATAGAGTCTCTTGGTTACAGGCTGATTTGGTGCCAACACTGGCACAGAAAATACACATCCTTTACTTGGAGAGGTAAAAAGGGAGTGAGTGCATAAAGGTGTGTGGGGCTCAGACAGGCTCTCACCCCTCTGCAGCATCCAAGGGGCTTGGCCAAGGCTGGTTCCCTCCCAGGGAAGCAAATTCCAACACTGTTTGAATGGAGCTGTGCAGGGATGTGTTCCACATTTCTCTGAGGAGAGCCCAGCTGGGGCAGGGCAGCCCAGTCTGTGCCATGCCAGCCATGCCAGGCTGTCCCTGTCTGTGCCCTTCCCCACAGGGACAGCTCCAGGCTGTGCCAGGGTCCCTCAGAGCTGGGCAGAGCCTTTGGCACCTGGGAGCTGGAGAGATGCACAGCTGGAACCTGGGAGGGCTTTTTTGGTGCTGTGCTGCAGGAGCTGCCCCAAAGCACAGCACTCATCACCCTCTGGGGCTGCTCTGGCCTGAGGATTGGTCAGAAAACACCCCAGCCCTGCAGGGACTGTCACAACCCTGCATGTCACCCCTGAGCCACCACCACAGCCAGGACAGGAGGGCTCTGCTGCCACTGGCTGCTGCGCCTGCTTCAACATTTTAGAACAAACTTTTGGTCACTTTTCTGATTAAAATCTGAGCTTAGCAAGGAAGGGCAGACACTGACTAATACCCTTCAGCCCAGCTTTGTACTAGAGGCAGTTTAACCAGCATCTTAAAAGCACTGCTCAGGTGAGCAGGGATCTTTCAGAGCTGCTGTGACCTGCATCCCTCACCTGTTTGCCTCCCATCTCCTTTCCTGCTGCAGCTGTGGAATTCCCTCACCCAAGGGATGTCCTGCATCCCCTGATGCTGCAGTCCTGGCTGCTGGGGCAGCAGAGGAAAGGAAACCACAGCCTCAACAGGGAGTTCCTGGGCTGAGGTTCCTCAGGCAGCATCTGAGGCTCCCAGTAGGAACAGCCCCAGTCCCAGTCGGTGCTGAGGGGCAATGCAGGGTGAAATCCCTCATCCCATCCATGATTCTAAAGGAACTCTTGGTTTGGGTCCTGAGTGTCCTCAGGCTCCTGAGTGTCCTCGTGCTCCCAGGCAGCAGAGGTGGGGCTGTGAGGGGTGTCCCCGTTGATGTCCCTCAGGGGGAGGTAGCGATAGTCCCGCTGCTGCTGCTGCTGCCGCCGCCCCTGCAGCACCAGCCCCACGTTCCCCAGGGCACTCAGCACCAGCAGCAGGGCCAGGGCAGAGCTCAGGGAGAGCCACGAGCTCCTGTGGGACACAAATCACAGCAGCAACAGCTCACCTGTGTGCCCAAGTGTGCAGAGGACTGCCCTCCCTTCTCTGTGTTCCCAAGCTTGTGGGCCTGCTCTCAGGCAGGACAGAACCACAGAACCATTAGGGCTGAAAAGCCCTCCAAGATCATCGAGTCCAACCATTGTCCCAGCACTGCCAAGGCCACCTCTGACCCATGTCCCCAACTGCCACATCCAAATGGCTTCTAAATCCCTCCAGGGATGGGGACTCCACCACCTCCCTGGGCAGCTGTGCCCATGCCTGACCACCCTTCTGTGAAGGAATTTCCCCAATATCCAATCTGAACCTCTCCTGGCACAACTTGGGGCTGTTTCCCCTTGTCCTGTCCCTGTCCCCTGGGAGCAGAGTCCGACCCCCCGGCTGTCCCCTCCTGTCAGGAGCTGTGCAGAGCCACAAGGTCCCCCCTGAGCCTCCTTTTCTCCAGGCTGAACACCCCCCATGCTCTGTGGCAGCCTCTGAGATGCACAGTGAGCACCAAACACTTACTCCGACAGAGAGAACTTGTCTTTGCTCTTCTCCTTTTCCAGGGAAGCCAAACACTGTCCAGCTGGAAAACAAAGAGAGAAGAAAGGTGGGGCAGGGTGTAAAATTCCACTAAAAAAGAGCAAGGTTAAGCAGAGCTGCTGACTAAGCAAACATCATTATGCACTAAAGCTGCTCTTCCAGCTTTTCCTCAAGCCCCAGCCCATGCAGGGATACCTCTGTGTAAGTGCTCCTGCAGTGCCCCGCGGTGGCTGATGTTGCAGCTGCCCGTCTCGGGGTCACAGGGACACGAGTGGTCACACGCACAGCGGCTCTGGCAGCTCGGCCCAAACCAGCCCGGGGGACACTCTGGGGATGGGATCACAAAGGGATTGGTCATTGCCACAGCTCCACCTGCTCTGAGAGCACCCAGGCTGAGGCTGCGGCTCCCTCAGCTCAGCCGAGCCCGCAGCAGCCTGGGAGCACCATGCTGGAGTTCAAGGCTGCTCCTTGGTGTGCTTCAGAGGGAAGTTTGTGTAAAACTGGGATCACAGAATCATGGAATGGTTATTTGAGTTGAAAGGGACTTTAGAGCTCATCTTGCTCCACCCCCTGCCATGAGCAGGGACATCTTCCACTATCCCAACTATGGTTGCTCCAAGACCCAAAGTCCAACCTGGCCTTGGACACTTCCAGGGATGGAGCAGCCACAGCTGCTCTGGGCAACATCTCTGGGATGGGATTGGCTGAGTGTTCCCAGGAACACAACATCACTGACAGAACCAGCCAGCCAGGAAGTTCACAGCCCCCTGTAATTCAATTGTTCACTCAGATCCAGGGGACCTGGAGTGGTTACACCAGGCAGAACACTCAGCACTGGCCCAGGGAGTGTGAGGGTGGATGGCTGGACAGCCCTGTGGAGCATTCCCCAGGCTCTGACCTGCAGCACCTGAAGCCTGGGCTTCAGCAGGGCCTGGTGCAACACCCTGGAGCAGAGGATGTTTTGTGGTCACTCAGGGGCTCTGGGAAAAGAATGCAGTTCTTTGGGGCTGAGACTGAACAGGAATCCACAATTTTCCATTGAGGAAGCAAACTCCTCTTTCCTCTCTGCTCCTTCTGTCACAGACACATATTATGAAAAATCCTTTCCTTAAGATTTTTTTCTCCTGAGAAGCTGAAAGGTCTCAAGAACAAAATGTAACCAATGGTTATCTGCTGCTGTGGAATGCAACAATTGCATCTTTGATTAGTCTCATGTGGTTGTTTCTCATTAATGGCCAATCACAGTCCAGCTGTCTCAGACTCTCAGTCAGTCACAAGATTTTATCATTCAATTCTTTCCTTTGCTTGCTAGCCTTCTGATGAAATCCTTTCTTCTATTCTTTTAGTATAGTTATAATATAATATAATATAATATTATATTATATTATATTATATTATATTATATATCATAAAATAATAAATTAGCCTTCTGAAACATGGAGTCAGATCCTCATCTCTTCTCTCAGGCTGGGACCCTTGTGAATACCACCACACTCCTTCCTCTCCTTTTTAGCCCATTTGGGTAGGCCAGGCAGGCCCAGAAGAGCTGGGAGCCGGCTGGTGATGTTCAGGCCTGAGCTCCCTGGCAGAACTGCCCCCAAGAGGCGGCTCAGAGGTGACACAAAGCGCTGTCCCCAGCCCCAGGGGTCGCTGTGATCCTTACCATGCTCACAGCTGGTGCCGTAGAAGCCGGCAGGGCAGGAACAGGCGCCGTGCACGGGGTCACAGGAGCCGCCGTGCTGGCAGCGGCACTGCTGGCTGCAGGACTGCCCGAAGGAGCCAGGAGCACACGCTGCAGGAACAAACACAATGTCACCAGGGCAGAGGTGAGCAATGCCAGCACACAGCCCCAGCTCATCCTGTGGGGGATGCTCCCATAAGCTGAGTGTGTGCCCTGAACAAGGAGCAAGGACTCGAGTGTCTCCCACCAAGCCAGCTGTAATTGCTGCAGCTGCATTGAACTCACACTGCCAGAAACGAGCAGCCCAGCCCACAGGGCGGCCTCTCCCTTC
This sequence comes from Agelaius phoeniceus, assembly GCF_051311805.1. Classification (NCBI taxonomy): domain Eukaryota; kingdom Metazoa; phylum Chordata; class Aves; order Passeriformes; family Icteridae; genus Agelaius; species Agelaius phoeniceus. The sequence goes on from NC_135280.1 coordinate 15,310,312, forward strand.
CCTGCTCCCCCCCTCGGGCAGGCAGCTGCTGGAAAGTGGCTCCCACTGCCCCTCCCTGGCTGTGCAGAGGCAGGGGAGCAGCAGTCAGGATTTACCTTCGGTGCAGTTGCTGCCAGTCCAGCCGGCGTCACACAGGCACCCAGCTATGCAAACATGGAACAGGCATTACTGACAACAACAACAACACAATTACAGGCAGCAAGGACTTGAAATTAGGAGCCTCTGCCTCTTGAGGTGCCCTCTTACCCCTGCCAGAAGAGGAACCCTGCACTCAGACAAAGGGTGGGTTCACAGCCCCCCTCCCCAGCTGCCACATGCAGCAGAATCCCTGATGGGATTCCCTGGGACCAGCTCTGGGGCAACACCTGCACCCACCAAGCTCTGCCCAGCCACTGGGGCACACTTGAATGAAAGTGGAGTCAGGAGGACAGGAACAGGGAAACAGGGATGGGCACAGAGGGGCAGAAGCTGGGGACACACATTCCAGCAATCCCTAGGCTCAGATTCATGGAAGAGTAGCAACTGCACACTTGTAAAAATTATGAAATAGGAGAGGCAGATGAAGAAGGAACAGTGAGAGGACAGAAGCAGCTGCTGTCACACAGCAGAAAACACAGCCCTGCCCATCAGCAGCCTCACAAAAAACCCAGAGCACAACCCTGGGGCAGAAAAGGAAACTGAGGTACAGAGCTGGCTCCTAAAGGCAATGTGTTCTGGCCGTCTGTGCCTCGGATGCTGGAGCAGAGGGGAAGCAGCCCCACCCACCCCGCTGCTGCCTGGCACACTGTATTCCCCCGGGCCATTCCCCAGAGATGCACGGCCAGGTCCTGCCCCTGCTGCTCCCCGGGCCCCTGGGTGCCACCGGCACGGGACTCACCGGCGCTGCAGACGCCGCGCAGGCTGCAGTTGGCAGGGCCGCAGTCCAAGGTGTCACAGGCGGGTCCCGCCCAGAAGGGGCTGTCGCAGCGGCAGCGCCCGGCCACGCAGAGCCCGTGGCCGCTGCAGTCGGGCGGGTCACAGCCCGGCTCGTGCACGCACACCACGGTGGAGATGCTCCGGGGACAGCGCCACATGCTGTCAAAGGAGCTGGGGACAGCAGGGGGGACAGCCTGAGCTCACCCTGCACTGCCCGGCCCAACCAACACCTGTCACACAACCCAGAGATCTCCTCCTGAGCCACACTGCCAAACGTGAACATTAACACTGGGGAAATATGAACATCAAACTGCACTGGAGTCAATGTTTTAACTGAGTTATAAATCCCATCTGATAGGTATCATTTCAAACATGGAATTACAGAAGCAACACAGTCCCCCTTAAAGCAGTCCCAGATTCCCTCATTTTGGCACACATTTTCCTGAATGTTATTTGCTTTGATATACATTACATCACTGTAGTTATGGCAACTAAATGTTAAATCCCTTCATGTTTACAGTCAGAACTGACTAAAAAGTTGAATTTAAAACAAAAATATTCTTTAGATTTCCTCCAATGAGGAAGGGCAGGGTCTCCCAGTCAGTGTTTCTCTTCCATAATAATAAGCTGCTGACAGATCTCTGCTAATTCCCCTGGATGTGCAGCTCTGAATCTCCCAGACTAAGAGCTGCTGCATTATCCAATTCCCACATCAGCCACTCAGTCACAGCCACAGCTTTGCTGCCTGTCTGGAACCAGCTCAGCTTTAATCCTGGATGACTAAGTGGAAAAAACATGGAGTCACTCAATCTCTTTAAATTCTAGAGCCGCTCTCTCCTGCCTTTGCTGTGGCCTCCCAGGCAGGCCAGGCCGTGGGGCTGGGCTCTGCAGGCTGACAGGAGCAGCAGGGCCCTGGGCAGAGCCAGCAGCACCTACCAGTGCTCAGAGGGGTAGTTGGCCAGGGTCCCGTTCAGGACCAGCGTGGCAGAGCCTCCACCATCCAGGTTGATAGCGTTGATCACTCCCTGCTGCTTCAGGAACTCTGCCATTTCCCACAGGCTGACCCTGCAAAGCAGAGGTTGGTTGGTGATTTGCCTTCAGTGAAGCTGTTAGATCAGGAGCCTGCTGCTCTCTGTGGTGGAAGGGGAAGCTCTCCCATCCCAGGCACCCTGAGGAGGGCTCTGTGAGCCTTTTCTGGCTCCCCTGAGCTCTGCAAATCTCTGCCTTAAAACATGTCCCTGACAGCTGCAGAGCCCCTGCAGCCCCAGGAATTGAGGACCTTACCAAGCCCTTACCCTCTGGACTCTGTCTGTCCATCCACATGAACCAAGACCAGCCGGCCCTGACGGTCGTGTCCCACTGCAGTCCTGGCTGAGATCACATTGATGAACCTGTCAAAGGTTCCTGCAGCACAGGGAACAATTCACACTCAGCTGGGGCACACAACGGGCTGCTCAGACACTCCTGGCTGCAAAGAGTTCCCAGCAAGGGCCTCATCTGAACTGAAGCACAGGAGAGCACAGCCCAGCCTCCTCTCATTCATCCAAGCCCTACAAAAGTGCTCTTGATTAAGTTTTTGTCTGGCACAGGGACAAAGCAGGGGATTCACAATCCCTCGGCTTCATATTCCTTAAGAGGCACCTGCTTTGAGTTTCTGGTTAGACAGGATATTGGAATTCTTGGCTGGGAGGGTGGGCAGGCCCTGGCACAGGGTGCCCAGAGCAGCTGGGGCTGCTCCTGGATCCCTGGCAGTGCCCAAGGCCAGGCTGGACAGGGCTTGGAGTGACCTGGGACAGTGGAAGGTCCCTGCCCACAGCAGGGGTGTGGAGTAAGATGGTCTTTAAGGTCCTTCCAACCCAAACTATCCCATGATTCTATGAAAGTTGGAGCTCTTTGTGGCATTCACATTTTCTGTAAAATCCCTTCGCCCAGGATTTTTCTCCTGGGAAGCTGAGAAGCCTCAGAGAAAAGAGAAACAATTGTTATCTCATTTGCTTCTCCAGTGTTTTGTTCATGTGGAATGTGTTTGGAGATTGTTTACCCACAGGTGGTTGTTTTATTGGGTTCTGCTGTGAGTTGTTTTCACTCTTTGGCCAATCAGAGCCAAGCTGTGTCAGGACTCTTTCCAGAATCAGGAGTTTTCATTATTATCTTTCTAGCATTCTGTAAGTATCCTTTCTGTATTCTTTAGTATAGTTTAGTATAGTATTCTTTAACATAATATAGTATCATAAAGTAATAAATTAGCCTTCTGAGAACATGCAGTCAGATTCATCATTCCTGCCTTCATCTGGGGCAGCCCAAACACAATACCTGTTAAGCACCCTTGTCCCCAGAGTGCCAGGGGACAGAGAGCCCCTGGGCAGGCTGCAGCCAGGCCCACAGAATTTACCTGTGCTCTGGATGTCCCCACACTCAGCTGCCCTGCTCTGGTTGATGTACAGCTCTCCATCCCTCAGCAGCCAAACCACGCCGCTCACCAGCTGCACAAAGGGGTTGGACTGGTCCAGGACATCCTCCTCGGACAGGTAGCTGGGAACAGAGGGCACCAGGGTTACCCACAGGCACTGCACACCATGGTAAAGCCTCTCCTGCTGCCAGCAGGCTCCTGAAGCAGGGAGGAGGGCAGGAAAAGGCAGAGTGAAGGACAGTCCCATCCTAAACCAGGGGCCAAGCAGTGTGAAACAGCACTTGAGCAGCCAGAGCAGCCCCTGCTCTCTGCTCTTGTGCACAGAGCCACAGCTAACCATGGTCCCAGGCCACTGTGCCTCAAACAATGGGGCCAGCAATGGCAGCAGTGTGGCCAGTGAATCTGAGCCAGGGTAATGAGCAGAAAGCATCTGGCAGAACACAAGGACAGAGCTGTGGAGAGTCTCAGTTCAGTCAAAGAGAATTCTCCCAGGCTTCAGGCCTGGCAAACTTAGAGAGGAGGAATGAAAACAATTATTCTCTCTCTTTCTGTTCATGTTGTTTGTAGATATGTACCTTCAGAGTGTGCTATTCATAGCTCCCCAATAGTGTGGAAGGTTTCTACTTTGAGACCAGTCGGGTTTCACCTTAGTGATCTTGGTTATAAAAGGACACTACCTCTTAATAAAATCTCTCTTTTTTGCCTTCTGAACCATGGAGTCATTTCATCCATCCCTGACTCAGCAGCATCACAGAGCCACTGCCAAATACTCAGGGATCTGTGGCAGCAGCTGGAACATCTTGCTGCCTGTCAGCTTCTATTCTCCAAAAATGTGACATCAAACAGCTTTAGAGAGCATTTGGAGCTACAGCATCCAGCCTGCCTGCAGCTGCACTGGATGGCACCTGCTCCTTCCATCTGGGAAGGAGGTTCCCCTGCTCCTGAGACAGCAAAAGGACAGTTCAGTGCCACCTCCGTGCTCAGGTGTTGTGTCACCACAGGGTGCTCCCCGAGGGATACTGCTCTCTCCTGAATTGGGTGATGGGGAATACCTGCCCCAGGGGAGCCTGGGCTGGGGGATGTTTGCAGCTGAGGGGATGAGAGCAGGGGCTGCACAGATGTGCTCTGCCAGAAGTTTTGGGTTTAAAGGTGACTTTTCTGATGTCCTGTGGGAGCTGGATGCTCAACTTTTGTTTGGTATCCATGGCTGCAGGCAAACAAAGCTTTGTGCTTTGTAGAAAAGTGTAATTGCAAACACCTGAATGGCAAACATGCCAAACAAATTCCCTTTTCCCATGGGAAAGGAACAAGACAACATGAACGTGGCTGAAAGTAGATCAAACTACAAACAGTTTGGGCAGGGACTGGCAGCTTCCAAAGCCTGGATTCACCCACTGTCAGCCCAGGGAGCAGCAGCTTTGCAGGGTGGGGTCAGTGCCCTGGGCTGTCCTGCTGGCCGTGATGCAGGGTCAGAGTGAAGGTGTGAACGACTTTCCCCACTGTCCCAAAATTACTTACACCCAAGCTATTTTTCTGATCATGGTTTGGAAGGCACAAAGCCACCAAAGACCACGACAGCTCCTTTTAACAGGGACATCCAGCCAGAGCTGGGGAGCAGCAGGGCAGAGCTGAGCTTAAGGACTCAAGAGTGACCCTGAAATTGTTGTTGAGCTGAGAAGCCCCCTCGCTGAAGGGACATGTCACTGACCCACCCAGCCCCTCTCACACATAAATCAAGGCCATGGTGCTCAGGGCTGCCAGAATGGCTGCAGGGTAAAGCCCTGGCTTGGCACATTCAGTGTGGCTTTGCAGGGATCCTTCCTGAGGTCTGGGACTGAGCTACCAGCAGGGTGGAGGATGCAAATTCCAGGCTGCTGCTGCATCTTCTGAGAGCAGCAGAAGGGTCCTGGGAACCCTTCTGGGACTTTCAGGATCCTCCTGCTGCTGGGGAAGGGCAGCTCCTGGAAGCCTTGCACTCCAGGAGAGCAGTACAGTCTCTCAGTCAAATATTCCTCATCAGAGGGTGATCAGAACTTCTGTCTCCATCTGCTTGGGGAGGGTCACATGCCCAGGTGGGCAAGAAGGCCAGTGATGCCTGGCCTGGACCAGCCACAGTGTGGGCAGCAGGGCCAGGGCAGTGACCATGCCCTGTGCTGGCACTGCTGGGCACCTCCAGTCCTGGGCCCCTCATGACAGGAAGGACACTGAGGGGCTGGAGGGGTCCAGGGGAGGGAATGGAGCTGGGAAGGGGCTGGAGCACCAGGAGGGGCTGAGGGAGCTGGAAAGGGGCTCAGTCTGCAGAAAAGGAGGCTCGGGGGGACCTTGTGGCTCTGCACAGCTCCTGACAGGAGGGGACAGCTGGGTAAGGGTTGGGCTCTGCTCCCAGGGAACAGGGACAGGAGGAGAGGGAACAGCCTCAGGCTGGGCCAGGGGAGGGTCAGGTTGAACATGGGGAAAATTCCTTCAAGGAAAGAGTGGTAGGCACTGGGAGAGCTGCCCAGGGCAGTGGTGGAGTCTCCACCCTTAAAGTGTTCCAAAAAACTGTTAATACGGTCCGTCACAGGTTTGCCCAGAGAGGATGCGGAGTCTCCATCCTTGGAGATGTTCAAAATCCAACCAGACATGGCCCTAAGCAGCCCACTCCATCCAACCTGTGCTGAGCAGGGTGCTGGATGAGGCACCTCCTGAGGTCCCTTCCAAACCCAGCCAGAGCACACACACTGCACTCTGTGTCTCCTCTGCAGGAACACAGAGCCCTCTCCCCTTCTACCCCACCCAGTGTCCCCACTGCAAGCTGGGAGAGGAGACACTGGAACCCAAGCAGCTGGAGATCAGCACTTACTGAGCTTCTCTTCAGCCTAGGACATGAGCCAAGGGCCACAGAGGTATCTAGCTCCACCAGGTACAGCTAGAACATCCCTAGCTTCAGCATTCCAAGTGAGCTTCTGCTCTAACTGGGGAGGCCAAGGAGGCAGTGCTGGGATGAGCTTCCTGCCCAGTGACGCCTGAAAGTCCTCAGGCTAGAGAGCATTCTCTGAACACCTCCCAGCTCTTACCCGAACACCATGGTGCCATCTTTCCGGATGCCAAACTGAGCGTTTTGTAGGCCTCCCGAGTCTCTCACCAGCCTCCCATCGCTCACAACATTCCCGAGGCACTCTCCGGTTTCCATGTTGAAGTAGCCGCCGTTCTGGGCCACCAGACACTTCCTGAGCTTTGCAGTCTCCTCCACGGGGGCTCTGCGCTGAGCCCGGCAGCCGCCGGCGCCGCCCGGCTCCAGCACGGAGAAGGTGCTCAGGGGGTTCCTCACGAAGGTGAAGTGCCCGTAGATCACCTTGCGGTCGCTGCCCTCCGGGTGGATGTACGAGACAAACGTCCTGGTGACAGCCACCGGCCCGGCCGTGCTGTTGTCGCCGGGCCACGCTTCGTGGGTGACATTTCCGTACTTGACGGGCTGGCAGTCCCTGACGTGCCGGTGGCCGTGCCGAGGGCCGTGCTGCCCGGGCGGGTACGGCTGCAGCGAGGGCTCGCCGGGGCCGCTCCTGCAACGACAACACCCGGTTGCCCCAAGGCCGTGCAGGCAGGGTGGTGAGAGCGGCGCAGCTCGGGGTGGGCACGGCCTCGCTGACACCCAGGCCCGCTTCTCCCGCGTCCCCGCTGAGACCCGCCGCGGTTCAAGGGCGGCCGTCCCGCCTGGCACCGGCTCCACCGGCCCGACCTCAGGACACCGGGAGCTGCCGGAGCCGGGCACAGCCGCGCCCCGGGACAGACGGTGCCCAGACACTCACCCGGCGCCGCGGGTCACCTGCAGCGAGCCGAGCACCGCCAACGCGGCCACCAGGACCGTCCCGACCCCCGCTCGCCCCGATCCCCGTCCCGGGGCCGGGCCCGCCCCGACCCCCGCCCGGCCGGGACCGCCAGCCGCGGCCCCCGCCGGCCCACACGCCGCCATCTTGGCGGGCGCTCGGAGCGCGGGCGCCGGCACCGCCCCCTAGCGGCTGCCGGGGCCGGGCGGGCGTCGGAGCGGGGCCGGGAGCGGGACAGCTCCCCCAGGGACACGGGACACGGGCCGGGAACCGGGACAGCTCCCGCAGGGACACGGGCGGGAACCGGGACAGCTCCCACAGGGCGGGAACCGGGGCGGCTCCCCCAGGGACACGGGCCAGGAACCGGGACAGCTCCCGCAGAGACACGGGACGGGAACCGGGACAGCTCCCACCGGGACACGGGCCGGGGCTGGGCAGAGACACGGGCCGGGGCTGGGACAGCACCCAGGGGGCGGGAACCGGGACAGCTCCCACAGGGACACGGGACGGGAACCGGGACAGCTCCCACAGGGACACGGGCCGGGGCTGGGGCAGCTCCCACAGGGCGGGAACCGGGACGGCTCCCACAGGGACACGAGCCAGGAACTGGGACCGGGACAGCTCCCACAGAAAGACGGGTGGGAACCGGGACAGCTCCCACAGGGACACGGGCGGGAACCGGGACAGCTCCCACAGAGAGACGGGCGGGAACCGGGACAGCTCCCACAGGGACACGGGCCAGGAACCAGGACAGCTCCCACAGGGACACGAGCAGGGAGCCCGGGCTCTCTCTCCACAGCACCTCTGACCCTCACGGACAGCACAGCACCTACGGCCCTTCCAGCCTCTGCAGATCCATCACCCCTCTTGGAGGACTGAGACTCTGTCTGTTTTCCAGAAGGGAAAAATACCTACACTGAGGGAATGATGGTACATTGAAGCAGCTCTGGGTCATCCTGAATCTAACTTCAGTGAATCTAACTTACAGAATCATGGAATGTTTTGTGCACAAAGGGACCTTAAAGCCCAGCCCATCCCACCCCTGCCATGGCAGGGACACCTCCCACTGTCCCAGGCTGCTCCCAGCCCTGCCCAGCCTGGCCTTGGGCACTGCCAGGGATCCAGGGGCAGCCCCAGCTGCTCTGGGCACCCTGGGCCAGGGCCTGCCCACCCTCACAGGGAACAATTCCTAATTCCCAATATCCCATCCAGCCCTGCCCTCTGGCAGTGTAAAGCCATTCCTCTTGTCCTATCACCACATTTTCTATCAGTGTTTCTACTGCTGGAGTGGAATTTAATGGGGTGATAGTGACACTCAGCCTGCTCAGAGAGAGGGCAGGCAGCAGCTTGGTTTACTCAGTGAGTAGTAATTATATCCATGTTTTCCCATAGTAGCAAAACTCTTCACTGAGGCATTCAAGGACTGAGGTATTCAAGAAGACAAATTCCTCCACTCTCAGCCTGTGGTTCACTTGCAGCAGTGGCTTTGCCCACCCCAGACATGCAGCAGGTTCCCCACAGGCCACATTCCCTCCTGGGGGGAATGGGGGCTCTTGGACACACAGCATTCCCCTTGGCTTATCACATTGCCAACGTCCCTCCCCAGCTCTCTTCAGGCCTTGATTCCATAAATGAGGTGGGACAAGGACAAGAACTGTGGTATTTGCTGGGTCCCCAGGATGAAGGAGGAATTGAGAATCTGACTTCATGTTCTGAGAAGGCTAATTTATTATTTTATGTACTTATATTATATTAAAGAATGCTATACTGAAACCTATACTAAAGAATAAAGGATACAAACAGAAGGCTTAACAAGAATGATGATGAAAAACTCATGACTCTCCAGAGCCTCAACACAGCCGGCTGTGATTGGTCATTAAGTTAAAACAATTTGCATGAAACCAATCAAACAATGAGCAGTTGGTCAACAATCTCCAGACCACATTCCAAAGTTGCAAAACACAGGAGAAGCAATCAGATAATTATTGTTTTCATTCCTCTCTGAGGCTTCTCAGCTTCCCAGGAGAAGAAATCCTGGTGAAGGGACTTTTCCAGAAAAGATGACAGTGACAAGGAACCACCCCTGTGCCCTGAGGCTGTACTGCTGCAGGAGAGCCCAGGGCTTTCATAGCCAGTGGGTTATGCCTCAGCTTTCCCAGGATTAGCACACCTGGTTCAGATAATAAATGTGCTGCTGTCTCAGGTGTCTTGCAGGTGGAAAAATGGAGTTTTGTGTCACAAATTTACCAGAAAACTCCCTTAGGGCAAGCCAGTGCATTAAAAGATCTTAGCCAATGGGTTATTATGCCTCCAGTTTTATTCAGCCATGGAGAACTGCAGGTGTCCTGCTTGTGTTTCCAGCTGGAAACAAGCTGTCCAGTGGAACTCCACGGTGGCCTAAAGGTGGTTTTCATGGTCTGAACTCAGCTCTACATTAAGCATGAGTAGAGCTGCAAGTTTGTGCTTGGTCTTTTGCTCAAACAGCTTCACCTTTTCACAGAGACCTTCATGAACTAAGGGTTCCAGTGGGAGGCTTCCACCCACTTCCCAAACTCACCCAGTCCTTTCCATGAGAAAAGATTACAAGGCTTACAAGAGAGCCTGGAATCACAACATGCAGTGTAGAATCCATGAGCCAAAAGCCACCTTTGGAAGTCCACAGGGAACAGAAACCTGTTCCAAATTGGAATGAAAAACAAAGCAGTACTTGAAAAAGGAAGTCTCTCCTTTCCATATAGTGCATTTGCTTTTCAATTACTTTCCTCTCTAAAACAGCTCCTTCCACCTAATTAATACTAAAGTGGAGTACAAGGGACTTGTTTTTCCAGAATTGCTCAGAGGAAAGGGTGGCATTGCCAGAATTCCAGTGTTTGTTTGTTTTGCAGTGACACATGATTTCCCCACAAATTGAGATAACCACCTGCTGTTAAAGATAACCAGTCTCCATTCCAGGTTGTGTCACAACCACAGTCATGTCCCAAAATGCAGGGTTTAAAGTACATGTGTGTGCAGAGGCTGAGAAAACACCTTGTGACCACATTGAGCTTTGGTATGAAGACACAACCCCAGCCCTAACTGAAATCTAAGTCAGGCTCCAAGTCAGAATATCTCTGCTTTGTCCACTCAGTGGAGGTCAGCAGTGGGTGTTTTTTTCTGTAATCAGAGTGAATATTATGAGAGGAATGTGCATGCTGATGTCTAGAGCTAATACTAATTCCAATTATACATTGGAATATAAGGCAGATATTCTTCTGTCTTGAGCCTGAAGTTCAGTCCAGCTCTGAAAATGTGGGCATGACCAAAATTAGGAAGTATTTTATTATTTTCCTGCAATCTGAAAATTTTGTGTTGTGAAAAAACTTACTAATTCGAATTTTCCTATGGCTGATAACCATACTGGCTTTGCTTTTCCTAATTATCTCCCTTCTTCCTCTTCTATGCCCTGGGAGGAATAAAAAATGTAATTCTATAACCAAAACCTGTACCTGTCTGAAAAGCTGTCAAAGCCAATACAAACCATTCAGGGGAAACTGTCTTTGGGAAGTTATATAAAAATTTCCTAGGTCACTTCTTTTACCTTCACTCCTTCCTTAGGGATTTTTTGGGTGAGGAGAAAATGAATAAAGCAGATTAAAAGCAGCTGGTGAGGTTAAAAGGCAGCAACTGCAAGAATGGTGCAGAGTTTGGAGTGTTTGAGGAAAAAAGAGTACTAAAAGTGGCTTTTCATGTAGTGGGTTGGAATGAGATGATCTTTAAGGTCCTTTGCAATCCAAACTCTTCATTGATTCTGTGATCCTGTGCCATTTTCCCTTTTGACAGAAGGTTGGAAGGCTTGGTGAAAAGTTTATGGGAAACAGCTGACATTAGATGAGGTAAAGCAGGTGCTGAACAATAACATTAATTTAGTATTTTAGAACATGGGGACTGTCCCTAAAGGAACATTAGGGCTAGTTCTCCCTTCAAACCCCTGAGGTTTTTCATCTCCAAGGCAAAGCCCAGGGGTGTCCCAGCAGCACCAGGCCTGGCTGTGGGCTCAGTGCTGGGACGCCTGCAGTGGCACCTCAGACCACCTGGAACAGCTTCCAAATTGAGGCTGTTCTGCAGCCAGTTCCTTTCATCTCTGCTGTGGCGGGGGTTGTGCTTTAGAAATGGAGCAAAAAGAGAACAAACACGAGAAGCAAATTGCCTTGCTGTTAAAAATGGCCATAATTTATCCCTCATGATATAGCACAGTGCCAGTGCTCGCAGCCCTTTGGAGTCAGGGTGAGTTTGTGAGGATTGTACCCCACAGTGCAGGTGTGATTGGTGCAAATACTTGTTACTGGGATAGTCCATGTTATTTTTTCAGTGCAAATAAATAAATAAAATTTTTTTAAAAAGTGGGTTTTAAAAGGTTGCAACTTCATAGATCATGTGGCTGCTATATGAGTAACCAGAGTAGCAGCAGGCTGTCATGAGATTTGCTTGAGACATTTGAATTGGAGATTTCTGGGATGAGAGAAGATCCATTTGTGAGAGGCATTTTGGCTGCTCTGTCTCTGTTTATTGCACTCACTGCAGTCCATTGAGGCAGGGGGACTGTGCATGGAGCTTAAACAGACTATTTCTAGGGTAAGTGCAAACAGCATTTCCAAACTTTCTGAAATGGTCAGGAAGAAGAGACAGGAAAAGGCTGTTGTAAAAGAGAACTGCTATTCAATACACATGAAAAATTCTCCAGGCAGAGATCAGTAGTGTCTGAAAATGCATTTCTCTCAAGTGTATCCCTGTTCTCAGAGTCTCAGCCAGAAGTGATGACTGCACCTTATTTATCTTTCTCCAGCTAAGTACTCTGAAGATGACATAGGTCAAGAGGACTTTTATTGCAACTCTACCTTCATAAACCAAAAGTCACTGCATCCCTAAAGCTGTAACACTTGTAATTTTAAGTATTTTGGTAACCTGCCAGAAAATACAGCTGTATGGAGTCAGAGTGTTATACCTGATAGCCTGCAAGAATCCATCAGTCCCTCATTCCATTGCAGCTGGGATATTTGCACTTGACTCAAGGAAGTAAACAGAAAAGCAATTTACATTTTGCATTAAAATGGTACAAGCAAGGAGCTGTCAGGTGAGATAGGAGGGATTCCCGCAAGATCAGACCTCCTACAGGTTGGAATGGATGTGTGTAACAGCAGGAGGGGGTGTGGGGCTTTTCTTGAGGAAACCTTGGCTCCCTAGGGAATGGGCACAGCCCCGAGGCTGCCAGAGCTCCAGGGGTGTTTGGACAGCGCTGCCAGGGATGCTCAGGGTGGGATTGTTGGGGTGTCTGTGCAGGGCCAGGAGCTGGACTGGATGATTCCTTTGGGTCCCTTCCCACTCAGAAGATTCTGTGATTCCATGTTTTGTCAGTAGAAAAATATGCATTCCAAGCAGAATCTTTGAACAAACATTGCAGGCTTTATTTTGCTGTGGAACCAGTCTGCCCACACTTGTAATTAGTTATATGTTTTAAAAGGGAACAGTGGTTTCATTGTTACTGCCTACTTGCTGTTTGGCAATATGGAGAGTTACACTGGAAATGCAACATCTGACATCTGCCTTTGTCAAAGGGGGAAAGAAACCCTGGGACAGTGGGATACCATTCAGATGGGGAGCCACAAGGTCTGCAGAGGGAATCCTGGAATGGTGACATTTCCTGGTTGGGAAGAGTCTCACAGGGATCATCCAGCCCAGTTCCTGGCCCTGCACAGACCCCCCAACAGTCCCACCCTGGGCATCCCTGGCAGTGCTGTCCAAACACTCCTGGAGCTCTGGCAGCCTCGGGGCTGTGCCCATTCCCTGGGGAGCCTGGGCAGTGCCAGCACCCTCTGGGGGAAGAACCTTTCCTGATCTCCAACCTAAACCTGCCCTGGCACAGCTCCAGCCAGTCCTATCTCTGGTCACCAACATGTTTGTGTCTTTATCCCTGTTTGTAGTGAAGAAATATCATTTGCTCTCTGCATTGTGTGACAATCCTATTGGATTCTTGGCCTGTCACCATCATATTTTCTGGAAAAATCCCCTTGCCCATGATTCTTCTCCTGGGAAGCTGAAAAGCCTCAGAGAAAAAGGAAAACAATATAATCTCATTTGTTTCTCCTATGTTTTGCTGTGTGGTTTGGACATTGTTTACCAACAGGTGATAATTCATTGGTTTCATGTGACTTGTTTTTACTTAATGACCAATCACCATCCAGCTGTGTCAGGGTTCTGGCAAGTCACAAGTTTTTCATTATCTTTTAGCCTTCTGTCTGTATCCCTTCTCTATTCTTTAGTATTCTTTAGTATAGCATTCTTTAATATAATATAGATTATAAAAGAATAAATTAGCCTTCTAAGAACATGGAGTCAGATTCACCATGTCCTCCCTTTGACAGGGACCTCAGGAAATACCACACTTGGCCAGTACAACTGAACTCAGTTTTAAACTTTTGTTCAACTTAATGATTTCTTCAACGTGTTGTTCAGTCACTTCCATGGTGCCAAGGTAATGTGGCAAATGCTTCTCTTGGCAAGCTTCTGTTTGTTCTGTATTTCCATCAGAAAACAGGGATCAGCAAACTGAAAACAGATGGAAATTGTTTATTAGGTACACATATGAGAAACCAGTGGGATGCAGATGTTGAAAGGATTTAGTACCTGGTAGGATCAGGGATTGAGACAAAAAGTGAGGGATACCACAGAAACATGTAGAGTATTAACTCAGATCCAGAGAAGGGCTGGTTAGAGTTTAGCTGAATTCAAAATAAGGAAAAGCGCATGCATTGGTTGATAATGGGACTGCACCGAAATGACCCCTGACTTCGAGATGCTCTAAAATGTCCGAGGAAACCCCACACTGCGGACGAGTGTTCAGTGCCGCTGTAATTAATTAAGCCCCGTCTATGCTGTAATTAATGAAGCATTCGCTCGGTAATTAATGAAGCATTCTCTCGGTAATTAATGAAGCATTCTCTCGGTAATTGCCGGTGCCGCGGCCCGCCCGGGTCCCCTCAGAGCGGCACCTCCGCTCCGCCAGGGGGCGCTGGCGGCGCGCCCTTCCCGCCCTGGGCGCTCCAAGATGGCGGCAGCGGGGCCGTGGCCGGCCCTGTGGGCCGTGGTGGCGGCTCTGCTGCTCCTGCTGCTCTGGCGGCGGCGGCGGGCGGGCGGCGGGGGCCGGGTGTGCGTGGCCGTGCTGGGGGACGTGGGCCGCAGCCCGCGGATGCAGTACCACGCCTTGGCGCTGGCCCGGCACGGGCGCGAGGTCGCTCTGCTGGGGTACCTCCGTGAGTGAGGGGCGGCCGGGGCCGCGGGGCCGGGCGGGGCGGCCGCGCCGCTGAGCGGGCTCTCCCCCCGCACAGAGCCGGCGGCTGACCGGGCTCTCCCCCCGCACAGAGCCGGCGGCTGACCGGGCTCTCCCCCCGCACAGAGCCGGCGGCTGACCGGGCTCTCCCTCCGCAGAGAGCCGGCCGCACCGGGACGTGCTGCGCTCCGAGAACATCCGGCTGGTGCCCGTGGCGGAGCTGAGCGGGCTGCGAGGTGCGTGAGGGCCGGGGAGCCGGGGCTGCGGGGGAACGGGGGAGCGTAAAGAGCCCACAGTGTGTGCGGGTCCAGCCCCGCCGCACGCCCGGCTCCCACCCTGCTCTGCCTTTCTCTTTAAACAGGAGCCGCTGGAGTTAAACACTGCCGGTACATTGGTGCTGTTCACGTGCACAGTGAAATGGGGAAATGATTTTCATTCTAGTTCTTTCTCCCCCACCTTGTGCTTACCCCTGTTGCTCAGAGCAGCTGTGGCTGCCCCTGGATCCCTGGCAGTGCCCAAGGCCAGGCTGGGCAGGGCTTGGAGCAGCCTGGGACAGTGGAAGGGGGTGGGATGAGATGAGCCTTAAGGTCCTTTCCAACCCAAACCATTTAACGAGTGTAGGATTTCATTCTACCAAATACAGAATGAGAATTTGTGGGGATCACAAGATGTTTACATGGCATTATAGTGATCATAAAATAAAATCACAAAGGTTGGAAAAGCCCTCTAAGAACATTGAGTTCAACCATTCTCCCAGCACTGCCAAGGCCACCTCTGACTCATGTCCCCAAGTGCCACATCCACGTCTTTAAACCCCTCCAAGGATGGGGACCCCACCACTGCCCTGCGCAGCTGTGCCAGTGCCTGACCACCCTTTCCATGAAGAAATGTTTCCAATATCCAACCTAAACCTCACCTTGCACAGTTTGGGGCCATTTCCCCTTGTCCTGTCCCTGTTCCCTGGGAGCAGAGCCCGACCCCTCAGCTGTCCCCTCCTGTCAGGAGTTGTGCAGAGCCACAAGGTCCCCTCTGAGCCTCCTTTTCTCCAGGCTGAGCCCCTTCCCAGCTCCCTCAGCCCCTCCTGGTGCTCCAGCCCCTTCCCAGCTCTGTTCCCTCCCCTGGACACCCTCCAGCCCCTCAGGGTCCGCCTTGGAGTGATCCAGCATGTCCAGATCCCTCTGCAGAGCCTTCCCACCCTCCAGAACATGGACACTCTCACCCAGCTTGGTGCCATCTCCAAATTTGCTGAGGGTGCACCAATCACTTACCCAGGTCATTGGTAAAGTGTTTCCATTTTCATGTTATTCTGCCCCTGTCTCTGCAGAGCTGGCTGGTTCTGATGTTCACATTTCTGTGGGGAGAGCTGTAATTCTCTTACCTGTTTTTCTGTCACTTGCAGTGGGGCCAAAGCTTTTGCAGTATGTCCTGAAGGTGCTCGTGCAGTCAGTGCAGTTACTGTACACATTGCTGAGGATGGATCAGCCATCCTATATTCTCCTCCAGGTATGTTTTGTGTTGGGACTAATTTCAATACAAATTTCAGTACAAATAAATGGTGCTACATTACAGGGTGGTTTTACCCATCTCAGACGTTGCTGTAATTATTTCAGAGCTGAGCTGGCCTCATCAGTGGTGTTAACCTGTATGCAGGTATTTTTTGGCTCTAAACTTTGATTTGTTAACAAGTCAAGTTTTCTCTTCCTGTTAGTTGTTGTTAGCTTTCAAACTTCATTGCCATGGGTAGCAGTAAAGAATAAATCTTACTGGAAACGTTGGTGTGTTTATTGGAGGGGAATTTTGATCTTGATCCAGGGTTAAATTTGAAATACCTGCCAGTGTTCATAAGTGAATACAAACAGTCTCTGTTCATGAAGCTCCTTTAAGGTGATGCAACTTCAATTTGATTTTTGCTTCTGGTATTTGCTTTGTGTTTGTCACTTGGTCACACCTGATGCTATTTTGGTTTTGTTTTTGAGCAGAATCCCCCAGGCTTACCCAGTATAGCTGTTGCCTGGGTGGCAGGGCTGTGGTGGGGGAGCAAACTCATCATAGATTGGCACAACTATGGGTACAGCATCATGAGCCTGAGTCACGGGAGGAGCCACCCACTGGTCCTGGTTGCAAAATGGTTTGTGCACTCATTTCTGCTCTCTATAAATGATGTGCCTTGGTGAATTCAGAATGGAGGCCAGTGGAGAGGATGTAACTGGCACAGGGAGGGGTTTCTGGCCTTTGCTGTGTGGTTTCTGTGCTGCAGCTGCTTTGTTGAACACGTGGGAGGGAGTTGCAGGAATTGGGCAGGTTGCTTTTACCTACCTATGCAAATGTTGATCTTGTTATTGGAATTTCTTTACATGTCCTGGGTTTTTTATTCTCTAATGCTGCCTTACACTCCAGCTCTTCTTTGAGCAGCTCCTTGCTGAATAGAATTGGTTTTGTGTAGTTAAAGGCTTTAAAGGCTTTGGAGAACAGGAGTCCATCAAAAATTGGCAACTAGATTTCAGTTCTGAGGGCAGTTGGGTTTCTTTGGGTTTTGTTTGGCTTTCACCAAGCATGGGCACTGGGAGCAGTTGCTGCAATTGCCTGCCTGTGGTTGCTGACTGATATTTCATTTCTGTCAGGTATGAAAAGCTTTTTGGGCGCTTGTCTGACTATAACCTGTGTGTCACTGATGCCATGAAGAAAGATCTCTGGGTGAATTTCAAGATAAAGTAAGTCATGTGCCTCAATTGAGTGTGTGTGTGCTAAGTGAATGACAGAACAGATCCCTGAGGATTCAGGATTCAGAGGGATCTTACAAAAGCAGCTCTCCTGAGCTCACCCATCACCACTGAAACACATCAGCTCAGTTTTGTGATGGGCCAGTGTGGTGTGGCCATTCAGGAATCTTCATCATCCTTCTGAGCTGACACATCCCAGTGCCTGAGGTGGCAGTCCAGGAGCCAGGGCAGTTTGCTGCAGGCTGCCTGTGGAGCCAGACAGGGACAGGTGTCACTGGGGTTTGAGCAATTACTCTGGCCTGCCAGCTTATCTTGAGGGCTTCAAGATCAGGGGCAGTTAAGGAATAAGTTTAAAAATCAGGACAGTGATGTCTGCAGTTCTTACAGGTGCATTTCACCCCTAGAATAAGCACACAAGAAAGGGGTTCTTTGTTACTTGTGCCCACCTTGGTGTGTTCCAATAAACTTCAGGAATACAGGAAGTTATAAGAGTCAAAAAATGAATTACTTTGCTGTATAATTAATTTTTTTCGTTAATTTTTTAGTTTTCGTTAATTTTTTTTTCTGATTACATTGTTGCAGCCTGCCACTGTACCATGTGCATGTTGTTACATCTGTATCTTATTTAAGCTGCACTTCTTTCCTCCCAGGGCTGTAACATTGTATGACAGACCAGCCTCTTATTTTAAGGAAACACCATTGGACCTCCAACACAACTTGTTCATGAAACTTGCCAAGGACTACGAGCCCTTCAGACCACGGTATGTGCAAGTGCAGCTGCCCCTGCATCCTTCCCCAGGGCACATGGAGCTGTGGCACTGCACTTACCAAAATCCTTGTGTGGGGTATTCTGACCCCAGCAGGCACAGGGGGCACTGGGGTGCCTCAGTGTCCTCATAGAGCACAACAGCACAAAGCATGAGTCCATCAGAAGGGTGCAAGAGAGATTTATTACAGCAACATGTTGCTTTTATACTCTTGCAAGATATTTACAGTCACTTAACATGCACATTCACTGCCCATTGGTTATAGGAAAGAAGCAAAGTTCTGTCATTCTGTGAGCCAGCTGGAGTCTGTATCTCTTTACTTTCTCTCCTTCATCACATCTCCATGGTGACAACCTTGGTGTCTTCCTCAGGAGAGATATGGGGCTTTCCTTTACCATCAGGAGGCCCTTGCTGGCTCACAAGAACAGCACAGAATGTCTCTCCTACACCTTAGCTGTCACTAGAGAGGCCAGCAGAAATGAGATGGTTGAGCTGTGGTGACACAGGTGGTGAGATGGTTGAGCTGTGGTGACACAGGTGGTGAGATGGTTGAGCTGTGGTGACACAGGTAATGAGATGACTGAGCTGTGGTGACACAGGTGGTGAGATGGTTGAGCTGTGGTGACACAGGTGGTGAGATAGATGGTTGAGCTGTGGTGACACAGGTAATGAGATGATTGAGCTGTGGTGACACAGGTGGTGAGATGGTTGAGCTGTGGTGACACAGGTAGTGAGATGGTTGAGCTGTGGTGACACAGGTGGTGAGATGGTTGAGCTGTGGTGACACAGGTAGTGAGATGGTTGAGCTGTGGTGACACAGGTAATGAGATGACTGAGCTGTGGTGACACAGGTGGTGAGATGGTTGAGCTGTGGTGACACAGGTGGTGAGATGGTTGAGCTGTGGTGACACAGGTGGTGAGATGACTGAGCTGTGGTGACACAGGTAGTGAGATAGATGGTTGAGCTATGGTGACACAGGTAGTGAGATGGTTGAGCTGTGGTGACACAGGTGGTGAGATGGTTGAGCTGTGGTGACACAGGTAGTAGAAGTGTTTTGTTCCTAAAGCAGTTGGCACCAGCACTCAGGCACTGTGCTGAGTGTCTGGGCTGGAGCTCTGCCTCCCACTGAGCCCTCTGCAGTGCTTGGATGCTTCCTTAATAGCATCCCTTCCTTAATTACTGTGCACAGCCTTCAGGATTTGGTCCAAGGGTTAAACACTTTCCTCTGGCAGTGCAGGATGTCACCTGCAGCAGATGGACCAGGGAGTTGACTTCACCAAACTAAAGCCTGAAAAGCAGTGAAATCACAGTGCATGGTGGGGACTTTTTGGAAATGCCCAGCTCAGAATGTGTAGGTTTGTCACTATAGGACACGAAACAACACGAGCACACACTGCTGCTCTCAAGGTGAAAAAAGGGAAGTTTATTTTCTGACTCCAGCATTTATAGATTTCCAAAAGTGCCAGTGGATTGGAGGGTGAAAGTGCTGCCTCTGCAATAACACTGGACAAACTAACAGTCTATCAAATTTCTCTTCCTCTATAAAAGAATGCAAAACAATAAGTTATTTACAGAAAGTGTGTGAGCAAGTTCCTTACAGGAATGTAAACATCAAAAAGCTTAGAAAATCTTAAAAAATCAAAGCAACATAGGTTCTGAGTTTAGTTGAGTAAATGTGCTGTTGGGCTCCATGCTGTGGTAAGTGTGAGACAGATTGTGGAAAGGGAGGCTGACTCTGCTCGACTTGTGAAGGGAAACATTTGGCTGGAAAGTGGAATTGTGCCTGTAGCACCAGGGAAGAGGGAGAAACGGCCTGTCCTGTCCTGGTATTTCTGTAGTGTAATGATTCTGTTTCTAGACACGTTGAGCAGCCGATCTGAAGGCAGATGTGTGGGAGTGGGGCCGGTCAGCAGAGCGCTCCCTGCTGTCGCTGGCCGTGCGCAGCTCGTGCTCAGCCTGTTGTGTTTCCGTAGTACAGAGCTGCGAGTCCCGCTGCTGACAGATCGGCCTTCACCCAGAGGGATGGCAGCGCTGGCAGCGTGCGCAAGGCTGGGGGCCGGCCTGCCCTTCTCGTCAGCAGCACCAGCTGGACAGGTTGGGAATCGCTTCTATTTTCCATGTCAAATAGGGTCTCGGTGCTTCCTCACACTTGAAGTTGTGTTTGTCCTTTGTTTTCCTGGGAGAATTTGAAGACGAGGTGTGTATGATGCAACAAAATGTTGTGTAACTTAAATAATACTACAAATGTATGATTTTTTTTTGAAGTTGGATTTTAATTATAGAGCTCAACTTTAAGAATAATTAAAAGAGGTTTCTTGCATGTTGTATGTTGTAAAACAAATTGAGAAACTCAAATATTTACTGAGAGCACCCTGCACCCTGAAGGTGCCTCTGCCCATGGCAGGGGGCTGGGATGAGCTGAGCTTTAAGGTCCAATCCAACCCAAACCAATTTGTGATTCCATGATTTCTGATGATGTTTATTATATAATTAGGTACATTTTTTCCCTCTGTATGAGGAAGGGAACAAAGACTGGAAACAAATCCATTGCCAGTGACCATGGCCAGGATTGTCTTTATCTTTGAACAATCAGGGCAGTTTTTACACTTAATTCTCAGCTTTAGAAACTAGAAAATTTTAACTTGATAGCTTCAAAGATGTAAAGTATTTGTAACTGGTTTATCTGTCATGTTGCCCACAAGGGAGATAAATAAACACTGTGTATGGTTATGGACTTTTATTTATGAAAATAAACTAGGGGATTTTTTAAATAAACTATTTACTAAAACGTTTAGTAAATTTTAGTAAATAGTAAAATTTTAGTAAATAGTAACCTTTAAGTACAAATGTACTTAACCTTTGAGTACATGGTATGTGTTTAAATTGTGTAGGTGAAGGTGAGGAAAATCTCAATTGTTATTTAAAGTAAAAAAATTTAAATGGTAGAAATATGAATGTTACTAATAAAACCTTCTCTTTCAGAGGATGAAGACTTCTCAGTCCTTTTAAGAGCTTTAGAAGGTTGGTATGAAGGAATTGGTATCACTCTTTCAAAGAGGTCTTCTGGACATCTAAGAAGGGTTTTGCTAAAGAGCAATGCTTCTATGTTCAGGTGAAAATGCAATTGTATTTGATTAATTAGCACTAATTTCAGATTAGTAATTGAAATACAGCAGTGCAACATCTAAATTCAATTAGAGGAGTTGTCAGGGAGAGTTAAATCTCCAACTGGCTCCTGAACTGCAGTTTTATTTTCTGAGCTATTACATCTACTCTCCACAGGTATCTGCTAATGGGAAGGGAGGGAATACTTTGTCTTATCTTGTAGACCTTGCAGCTGCAATTCTAAATTGATCTATTGAAGCAACTGATTGGGGAGCAGTTGAAGAAATGCTTCATGCATAAACAGCCTGATTTATTTCTGGAGGAGTCTGTAAATGTTAACATTTCTGGATTTACTGCTGTGTTACTCATGCTTGTAAGGAAATTGCTTGTAGTGGGAAGCTCAGGAATTAATGCATTGTCACCACTCTTCAACCAAGCCCCCTGAGATTTGTCAGCTCTGACCAGTTTTTATCTTCTCCAGATTATGAGAGGTTTATTGAGGAGGGAGCTGAGCTTCCAGCTTTGGTGTGTGTGATAACAGGTGAGAATGTTTGTCTTACAATTCTTCCAGTGCCAACAGAAGGTTTAGTTTTGTTCTGGGCTGACTCCTCTGTTGCTGGTGGGAGGGAGGAGGGACTGTTGCCTTTGTGTCTGGTTATCAGGACGGTGATTTCTAGCTGAGTTATTGCACCATCCACCAATTATGGCACATCCTTAAAGAGCCTCCCTGTCTGCTCCAGCTCTGCATGAAAAACACTCTAAGGCCAATGTTGAGATGATGCTGCAAAGGCAATGTCAGGGGAAGCAGCCTGAGCTGTGCCAGGGGAGCCTTAGACTGGATATTGGCAGAATTCCTTCCTGGGAAGGGTGGGCAGGACTGGCACAGCTGCCCAGGGCAGTGGTGGAGTGCCCATCCCCGGGGCAATTGAAAGCCCTGTGGGGGTGGCACTCAGGGTGTGGGTCAGTGTTGGCCCTGGCAGTGCTGGGGAACAGTTGGGCTTGATCTGAGAGGCCTTTTCCAACCTTAAAAACTCCATGATTCTACATTGATGGGAAAGTAATTGAAATACTGAGTAAGAGAAGTCCATGTGCACATTCCTTTCAAGGAAACTTAAGATTTTTCATATCTTTTTAGGGTATCACAAGTGTTGTATCCTGTTTGTGCACCTGATCCAACAGCAGCTTGCATTTCACTGTTTTCAGTCATCTTGATAAAACCTTTTCTGTTTTACACAGGTAAAGGACCTCTAAAAGATTATTACAATGGGCTGATCCAAAAGCTGCACTTGAAGCATATCCAGATCTGTACTCCATGGCTGGAGGCTGAGGATTACCCTCTTCTGCTTGGTAAACAGTGGGGGATGGAAAAGGCTTGAGCATGTGTGGGAAACAGCTCAGCACAGTTGCAGGGGCTGATGCAGACTGGGAGAAAATAGTCAGGAATGTTTCTGGTTAGTGACAGGATATTCATGGATTTGACTCATTCCAGCAAAGAATTGTTGGAAATTCCTCTGGCTGGCTTTTCCCTGCTTTCCCAAGTAGTAGCTGTGGTGTTTCAGCCTGTTCTTGGCACTCTTTGTTTCTCCCAGCTGTGCTGAAATACAGGTGCCTGTTCTACTTTACCTTCAGGGTCAGTCCAGTAAATGAAATGAAAATGTTGTTGGCTGAGCAACCAAAAGTAGTTGAAATTCTAAATTAACATGTCATTGGAATGTTATTCCCTCAGCATCTTCATTGCAACAGCATAAAGGGGGAGTAATAGAGTTATAAATATATATTCAATGTGATCTTCTTTCTGCAGGGTTAGAGCCTGACAATTTTTGTGGCTGTAAAATACTGTTTATTTGGTCCTTTTTAAATAATGAACAAAATGTCTGTAAAATCAGACTGCAGTTCCTGTGTTTGAGCTGACTTCAGCTGGGAGAGGTCACTAGTGAGGTCACATACTGATGGGGTTGTGATGGGGTTTTCCTTTCCTTACCCATTTTTAGCAGATTAGGAGGCAGAAAGGCTGTTTTAAGATACAGAAAACTTCAAAATCCCCTTTTATTTAACATGCACCCACTTATTATTTTTCTAAAACATAACTAATTTTGAGCCCCAAATCACCCTGTGCTTTATTTTTTTCCCTGATTGCTTGAAATTGTGTCTGGGTAGTTGAAGGTTTCACTTGCTCCATCCAAAGCAGCAGGAGAATGAAGGTTTGCAGGAGGACAGAAGATCTGCTTGCAGAGAGTTCAGACTGTGTTGTGTTGGATTTCAGGCTCAGCAGACCTGGGGGTGTGTCTCCATAAATCCTCCAGTGGTTTGGATTTGCCCATGAAGGTGGTGGATATGTTTGGCTGCTGTTTACCTGTGTGTGCAATACATTTTGAATGGTAAGAGCTTATTCTGTTCCAGCTCAAGGCAATCACATAAAACAATATTCTTACAAAGCCAGAGTTCAGCAGCTACTGCAGGAATTCAATGAGATTCCTGTATTTTGCCATTTTAAAAATTAAATAAGATAGAAATCAAGGTTGATTTAAGTTTAAAAGTTAATACTAGTTTCTAAAAAATTGGGAGCATTTAATGCAAGCACTTGCCTTTAAAAAAGTCCCTGTATTCCATTTTTTCCATATATTTAATTTTAAAAGAATCTTTCTTCTGCATAGACACACCTGTTCAGTGAAAGACTGAGTGTATGCATGGGCATTTCTGGAATTGATGGTCCTTGGGAAAACAGTAGCTTTACAAAAGAAGATAAATTCCTGTGAAAATTTCATGATGGGTCATGGACAAATTTTCCTTGTGGAAAAAAAATCTAGTTTTAAAGTAGATAATTGCCCTGGTTTTTAATGGATGTCTAGATGAGTGGCACAAAGACAGAATGAGGGCCCTTTGGTACAGTTGTGGTAGGTTTGGTCTGACATAGAAAGGAGAAGTCTTTAACTGTTTAACACTGCCTGTTTATGATGTCAGGTGTGGGGCCATAATGATACAGATACCCTGGTCTGGTCCTTTGGATGTCACTGTGCAAATGTCCCACTTGCTGCTGTTTGCCTCTCTCTCCTTTTGTGGCTTTTTTCACAGTTTACATGAGCTGGTGAAGCACAATGAGAATGGGCTGATATTCGGGGACTCACAGGAACTTGCAAAGCAGCTGAAGGTAAAGGCTCTGATTGATTTCTTTCCCCCAGAAATAACCCCAGAGGTGCCACTGTGTGAGCAGCCCTTTCAGATCTAACATCACCTGTGTGTTTTGCATTCTCACAAGGCACTGCCTGGCCTGGTGAGCATTGTTTGCCTCACTTCTGTGTGAATGTGAACCTGAAGCTGGCAAAAGCATTTCAAACTCTGTCCTTGTTCTCTCTTCATGGGGCCAGACCCCAGAACTGCAGCTGTAGTTGAGGGTTAACACTGGGGAGGCTGGAATGAGCCTGAAATGAAACATGATAGTTATTTTTCTGTGGATTTGTTTGTTAAATTACAGATGCTTTTCTTGGATTTCCCCAGCCTGGAAGGAAAACTTGCCAGCTTCCGAGAGAACCTGCGCGAGTCGCGGCAGCTGCGCTGGGACCAGAGCTGGGACCAGACTGTCCTTCCCTTGCTGGGCAGCAGGGAGTGACTGGGGCAGGGGGTGTCAGACACATTCCTGCAGCTGCAGGGGTCTGGGAAACAGTGAATAAAGATTTTGTATTGTCTGCACTTAGAGTTCCTAATCCTTTTCTTGGCTCTCACACTCCTCCTTTACAGTTTCAGCTTCCTGGGTGAGTAGGAGGTGCTGGAGGTGCTGAGCTGTTTGTTCTGTGAGAACCTGTGCTGCTTGAAGGGCCCTTTTTGGTGAAGATCCTTGAATACAGATAGAAACTATAGCAGCTTCACCTCCTGTACAGTCAGCACTTCAGTAGGTGATTTGGGTATGGTTTCTTTGGCACATGGCAGATGCTTTTCACTGGAGTTGTTTCATTTCAGCTGGTCAGTTCGATGGCCAGCAATTGCCCAAGCACTGAATCCTCCTGGGTGGATTTATTGGGACAGAACAATTTTGTTTCCAAGTTGTTTTACCTTTTGACAATGTGTGCAATGTGGAAGCACAGCACAGGTGTGTGACAGCTTTACTGGACACTTAGAGCAAAGCAGAGCTTGCAGTGAGTGTTGTCCCTGTACTCTGAAATGAATGTCCCCATTTACCTTGGGAAAGAACTTAAAATTCCTCTCTTCTTGAACAGATGGACAGAAAAGGGAAAAATAAACCCAAAATACATGAACAAAGTATCTATAACTTAGTCAAAAGGCACTTTGCTTTGTGAGTGCTTACTCAGGTACAGCCTTCAGCTTTTTATTAAGCTCAGTATTCACATGCAAGCCTAATGCTTAAAAGGTTTTTTTCATCACCTTTTTGATGATAAAATAGATGTCAGTCATTGGTAAATGTACTTGGCTTGGACTGGTTTACTGCTCCTCAGAGCTCCTGCTTCAGGCTGGGAGGTGGGGACTGGGCTCTGCACCAGCAGTTTTGAACTCTGACTGAGCAGCTATTGAATATCTGCTTCTGTCAATAGAGAAAAGGTGAAAATAGGGTCAATTTGCTTTACTGCAGGAATTTGGCAAAACTTCCAGCTTATGGATTGAAGAATGATCCAAAAAGATTGATTTGCCAATTTTTTAGTGTTCTTTTCCTGTTTTCAGTCAAAATCCTGTTTAGAGGTTTGGCCATTCCTGTGCACATGGAGGTAAATTAGGCACTTCTCTAATTAAACAGTAATGGCAAAGGCTTTAGAGAGGTTTCCTCTTCATACAACAGAACTTTTTAGATCCAAAATGAGCTCTATACTGAACCATTGTCTTGAATTTTGTATGAGGGGAGATAAAGGAGCTCCTGTGTGGGCTGCCAGTTTGTGTATACTCTGGAAATAAAACCTCTTGAGTTCTTTTTGGGGACAGGGAGCCAAAACCTGGGCTGGGGTTATTTCTGCTTGATCCCAGCAGTCATGGTCTCCTTAAGCTTGAAGAATAAGAAGATTCTTCAGGTCTCAAGTTAGGTATCATCAGTTTTCTATCCATTCCTACAGAAGGAGGAGGAGGTTGAAGTTTTTTCATTTCATTTTAAGTAGTTTTTAATACAGAGAAGGAAGCTAAAAGAGAAGAATGAGCATCACTTTGATGTTTGTGCTTCAGGACCAGTGCTGCCCAACAGAACAGGGATGAATGGATGATCAGAGGGTTCAGAGCAGGGGAGCTCAGTCCTTCCTTTTTGCAGGATAGCTGGAACACTGCTATGGAGAGTGATTCCTTTCTCATTGCCAGCCCTGCCTGGATTCCCAGCAGCCACTGTGGAAGTGGCAGTCCTGTGAGAGAAAGGGCCATCAATTCTGACTTGTCACCACTGCAGAGTAAAGATGCACCTGAGTTACAGCACAGTCATCCTGGGACACAACTACAGCTACTGGTCACTGTTTATTGGGGGTTTTTAAGCCAACCCAAACTGCAAGTATACACAGACATAAAGCACCAGAGTAGACTATTACAGCTGGTTTTAAAACCAAAACCCATTGATTACTGTGAAGCATTGCTTTGCTCCCTTGTCTGGGGATATCCTCACCCTGTGATCCTGCAGGTTGCCTCCAATATTCACAAATCACAACACAGTTGGGAAAAATCCCTGCTTGAATTCTGCTGTCTTCTACAGAATCCAAGTGAAGTGTGATTGGGGCTTTTTGGTTTCTGTTGCTTGAAGTTCAGTCACTTCCTAGGGGCAGCTGCAGGCTTGGATCCATGCTGGGAATTAGAGGAAGGACTCCATGTGTCCATGTGTCCAGCTGTATCCTCAGAACCTCCTTTCCAGAATTCAGGATAATCTTGTTACAGGGCTGACACAGCTCCTGTTGGTCTCAATATTCCAGTTCTGTTTGCCAAGCCTATACAAATAGCTGTAGAATAGTTACATCTGGCTGCACATCATATAGAAAATTACAGCTGCTGTGGGCTGGAATCACCTGCCACCTGATCCCAGCTTTATCTGTGAAGAGAAACACTGGGAATCATATTTATGCCAATAAAATGAAGAGCAAAAGTTGCATGACAAGTTCTGTAAGAAGAGATCTTTAGCATGCTGTGATTGTCAGGCAAATGCTTATGAGTGTTTTTGTAAAAATCCCATTAATGCCTCTGCTGAGCACTCAGTGTCACTTTGTGAATTAACCAGAATTCCACAGAATATCCTGAGCTGAAGGAACCCACAGGGATCATCAGGTCCAGGTGGTGAACACCAGCTGACACTGCAAAAGATAGGCTTTAGAAGTTTATATGAAGAAAAATCCCCAAATGTATTTTATTTAATCTCTAGGTGGGGGTTTTTGTCAAAAGAGAAAAGGTGAAAATAGAGTCAGGTCAAGGAACAAGTAAGGTAAGATAAAGGGTTTAGGCTGCATCTCAGGTGTTATCACTGACAGTGCAGCACTGATGGCTCCCTCCTTTAAGCTTAAACCTCTTTTTACTTTCCTATTGGCACCAGATTACAAATCATCCCTCACAGATGTGAGCTGTGATAGCCAGGATGTACCCAAAGGTGAGCTCCAAGATGATGAAATCCATGTGCAAAAGCTACTGCTCCTAAATCCAGCTCTAGGATAAGATCCTGCCCTTGGACAATGCTCCTGCTCCTCTCTACAACAGAACAAGTAATGGGGAAAGGCAAAAAGGCAGAACTACTGCACACTGGATGGAACAGGCACCCACCCAGCTCGGCCTGGAACAGCTGATACGTGTCTGGGTTTCGGATTGTGGAGGCAATGAACACCTCAGGAGCTTTCCTGTCTCCTCTGGAGGTGGAGAGTTTCTGTAGCATCCCAATGAGGGCTAAAATTATCTCAGGATCATACACCACATCTACAAAAAAAAAAAAAAGAAACATACAATATTTATTGAGAATTGAGCAAAAACCAGAATAAAAACTGCAAAGCAGAAATAAAATCTTCACAGTGTGGAGAATATTGACATTTTATGGGCTATGCCCCCATCACTAAAAATCGGTGCTCCTTTTAGTAAATGGATTGTCAGATATTTTATTTAAGCCCATCCTAAGGGAGGCAGCAGAACCACTGAGTGTTGGTGCTCTGCTCCCACTGCCCTTGGCAAAACAAACCTGCCTTGTTAGAAATGAGTGGTTTAGAGGCTGCTGCCAAGGACTTGCAGATGTTTTCATCTGGAGTCATTCCCTGGAGAGCAGAAATGGTGGTGAGAGGTCAGGGAACACCAAGGGGAGCAGAATGCTGATGCTCAGGGGGGACTGTTTCCTACACAGAGGTGTGCAGGTGTGTGCTCCACTCCAGGTCCTTGTGCTGCAGTGAGTAACAGCAAACAGCAGAGATGTCAGTGCCCCTCAGCTCTTGCCTTCAGAGTGCAGCTGGGGCTGGTTTGGGCACTGAGCAGTGTCACTGCCATTAGGAACCATGCAGTGACTTCAGTTTATACAAGTCCCATTTGCTGCATCCTGGGGTACCTGGGATGCCAAAGTCATTTTTGCACCTGGATTCTCAGGTTTTTCTTTGCAAAGCTCCAAATCGGGGTGTAAGTCCTACAGCTGAGACATTCTGCTCTCACTGGGTATCACCACCATCATCCTACTGCCACTAGGTTCTCCATTACTGGATTCTTTATAAATCTCCCTCTGAATTTATACACAGACAAGTACAAATAAGTCTGGAGCTGGCTGCTGTTATTTGTTACTCCTCAGGAGGCTGCTGGGGCCCTGCCCAGCCCTGCTCCCTGTGGCTGCAGTACCTGCTGCAATGACAACGTCAGCTCTGAGAGCCAGCAGTTGTTTTTCTGTCACTGAGCCCCAGTCAAGCTCAGCCACCATCACTTTTGGGGTTTGGCAGCTCTGTCCTTCCCCCTCCTGCCCTTGGGACTCTGTTTGGGTGCTCCAGGTCACGTCAGGCTCTGGGGTGAGGCCGTTCAGCTGCAGGTTCTCCCCCAGCTGTTGGAGAACACGGGGGTGGCAGTCACTGAATATGAACGTCCTGGGCTGGCAGCTCTTGCAGATGGCAATTCCAGTGAAGCCAATCCCACTCCCCAATTCCAGGATTGTCCTGAGGGTAATGGAGTAAAAAGTACTATCAGGACTCTGCATTGAGTTAGAAATCAAAACATTCTAAATATAATTAAAGGTAAAATCAGTTCCAGATAATTACAATAATTTTTGAGTGAACTATCCACAATCTAACCTTTATGCAAAGCAGCTGGAGAGTTGGGAATAACTGAGGGTGGAATTGTCAGCATAAAATTAATTAGCTGAATGCTGATTTCTGTAAGGCACAAAGCATTCCCACCACAGGGAGGAGAGACATTCCCACCTGGCCTTGGCCATCTGCAGCACAGTTGTTTCCACCTGAGCTGGCTCTCCAGTTTTTAGTCAGTGGAGAGAAACAGACACTGAGCAGCACAGTTCCTTCTCCTGTGAGCTTAATTATTATTAAATTATCTTTCCTCAAAACTCCTTGCTCATCTTGACTGCTTATAAATAAATTGGAAATGATGTGATCAGAGCTGCACACTAATCTAACACAGATAATTCTTGGTGCATCTCATCATGAGGTGAAGGTCATTAGTGAAATTACTGAAAACTGAACAGCTGACCTCACAGAGCAGGTCAGACTGCACAGTGTAAAGGTTTGATCCCAAATCATGTCCTAAATCAGGTCCTCTCCTTGGTTAAAGTTTGGCAGAACAGACAAGAGCAGCAATTACTCAGCAGCAAAAGGGTGTAATTTCAGTTATTTTGGGTGCATAGTCTGTTATTAAATATTTATGTTATTAAATTACAGTTGTGTAGCTCACAGAATCAGAGGGCTGGAGCCCCTCTGGAGCCAGGCTGGCAGAGCTGGGGGTGCTCACCTGGAGAGGAGAAGGCTCCAGGGACACCTCAGAGCTCCTTGCAGGGCCTAAAGGGGCTCCAGGAGAGCTGGAGAGGGACTGGGGACAAGGCATGGAGGGACAGGACACAGGGAATGGCTCCCAGTGCCAGAGGGCAGGGCTGGATGGGATATTGGGAATTAGGAATTGTTCCCTGGCAGTGCCCAAGGCCAGGCTGGGCAGGGCTTGGAGCAGCCTGGGACAGTGGGAGGTGTCCCTGCCCATGGAATGATGTCCCCTCCCAGCCAAAGCACTGTGTGGTCCTGCAGGATCACAGCTCTTTGTGCAGCCCTGCTGCTGCCATACCTGCCCCTGAAGAGGCTGGGGTTCTGCAGGGCCCACTGGGCCAGGTGCAGGGCAGCCTCCCAGGTGAGGAGCCCCGTGGTGCCCCCGGAGATCAGTGCCGTGCTCTCGCAGAGGCTCACACAGTCCCCCGAGGGCTGCAGGGCACAGGGAGGCAAAGATGCATCAGCACAGGCCATGACTGAGAGCTTGCAATCAACAGGAGCACCTGGAAAAAGGCAGGAAGCACTCCAGGCTTCAGGGTGTGTGGCATTCACATTCCCTGAAAAAATTCCTCCAGGCTTTTCTCCTGGGAAGCTGAAAGGCAGCGAGAGAAACCACACAGAAAAGGAAAACAATTCTTATCTCATTTAATTCTCCTGTGTTGTGCTTGTCTGGAATGGGTTTGGAGATTGTTTACCCACAGGTGATTGTTTCATTGGATTCTGCTGTGAGTTGTTTTCACTCTTTGGCCAATCAGGGCCAAGCTGTGTCAGGACTCTGGAAAGAGTCAGGAGTTTTCACTATTACCTTTCTAGCATTCTGTAAGTATCTTTCCTGTATTCTTTAATATAATAATAGTATAGTATTCTTTAATATAATATAGTATAATGAAATAATAAATTAGCCTTCTGAGAACATGAAGTCAGATTCATCATTCCTGCCTTCATCGGGGCACCCTGCATTTACAATAAAGGTGGGTGTTTATAAAGCAAATTATTGCTTTATTTGGGTGAGTAAATGTGGTTTAGAACAGTGCAGAGTCAGTTTTTACCAGTAAGTAGTTTTTGTAACAGTGAGTAGATTCTTCTTCTTCTTTTAGAACATCTGCCAGTGCCTCATAGAGTTCATCCAGGGGTTCAGCTGCTGTGGATTCAAGCTGTGGGGGAAGAGAACAGGGCAGCCCTGAGCATCACATTGTCATGAAAGACAAAACAATTGCACTCTAAGCCCCATTTTAGTACAGTGAATTTACACTGAATGTTGTGGTTGGTTATTACATGAGGCATTCTCAAGGGAAAAAAAAAAAAAGAGAAAAACAAGTGAAAAATAAGCTGAAAAGCAAGAGGTACCTTTTTGATGAGCTCAGTCAGGAAGCACCTCCTGTACTTGGCTGAAGGGGGATATTTCACACACAGAGGGTGAAGAATTGTCTACAATGAGAAGAGCCATGGAAACCAATTACCCAGGGCAGGGCTTAGGAAAGGCACTAAGGACCACAGGAGGACCATTAATTGGGTCTGGGTGCCATGAAATACTTTGGAATTTAGTCTGTACAAGAAATGCTAAGCCAGAAATTGAAATGGGATCATTTCTGACAGGTCTGTGAGTTTACATTAACTGTGGCCACAGATTTCTTACTTTTTGTGGCAACAAAAATATCCCTTTTCAATTGCACAAAGAGGAAAATAGACTGAAAATAATCCAATTTACTCTCCTCCTTCTTTTGCTCTTCTCTTCCTTCTTTCCGTTTTGGTTTGCTGCCTGATTTGTGATCTCCATCCGCAGGACAGTTTAGCACGCCCATTCCCTGTATCCCGAACATCCCGGAGCCATTCACCACATCAGTGCTGCGGCACGCGGCTCTGTTTTGATCTAAGAACACCCAAATACCGGGCAAAGAAGGGAATCTGCGGATCTGCGGGGCCTAACGAAACACCGCGACACCGGATCACTGATCTCCGGATTTCTGAGCAATTCCGGCGGATTTGGGACACCCCGGTGATGGCTCGGGGGTGACTCCGAGCCGCCCCTCACCTTGTGCAGAATATCCGCCAGCAGCGCGGAGTCCGGCGCAGACCGCAGGCTTTGTTCGAGTTCCTAGAACAGGATAAATAAATAAATTAATTAATTAATAAACAACGCCGCGGTGCCGCCTTCCCCCGCCCGGCCCCTCCGTACCGGCCAGGGAAGCGAGCGGAGCGGCCGCGCCGCCAGGAAGCGGCGCTGGAAGCGCACGGCCAGCCCCGGGCACGGCTCGGCCATGGCCCCGCAGCACACACGGCCGGGCAGGGCCCGGGTCCCGGGAGCAGGAGCCGCCCCGAGGGCGGAGCGGCGCCGCCCCACGGGCCCGGAGCACGGAACGGCCGAGCGGGGATCGAACCCGCGACCCCCGGACACGGCTGCCCCACAGAGCTGCCCGGGCCGCAAGGGGGCGCCACGGCCCCGCTGCCCGAGCGGGAACGGAGAGAGCGGGAAACACCGGGATGGGGGGAATCACACACCGGGATGGGGGGAATCACACACCGGGATAGGGGGAATCATACACCGGGATAGGGGAAACACACAGCGGGATAGGGAGAAACACACAGCGGGATAGGGGGAAACACACAGCGGGATAGGGAGAAACACACAGCGGGATAGGGAGAAACACACAGCGGGATAGGGGGAAACACACAGCGGGATAGGGGGAAACACACACCGGGATGGGGGGAAACACACACCGGGATAGGGGGAATCACACACCGGGATGGGGGGAAACACACACCGGGATGGGGGGAATCACACACCGGGATGGGGGGAATCACACACCGGGATGGGGGGAATCACACACCGGGATGGGGAGAAACACACAGCGGGATAGGGGGAAACACACACCGGGATGGGGGGAAACACACACCGGGATGGGGGGGAACACACACCGGGATGGGGGAAATACACACCGGGAGCGGGGGAACAGCGGGA
Organism: Agelaius phoeniceus; assembly: GCF_051311805.1. NCBI lineage: Eukaryota > Metazoa > Chordata > Aves > Passeriformes > Icteridae > Agelaius > Agelaius phoeniceus. The sequence continues at coordinate 15,343,201 of NC_135280.1, forward strand.
GCAGGGGAACACAGGAATCAGGGGAACATCGAGATCATGGAGCACTGGCATAGGGGAAACGTGGATCAATGAATCATTGAGATCATAAGAACCATGGAAACATTGCAATTTATGGAATCGTGGAATCACTGGAAACACAGAATATTGGAATAATGGAATCAGGGGATCATGGAATGGTTTGGCTGGGAAGGGTCATTGGGGACCAGCCCATCCCACCCCTGCCATGGCAGGGACACCTCCCACTGTCCCAGGCTGCTCCAAGCTCTGTCCAGCCTGGCCTTGGGCACTGCCAGGGATCCAGGGGCAGCCCCAGCTGCTCTGGGCACCCTGTGCCAGGGCCTGCCCACCCTCCCAGGGAACAATTCCTAATTCCCAAGATCCCATCCAGCCCTGCCCTCTGGCACTGGGAGCCATTCCCTGTGTCCTGTCCCTCCATGCTGTTGCAAGTACACTTGCCCTATCTGCTACCTCCGGGCACTGGAAGAGGCCACAGCTGAGTCCCCCTGCACTGTCCTTTCCCCAGACCCTCCCGGTTCCCGGGCTCCCCTCACGGCAGAGCCGCCACAGCCCCGCCCCCACCTCGGGGGCCTTGCCTGCCGCGTCACCACTGCGCGCCCCGTGACGTCACCGCCGCGCGCCGCCGCGAAGGACACGGCGCCCGAGCGGGACCGGAGCGAGCCGAGTCGAACCGAACCGGAGCGGAGCAAGCGGCCCGGGCGGGCTGAGGCGCCATGAGCAGCCTCGCGCAGGATGAGAGGCTGCGGGTGCAGCAGCTCCGCGCCCTGCGGCGCCGCTGGCTGCGGGACCAGGAGCTGAGCCCGCGGGAGCCCGTCCTGCCGCCGCAGCGGCTCGGGCCCGTGGCCGCCTTCTGGGAGCGCTTCCTGCGGCCCGGGGAGCCCTGGCGGCAGCAGGTGAGCGGCGGGACGCGGGCACCGCGCGGCCTCGCCCGGGCCGCTGGCCCCGCCTGACCGTCCCTGTGCCCGCAGGTGCACACGTTCTACCAGGGCGGCCGCTTCGTCCTGCTGCGGGTGCTGCTCCCTGCCTGGGCCATCACCTACTACCTGAAGTACCATCTCCGGGTGCGTGCGGGCCCGCCGGGGGGAGGGAATGCCCGGCAAGGGCCGGGGGATGGAGCGGGAGTGGTCCCACAGCGGGTGGGGGAGGGTGCTGCTCACATTCGGCTGCAGATGAAGGTTATTCCCCGTGGCCTGTTCACCGCCTGTGTTGCCTTGCTGGGGTAGCACTTACATATAAATTTAGTGTGATACTTCATCCCATAGAATCACCCTTGTGACACCCCAGCTGCAGAGCTGCCCCAGCCCTGGGCCAACAGCAGCAGGACCTGGAGCTGCTGGAGAGAGTCCAGAGGGGCCCACGGAGATGTCCCAAGGGCTGGAGCCCCTCTGGAGCCAGACTGGCAGAGCTGGGGGTGCTCACCTGGAGAGGAGAAGGCTCCAGGGACACCTCAGAGCCCCTTGCAGGGCCTAAAGGGGCTCCAGGAGAGCTGCAGAGGGACTGGGGACAAGGCATGGAGGGACAGGACACAGGGAATGGCTCCCACTGCCAGAGGGCAGGGATGGATGGGATCTTGGGAATTAGGAATTGTTCCCTGGGAGGGTGGGCAGGCCCTGGCACAGGGTGCCCAGAGCAGCTGGGGCTGCTCCTGAATCCCTGCAAGTGTCCAAGGCTGGACGGGGCTTGGAATAACTTAGAATAGTGGAAGGCTTAAGGCCCCTTCCAACCAAAACCATTCCATGATTTATGGCAGTGCCCAGCTTCTCCTGTGATCGAAGCAGAAAAGCTGTGTCTGAATTGTTCTGTCCTGCAGGAACAGCCCTGGGAATAACCAGGGCAGCAGTTGGTGTGGGGAGGGAAAGGGGCCAGCCCTGCCCACCCTGGCAGGTGGGACTGCTGCAGCCTCAGGCATTTTTCTAAGTAGTGGAAGGTTTAACAGGACTTGTGCTTAGCACAGTTTGTATCCTGGAAGGGTCGTGGTGCCCATTTTGAACACCCTTTGTGCTTCCTCCAAGTAACAGTGTTCTCTTTGCCCTTCCCTGTGTTCTCCCCTGCTTCCAGAAATCGCCGCACGGGGTGGTTGTGACCAACCCACGGATATTCCCAGTAAGTCTCTCATGACCTGTCTTATCTTCCAGCTGTGTCACACAGACAGGAAGGGGTTTCCAGGGAGCTTTGTGCAGCACCTGGGAAATGTCTAGTGACAGCTTTCCCAAGGGATGTGCTGGGTCCTGTGGGCAGCACAGCAACAGTGGGTTTGGGCATTTTAATCTTATCTCAGTGTCTGTTTCAGTGTTACCTCTCTGTAGAACCTGGCTGATGCTGCCCCTCCTGGGTGGAAAATACAAACATTCCCTTTGGGAATGGGTGTTCAAAGCCTCAGTGATTATTAACACATGGAATCACACAGGAGTGGCTCTGCTTCTCCTCGTTAAGCCCTGAGAATGTTGGTTCTGGCTTGGTCCCAGTTGTCCCTGAAGGTCCTCACACTCAGGTGTCCCCAGAGAGTTGGGCCACCTCAGCTTAGGACAAGTTCCATGAAGCAGAGTGTCACAATGTTTGGTCTTTTCTGTTTCCAGGCTGCTCTGAGCTGTTACTGATTGGTGTAACAAGTCAGAGGGCAAATATTCCTACAGAAGATCAGCTCTGCCCTTTCTGACTGCTGCCCATTTCTGGCATAATACCTCCTAATCATGCTCTATCTAAAATAAAACTATAAAATATTCCATCCCAAACAACCACAAAGCAACATGCTGAAGGTCAAGCTGTTGGCTTCTGTCTTCAGCCTCATTTTTCATTTGAGTTAGGTCAGCTCAGCAGGCCAAGACTGTGCCTAGAGCTGGAACAAGTGGCACTGGGGCAGCAGGTTGATTTTTGAGGGATTCCATTGCTCTCCATGGCCTCTGGGCCATGGGGTTGGACTCACTGATCACTGCTGGAGGGGATTATGCAGTGTTATAAGTAATTTTTAAAACAAAACAGCTCAAAATGTGTGGCTGCTGTTCTGCAGTGAAAACAAGGGGTAAAGCAAGTACAGGCTCCAGGAAATTTTGCTGTGATGTTACTCCAGCATTCTGGGGATGTTGGGGGAATGAGAGTGTTCTGAGTGAGTTGTGCTGAGATTCCTGCCTGGAAGTGGGGACAGTTGCAGGTTCCCTGAAGGACTGGGCTGTGCAGGGGGAGTCTGGATGCCACAGGGAATGCTCACCATGCTCTCTTCCCACAGGGGGACAGGATTTTAGAGACTGGAGAGATCATGCCACCCCTCAAAGATGAGCACCACAGGCACCACTGATGGCCAGGAGCTGATTTCCTCTGTGGGTGAACATGGCCAGAGCTGCACCTGCTGTGTCTCTTCCATAAAAGAGTCTTCATTGTGCATTGTCTCAGCTCCTCTGTCATTTACTGTCTCATTAATCCGTGTCATTCCAGGTGCTCCTCCTGTGGGAGTTCATCATTGTGGATCCTGGGGATCTCCAAGGCCCTTACTCAGCTCTCAGTGAGACCTGGCAGGAGGACAATGTGGGCCTTGGGGTGACAAGAGAATCACTCTGGATCCCGGGGATTTTGGAGTAGGCTGCTCCAAGGAGCAGAGCTGAGGCCCTCACACACACTTGGTTCTCCGCTCCCACTCTACCAAACCCTTTCTACCAACCCCTTCTGACAGACTTCCAATGAAAACATAGCTTCCACCTATGTCATCCCACCCCTCTGCCTAGGGGGGTGGCAGAAGAGGCACTGCTGCCAAAAACCCTTTTTACCACTCTTCCCTCTGCCTTCAGCTCTTTCTGAGGAAGAGTCTCCAGCCCCCACATCCCTGGGACACTTTGTACTGGGAAGACTGGTCTCTTAAAGAGCAGTGATCCCTGGGGGTCCCTCCCAACCTGACATATTCTATGATTTGAAGGCTTTAGTAGGTACTTTGGGGATAGGAATGGTTAAACCAGCAATCCAAAGGGTAACCTGGGCAGCTGTGACACAATTCCCTCATGGAGCCATGAGAGAGCAGCCCAGCCCGTGTGTGTGAGGAGCAGGGGACAGGTCAGAGCCCCTGTGCTGTTGTTTGGGGACAGCCAGACCCCTCAGAATGGCTCTGGTGGGGACTGGAACCATCAGGGCCATGGCAAACATGGGTAAAACTGCCCAGCACTCCAAGGAGATGAGGGAGGCCATGGACCCCAGGCCCTTGCCAAAGCCATATCCCTTTCTTTCCTTGGGCAATCGGTGGCTCAGGGTGGGACAGCACTGAGGAATGAACTGGGGGGCAGTGGGATCCTCTGGGTCATCACTGGGGAAGGTTGGGCGTCACTGGGGGGGCGGGAGAGTGAGCAGGGGCTGTAGGGGAGCACTGGGAAAGTAGAGAGTCAAGGGGGAGCCTGGGTGTTGAGGGGTGCTGGGGTTGGTAGAGGGGCTGCAGGAGGATGAGACCTGTCCTTCCCAAGGCCCTGGGGGTCCCTGTCACCACCCCTGCTCCAAGGTGTGCCCAAGGGCCACAGTGAGCTCACCCCCCTGGCCAGAGACAAGGGGAGGCCTTCCCTCCCTGGGCTCCCCTGACACCCCCACCCCACTGAGGACAGCTGGGGTACCCCAAATCCCCAAGTCTCCATGCACTTGTGCAATGCTTGTGAGGAACTGGGGACTGTGACATCTCCTGGGGACACCACACACCCAGGGGAATACTCTCAGAGCTCCCAGATTCCCCCAAGAAGGCCCTGATACTCCCCAGACTCTCCAATTCCCCTAAGGAAATGCTGACAACTCTCCTCCTCTAGTGAGAACTCCCCCAAGACTGCAGGGAATTCCTCGTACCCCCAGAGTGCTATGAACATTCCCACAGCTCCAGCAACCCAAGAGACACCCCAATCCCCCATGTCCCCATGATGTGGAGCCTAGGGGGCCGTTTTAGGCACAGAATCAGTGCCTAAAGGACAGGTGTGGGGCCCTGGGATCACCTGGGGGTTTTGGAACAGGTAATCCTCTCTGAACAGAGGGGATGGATACCTTTCCTTCAAGCAGGGAGAGGTTTGAGTGCCATAACCACACCAAAAAAGACAACAGAGCACCTTGAACATGTCCTGGCACAGCTGCAGCAGGACCATTCACCTCCGTCCCCTCAGCTGTCCCTCTGCAGGTGACAGCACGTGGCGCTGGGCAAGCAGGAGGAACCACGAGTCTGGTGTCAGCCCAGGCACTGCTGACAGCTGCTGGGCCTGTGCAGTGACCATGTGCCTCCACAAACACAGTCTGGATCTCCCCTGGGCCATCCCTGTACCTCTCAAAGTCACTGAGTCCAATTTCCCTCATACCAAAAATGTGGGAGATCCATGGAAAGCAAAATCTGGGTTTGTACCATATTCTTTCCTCAAGTGCCCTCAGTGTTGCACACACAGATATTACACACAGCACTACATCTTCTACAAAACTTTGAGATCCCTACCACTAAAAACATATCACTGATCAGTAATAGATAATCACATAGATAATCACAGAGTCATGGAGTGGTTTGGGTTGAAGGAACTTTAAAGTTTATCTTGTCCCACCCCCTGCCATGGGTAGGGACACCTTTCACAACCCCAGCTTGCTCCAAGCCCTGTCCAGCCTGGTATTGGACATTTCCAGGGATCCAGGGGCAGCCACTGCCCAGGGATCCAGGGGCAGCCACTGCCCAGGGATCCAGGGGCAGAGCCCAGCTGCTCTGGGCACCTTGTGCCAGGGCCTGCCCACCCTTATACAAAATATATAGATTATATATTTAGTAAAGAGTTGCATTTCCTTGCACCCTCCATTGCAACAGCTCAAGGAGGAAGATCTCCTCCCAAAGCAATGATGGATCTAAGGCTTTCTGTCCTGCCCTCTGAAGGCCATCAGGACCTCCTCGTGCTCAGGCTGCAGCTGGGAGGGTTGAGGGCAGGCACCAGGAAAGAGCCACTTGCCAGCAGAGGTGAGAACTGAGGGAAGGCTCAGTCAAGCTTGGTGTCCTAGGAAATGAGGACTGTGGAAGATCCTGGCATGTGGAACATGCAAACCCTTCCTCTCTCTCACCTGAGGTGCCTCAGGCAGGAACTGCTGGTTCCAGCACTGCCAGAACACAACGGGAATTCTCCCTGTGCATCCTCCAGTCCCTGCCAACCCTGGGTGTGTACCCCTGGCCTTGGCCAGCTGGGTCTGCTCCAGGCCACCTCCCATCCTCTGGGGTATCCCATGGCACAGCAGCTCGGGATCAGGGCCAGGGGAGCTCACAGAGACATCCAGAGCCGTGTCTGGGCTGACACACATCAATCCACAGCTGCTTGGACCTCAGCTGTGCCAGTCCATGGCGTGGGGATGGTGCCTCAGGTTTTGGCTTTTCTGTTTTTCAGATTCTGCATTGCTTTAGTGTGCACTTCTAAACTTCACATTAGGGGATGGTGAGCTCTCTTCACAGAGTAGGGAGACTAAACAATTCCTTCTCTAGCTGGGATCAAGGACAAATGATCCAAATCTCAGGCCCAAGAGCACAAACAACGTGGACTGGAGAGAGAAAAACAAGAGGGATGGGACTGCATGGGCTAAAGCTGTAACTGGACAATTAACTCCAATATGCAAATGGAGCAGAACTCATAAAAGTGAGAGACCCCATGAGCAGTCGTGCATTTTGAGACCATTTTGGGTCATCTTGGGTGCAGCCCTGGCTGGGCTCTTGTGCTGCCCAAGGTGGATCCATTGAGGCCTCCTAATAAATCCTTACTTTATTCTTTAACTCTGCCCAGTCTCTGTTCTAGGGCAGCCTGAACAAGGCATCAGGGAGAGCTGGCTGACACTCTCTGTCAGATTTGGGAAGTGCTGGTGGTGGGGGAGAACCTTTGCAGCCAGAGGAATGCAAGGTTTGTATGGTCAGAAAAAGCTCAAGATGGTCCAGGCAGCCCAGGCAGCTCCAGGAAAAGCCCTGGAATAGTTTTAGGAGGCATGGCAGGTGGAGGAGAAGCTGGGCAACAACACTTGAAAATGATTGTTTTCTGTGATGGGGTTTGCTCAGGGCAGAGCAGGAGGTGACATTCCTCTGACCTTTCATTCCCAGGAATGCAGCTCACTGCAATATTGATGCCTCTGCTGCACCAACTGAATGTTAGATCCACTTTATCATCCATGACAGGAACAGGACTTTGCCTGGAATAACTGGAAACCTCTGTCTTACTCCAGTGCTCATAGATGAGATGGGCACTGCCAGTTATGGGCCTCAGTTTATCCAGCTAAAATTAGGGAATGTGGATCCCAGTTCATTGAATTTCTGACAGGCTGGGAGAGCTGGGGGTGCTCACCTGGAGAGGAGAACGCTGCAGGGACACCTCAGAGCTCCTTGCAGGGCCTAAAGGGGCTCCAGGAGAGCTGGAGAGGGACTGGGGACAAGGCCTGGAGGGACAGGACACAGGGAATGGCTCCCACTGCCAGAGGGCAGGGCTGGATGGGATATTGGGAATTAGGAATTGTTCCCTGGCAGGGTGGGCAGGCCTGGCACAGGGTGCCCAGAGCAGCTGGGGCTGCCCCTGGATCCCTGGCAGTGCCCAAGGCCAGGCTGGACAGGGTTTGGAGCAGCCTGGGACAGTGGGAGGTGTCCCTGGACATGGCAGGGGTGGGATGGGATGAGCTTTACAGTCCCTTCCAACCCAAACCTTCCCACAATTGTAATTCCTAACTGAACACGCTGAAAACATCCACCTTTTGAAATCACTTTCTAACTGGGCAAAGTTTGCTTCACACATTTATTCTCCAAATAAAGATGGCCAGGCTGGTGACATAATTCCAGCCAGGAACTCCCTGTCATGCCAGAGCTGGGCTCTGTGCTGTGAAGATGTTGAAGCCCACACGAGCTGCAGGGACTCCTCTGCTGTGCTCTCACACTCATCAATAATCCTGAGCATAGCAAAAGGAGCTGAACCCAACTCCCCACACATGGGCTTGTTCTGGGTGCTTTGAGGAGCCATCTGCTATTCCACAAGGCTGAAGGGATCAGGGATGAAGGCACCCAGCAGCTCTCATGTGACCTGTGGGGCCAGGACCTGGACACCTGAGGGGACCTCATGTGGCACCAGAGTGCAGCATGGAATGTCCCCAAGTGCCCAAGCTCCTACTCCAGCTACTGCTCCATGGCTGGTGACAGATCTCACTGGAAACACCCACCATGGTGGAGCCAGAGGATTCTTTTAAATTCTCCCTTTCCCAAGTGGATCCTGAGAGATTTTGCCCTACAGTGGGCAAGACAGCCCCACTGGCCATGGCAGGATTCCATTGCAGGGCCAGCAGTTGGACTTGATGATCCTGGTGGGTGCCTTCCAGCTTGGGATATTCCATGATCCTGTGATTTGGGGGATAGCTGCTCTGTGCTTTCCTCAGGCACTGCTGGAGCACCAAGCCCTCAATTTCCCCAGACCAGGAATCCCATCTGTGAGTGAAGGCAGCATGGGGCTGCTCCTGCCCTCGCCCACCACAAAGAACAGCAGCAGAACTATGTCTGCAGCCTCTAGAAAAGATGTCTGCAAATAAATGTGTTGATATGACTGGCAGTCACATTTTACAGAGGCATGAAGGGAAGCCCAAGCTTTTCATCAGCTTTTGGTCCCTGCAGTGTCCTACAGAAGGTCTCATGAACATTTGCCATTTCAGTACCCCGCAGAGAAAGCCTGGGGGGCCCTTTGGGGAGGGTCCAACAGCCTGAAGAGAACATTCTCCCTCTTTAGCAACTGTCATGTTTCACTCAGCAGCCACTAACCACCCTCCAAGATTAGTGGCTTAAATGATGCTGCTTTTGCTGGAACAACGACCACTGAGTTCCCATCAGGGTGTGCTGGACCAGCTGGCCTGGGTCCCATCTGGGGCCCTCTCTGTTTTCCCTCATGGCTCCGGGAGGTAGCAGCCCAGCACGGAGAGTCGAACTGCTCCCATCTCTCATCTCTGTGGGGTGGGAGGGTGTGAAGGTGCTTCTTAGCCCGGCGAGTCTGGCCTTGGTTTGGCTCGGGACGTGGGTCAGGGCTCCGAGGCCGGGCGGCTGCAGGCCCCGGCCCGGCCCGGCCCCGCTCCCCCGTCCCACGCCGAACCGCGGCTGCACATCGCCCGCAGCGCCGAGCACATCCCTACGGCCCCACCTTCGCTTCATGTGCCGCCAGATCATTAAAGCTGTAATTACGAGCGGCTTCTGCCCAGGTTGGCTCAGCCGCCAGCTCTGCTCCGCACAGGGAAGGCCCTGGGATCCTCCATCCCCTCGCGGCGGCGCCTTCAGGGGAGCGCCGGGGACGCTCAGGGGCGCACGGAGCCTCCGTGTGAGGGCTCAGGGCCACGCACCCGCCTTTCCCAAGCCGCGGCCCCGGACGAACGGAGCCACGGGATCCCCGGAGGATCCCCGGAGGATCCCCGGAGCACCCCCGGGACCCTCCGGGACCCTCAGCCCGGGCAGGTCCCACCGCCCCCGAGGCCAGCGCCGCCTGCGCTGCGACCCCCGGCCGGGGGTCGGCGCTCTCCCACGGGCCGCAAGGCAGGCTGGGAGTCGTAGTCCTCGCCCACCGCACAGCGCCCGCCGCCCCTCACCGGCCGCTGCGGCCCGCGCCCTCCGCGCGCCCGGAGCTCGCCGGTCCCTCGGGCCCGAACCACCGCCGCTGCCCGGGGCTCTGCCGGGCCTGCCCCGGCCCCGAACCGCTGCTCCCGGTGCCCCGCTCGGCCGCCGCTTTCCGCTTCCTGCGCGCGGCGCCCCTCGGGGCTCGTAGTCCCGCCGCGCTATTCACGACGGTCCCTGCGCTGTCTCCGCGCCGCACGCCCGCGGCCGGGACGGGGCGCTGCGCCACGGCGGCGGCGTAGGGCGGGCGCGGGGCTCGGGCGGGCGGGAGGAAGGGCCGGCGGGGCGGCCGGAGCGGGTGCGAGCTGCTCCGCCCGGGGGAACGCGCGGGGCCGGGGGACGGAGCGGCAGCGCGGCGCCTCCACCCCCAGGTGAGCGGCGACGGGGGCGCGGGGGAAGGGAGCGGGGACGGGCCGGCCGCCCGGGGCCTCCCGCCGCAGCCCCGTGGGCCGCGGCTCCCGCCCGCGCCGGGGGTCGCCCGGGGCTCTCCCGGCCGGAGGCGCCGGCTGGGCCCGGCCGCCCCCGGGCCGCCCCGCACCACCTGTTGCCGGTGGGCCCGCGCGGGGGCTGGAGGCCGGGGGGCCCGGGGGGGCGGGCGGTGCCGGGTCCCGGCTCGGGGCTGTGCGGCGGCTGGGGCGCCTTGCCCGGGGCTTTGGAGAGACCCGGGGGATGCGGGGGACCCCGCTCGCCCCCGGCTCGGCCGCACGGTCGGAGGGGCTTTAACGGGCTTGAGGGTCGTGCAGCAGCCGGGGGGGACGGGGCGGCTCCGTGACTGCCCGCCTCAGGCTGCAGTGCCTGCCCTGCCTTCGCCCCGCGCCCGGCGCGGCGGGATCGCGACTCCCGGTCCTGCCGCGGGCAGGGGAGCCCCGCCTGGGGCACCGCCGAGTGCCGGCTCCGGGCTGGAGCACGGCAGAGCCCCCAGCGCCCCGGGCTGCCTGTCCTGCTGTTCTTCACTCTCACCTCCAGCTTAGACACCCGTGCTGGGGCTGAGCAGGGCTTTATGCAGAGTTTCTCATGCCTCTGCGAGTTTGCCCTTTAGAATCAGTTGACTGGCTATTATCCTTGGGTCTTGAACATCCTTGGGTCCCAGTGTCTCATCAAGAACCCTGGATTTTGCTGCATGTCAGCTCAGCTTGCAGTTGAAGCATCTCAGCCTCTAGGTCCTGGATGCAGGAGCCTTAGAGGATGGAAAAAGCTCTGTACTTGCCAGCCTCTCCATTTACTGAGTTCTCTCCTCTCCCTGCTCCTGGGGTACATCCCCCCAAGCACCAGGAAACAACTGTTGAGGGTGATCATCCGTGGGCCTGTTAGAGGAGATGGGATAATGTGAACGTTGTGTTTGAAATGTCATACTGTTTCCTCCAAGCTGGGAATCTCAGTGGAGCTTGGCTCTCCATAGGCCCGCAGGCCCGGGATGTGGCTGGGTGGGTTCCATGGTCAGACAGAAGGTTGTGTGGGAATTGCTCACTGCACGTGGCCTGGGGCACTGGTGCAGGACAGTGCTGCACTGCTGTGGGTGAGTCAAGAGCTGATGGAGACTGGGAGATGTGTTTGGAGGGAGCCAAGGTGGAAGTGAGGGGTGCATATCCCAGACTGTGGCTCTGAATGCAGAGATCTTGCCATGCTTTGCACGTTGTCACCTGGGACTTGTGCTTCAGGGCTGTGCTCTTCCCTAAACTGGAGCACACCTGCAGTGACAGACTGGCTGCCTGTGACTCTGAGAGTCTGCTTGTGGCTTTTGTCTGGCCATTTTTTGAGATCCTGCTGAACAGTCTGGCTCGTGCCCCTGAGTGCACCACAGCAGGGCTGAGCTGTCTGAGAATAACCTGTCCAAGGCATGATTCAAATTACCCTGATGTTATGTGTGTGGGGATATTAACTCATTTTGAGTTGCATCAGCTTCTGTTTGTATCCAAGGCTTTAAGAGTTGGAGGCAGAAGGCAAGACCCAGCATTGCTCCCTTCCCAGGAGGGGTTGAATGGCTGGAGAGCCCTTTGAAGGCCTGATGTGACTGGCTGGGTTTGCTGAGCCCGATTGCTTTGGCAGGAGGGAGAGCAGCCTCCTCCAGCCTGATGACTTGGTGCATAAGGGAACTGGAGGCGTGGGCCAGGCACGGTGTCTCCTGAATCGGAATAAATCTTGGAAAACAACCCAAAAGTGCTAAAGTTGCACGTAAAAAAGGTCAGGCGGCGTGCCCAGACTCGGAGCTGTCTCGTGGTGGCGTTAGGGCTGGATGACCCCACAGAGGAGCCTGGATGTCCTCAGCACAGATGCACTGATTGCCCCTCTCTCCTGCTTGCTCCCCCCTTATCTTTGCTCTGGCACCCTTTATCTTTGCTCAGAATTCTGCTGGCTTTGCAGAGGGAAGTGGCCACGGCCCTGGTGTTCCCTCAGCCAGCTGAGAGCAGTTGGCTTTAACTTGTGGAAAACATGCTGCTCTCTTCTGTCCTGGAGGTTTTGTGGGAGCTTTCCAGGTTTGTGCTGGTTGCATGTGAGATCCAGAGAGAGACTCAGCCTGTGTTATGTGCCCATGGTCGTGTTGATCCCCACTGCTGGGAACATCATCTGCTCCTAGGTGGAGAAATGCTGTTTTCCTCCCATCTTCCCGCTTCATATGAATCCAGGCTTGTTTTTTTCTGGCTTTGTTCTGACCCTTCCTGTGAACAGAGGACCAGACCCTGTGGCATTTCTCCAAGTGAGGATTTTTATGAAGCAGAGGGAAGCTGGAGTGAGGGACTGTGGCTGCCTTCAGTCAGAGGAGGCAGATTTGCACAGTGTGTGTCAGCCCAGTGTCCTGCCACCATGGCTCTCTCCCAGTGCCCAGAGCTGGGGAGAACCTTGTGAGCCCCTGTTTTGCTGGAACTTGGGGCTCTGATCAAGGTCGCACTCAGTGCAGCCTTCAGTGGGAAAGCTGCTTATGCGGGTGGGACAGGTGAGTCAGTGGCTTCCTCCTCATTTTCCGTCATAATCCCACTCTGGAGCGAAGCGAGCTGCCTCCCTGCTCCTCTGCATCTGCCTGTGTTCACCTCAACCTCACTGCTTGCTGTTGGAGCCTTCCTGAGAGGTTCCCTGCTCTCCAGGCCACAGTCACCAGGCTGGGCAGGGAGGAGCAGGCTGCTCCGAATTTCTGTCACATTTGCTGTTTGGAGTGTTGACACTTGCCTTGCGTTTAGCAATGGCAGCTGAGGAAGCCAAGGGAGGCAGAAGAGCTGCTGCCTGCTCATGAGAAACATTTAACTCTTGCCCTCACAGCTCCCTTCCCCATGTGCTGGCAGCTCTCAGGTTGGCTGAGAGGAAATGCCAGTGGTGTTCCCAAAATTTGTTACTGTTCAGTTGCTCAAAGGATGAGGAGGGTTTTTGTGTGCCATTTCCTCTTGCTCTGGAAGAAAAGAACGCTGGTGCCCTGGTGCCTGGGCAGAAGGGAGAAGGGGGAGCCCTGGCAAGGAAATAGGATCCAGAGAAATGTGTCACCAGCAGAAAGAGCAATTGTTTTCCTGCATTTCCATGGCAGAGCCTTGTCCTGTTCAGGCAGCCCGTGTTTGACAGCCAAGATAATACATTTATATTGATGTAATTAGCAGGACGTGGAGTTTGCTGAATGGCTCGGGGGCAGCCTGCTTTTCAGAATAACTCCAGCAAATAGATCAGGGAGGATTGGAAAGCTGCCGTGGGTTGCTGGAATTGGCCCGTTGGGTTTCTGGAGGTTGAATACATAACTGCTGATATTTCCTATTGTGCTGTACCCTGCCTATTTGAAAAGAAAATAACTCAAGGGAACATGGGGCTATTTTTGCCAGCTTGAGATGATCAAGTTTGATTTCTAAAAACTGAAGCCGAGTCTTTAGGCTTGCACATTAAAACCAGTGTTGGAACCATATCTCTGTTCCTCCACAAATGCGTGCCTCCACACTTTGCCAACGGTGTAAACTCTAATGAGTGTTCATATAAAAAGAAAGAGCTTTTCTGTTCCTGCAGTGCAGCCCCTTTTGTAGGAAATGCTGTGGGCCTGAGCAGGCTCAGCACCAGGGATGGTGGCAGTGACACAGTGTCAGGGGACTGAGCTGGTGTCCTGCCCCAGCCCTGGCGTGAGCAGCCCTGATAACCTCAGGGTTATCAGTGCATTCTCAATTTGGTGGAATAAAGACCAAGAGCTTACAAAAAGCTGTTGTCCTCCTCCAGTGATGCTGCCCAGCTCCATTTCTAATGTGATGCTTCCAGTGGCACCAAAGTTTCCCCTTCAGCATCTTGTTCCCAGTCCCAGCCCAGGTGATTTCAGTTTACTGAGGATATCACAGGCAGCTTCCCAACTTGTGTCCTTCTGCTTCTGTAACAAAAAGGTTTGCAGAGAAAGTTACTCATGGACAGCTTTGCTGGCAGCAAATCCCCTGTGTTTGTGCTGGTCTGTGGAAGTGGGAGCACAGCACCAGGGTCTTTGTGTGCTGAGCTCTGTCCTCTGCTGTGGCCATGCACAATCCACAGAGGCTGCAGCACTGGTGTGCTCAAGGTCTTGCTCTCCAGCTTGCCCCTTGTCAATCTGCTTCCTGCAGACTCTGGCCAGCAGGCAGAGCTCGGGAAGTCCTTGGAATTCCAGCCCTGGCCAGCAGGTCTGTGCTGAGCTGCTGGGAGCTGAGTGCTTTCCCTTCCTATCCCATGGAATGTGCAAGGATACTGATGTGATGTGGCACTTGGGGGGTGCTCTGTCTGCTGGTGTTGGTCTCACTGCCTTTCAGTGCAGGAGCAGCTCACTGAGTGCCTTGGAGGGGCTGTGGGCCTGGAATTCCCTGTGTAGCTGCACAGACCCTTGGGCTAAAAGGATCAGGGTGGTCCTTCTGAGCCTGAAGGGTTCCTGAATCAGTCCTTTATTTACTCATTACTGGTCCTGAGGGGTGTTCCTGGCCCATTCTGTACACCCTCCCTCTGCTGCCCTGGTTCTGTTAGCAGCACCTGTCCAGGTGTTCACCATGGGCACCTTCTCCCCACTGCCTGGAATTATCAGTGCTGGAAAGTGCTGGAAGAGAAAAGCTCTTTGTGAATTCACCATCACCTACCCCAGGGGTATCACACTGCATCTGATGGTGTGGCTGTGGGGATGGTGAGCAAGGTGAGGGGGCAGAATGGGGTCCCTTGCTCTGCCATGCTGCTAAAGAGGCTCACTGATCACATGGTGCCAGCTGAATCCTTATTTCTGTCCTCCCTTCCCAACCTAAAATAGAGGAAGTGAGAGTGTGCTGGAGAGCCAGACACTTAGGGACAAGGGTTCTCGTTGCCACCATCTGCTAAAAGCCTGTCCCAAAGGAGACAGCACTTCCCCAAAGCAGGAATTTCATTAAAACAGGTTGTTTTGAGAGCACAGAGTATGAAGGAGGAAGGGGAAATATCTCAGAGGAGGGAGGTTTGCTGAGGTAACTACTCAAACGTCATGGCTTCTGGGGGTGGGATGGGCATGTTTGGCATAATCAGAGGAATTTGTACTTCAGAATCTCCAGGAGATGTAGCTGGTAATGATGTCCTGGCTATGCAGAGTAATTAACATCTGTTTCTGTATTTGAACATTCAGGCAGCGTGCCCCGCCAGACATCGCTGCGTTCCCATCCGGCCCCTCGGGAGATCCTGCCCTGTTGCTAATTGTCGAGAGCTGTCCAGAGTCCTCCTCCATGTGATCCTGCTGTGCCCCATCCTGCTGTGCTCCTGAGGTGTGCCGTTCCCTGCTCTGATGACAGCCCCCACCAGGATGCTGAGCAGCAGCCACCGGCAGGGAGGGAGGCCAGTGCTGGGCACGGAACTGTAAAGTCACAGCCAAAGGTTCTGAGAGCACGAGTGAAGAATTTGAGCTGACCCAAAAGCTGTCTCCAGGGGGGACCAAGCTCCAGCTGGATGTCGTGGGGAGTTCTGCAAGCTGAAGTTCAAGGGGATGCTGATTGAGGGACCAAAAATGTGAGGTTGGTTGTCTCTGCTGGTGCCATGTTAATGGGCCTGGAGTCTCAGCAGTCATCTATTCTTACGTGCCGTTTTTCACTCTGTCCAGCAGCTTGGGACAGCAGCTGCTCCTTCCAGGCTCGGTGTGCTCCCAGTGCTCGGTGCAGGGACCTTCTAGCATGCTCCTCCAGCCAGGCCACTCAGTGGGTGCCAGCAGCAGGACACCAGGCTGACCCTACAGCGACAGGCACTGCACCTGCCAAGCAGCAATCGTGTTGGGTGAGAGGCTTTTCTGATTCAGCTGGCACTGGGCTGGGCTGGGAGGGGCTGGAAGGAAGGAGACCTTCTCTCCTCTGGTTTGTGAGCACAGTTACCCTGCTTCGTGTTTCTCATGCCTCTCGTTCTTGTCTTTCTTCCTTGTTTGAATTCCTCCTTTGAGTGTTTCTGTGCTGGCTGTGTGAAGGCTACGTGCTTAAATGGGTGGGGATACCAATATCCTCTGGTTTCCTCATGGTGAAGAAGGAACTGTGAAAGTGGAAGAGAAATTGTGGGGTCTTCCAGCACCTCGCAATCTTAATCTCACGTGGCTGTCCCAGGGTGTGTTTGAGGCAGTGCAAGGACAGGACAGTAAATACAGAAACTGCATGGGTTTGCCTGCAGTAACCACAGAGCTGTGGCAGTTCCCAGCCCCCTGGGACAGAGAGGTTACTGTTGTGCCTTGTGTGCCTGGGCTGCTCAGAGCCTGGAGGCAGGATGAGGTGCTGGGAAGCCAGTCTGAGCTTGGACCATCAGGATACATTTGCAGTGTGTGATGGTGTTTCCTTGGATTCAGATGATCCAGGTTGATGTGGCCTCATCCAGGCTGGGGCTTTAGATTAATCAGATGGACACTGGTGCTTGCTGTGTGGTGACCCATCTGGCCTGGCTGGTTGTTTATGGCCTAGCTGGAATCTTTATGTGCTGTTGATGCCCAGCCACAGCAGAAGGTCTGCAGGAACCTCTCATGGCTTTGGTCAGTGAAGCTGGGCTATGAGCCCTCTGCTGTTAGAGTGGTGACTGTCACCAGGCAGGTGTTGGTCAGATCTCCACCGTGGCTCCTTCTCATGGCTGAAAGGATGAGGTGGTGTTCCTGCTCTTGGATCTGTTTTGAGACAGCCTTGGAATGTCTTCCAAAAGCTCCTGCCCTTGTTCCTGTTGCCTGACCTTGCCATGTCTTAGCAAGCAAAGCCTGCTGGAGGGTCTGCAGCACCACACAAGGCTCAGGCCTGTGGATGTGTCTTGCAAGGCATGTGGGAGTGGCTCCAGTAACATGATCTCCTCTCCATCTGCCCTTTTGGGTCGGGATGCAGCCAGCAGCCCTTGGTTAAAGCTCAGCTCCCTCCTCATGCTGGAGGTACCTCGTGTGGCTGGCTGGCTTTGTTCCACCATTACTCAAGCCATCTGCATTGTGTTTCAGCCCTCTCAGAGTACAGCCTTTTCCTCATGTGACCATGGTGTTTGTTCAAATGACTGTTCCCAGAAAATATTGCTTAAGGTGTGTGTAATTGAACACATCCTACAATTGCAGCTGTACTGGTGTAGCTGAAGAGGAGCCACTTGTGATGGAGACAGTGAGCCAGTAAAGCTACTCTGGTGAGGAGAGGGGAGGGTTGTGGTGGTCTCAGGCACTGTTTTGTTTGTATCACTCCCTTGTGCCAGGTGTTATTCCACACCTGTAATTTCAATGCAGGATGATCTCCTAACAGAAGCAATGGTATGGCTGCCATGTCAGTGTGCAGAAGGATTGGTGTGTTTTTCAGGTGTCATCTGGAGGTGAAGAGGTGGTGAGCAGTAATGTGGTGCTTTATTATTAAATGATTGTGCTGAGCTGTGCTGCCCTGTTGCTCAGGGAAGCTGTGGCTGCTCCATTCCTGGAAGTGTTCAAGGCTAGGATGGAACTTGAAGCAGCCCGGGATAGTGGAAGGTGGCAGGGGGTGGTGGGAGATGGGCTTTAAGGTTCCCTCCAACCCAAACCATTGTGTGATTCTGATTCTAGATGAGGAACTTCCTCTCTGCCCCCTGAGTCTGTCCCACCTCCCTGTTCTCTCCCAGTTCCCTGTGCTCCTGGGGAAGGCAGGGGCCTCTTGTGCAGCTCTCAGCAATTATTGTGCTTTTATCTCTTGGTTGTTTGTGATGGAAATGCCAAATGGCACCATTGTCTGACAGGCTTCTTCCACCTCTGTGCTTGCCTGAGGCACAGCTAGAGATGTGTTGGCTTAAATCTAGGCCAGTTGGTTAGAAATTGGGACGTGGTGCCTGATGAAAGCCAGGAAAGGCCAAATTGCATTAAAATGGCAGAAGGAGACAGCCAGGTGCTGCTGCCTGTGTGGCTTGGGCAGGGCACTGCAGTGTGGACTGGAGCTATCTCTAGTGAGGGATGCAACTGGATGTGTCTTGGGCAAATGATATATTTACTGTCTGTGTAATCTGTGTTAGAATTAAAGCTGTGACAGGACTGTCTGGGGACAGTGTGCTCATCTCCACCTCCTGCCTCTCAGGCTTTGCTTTCCAAGTCTGTGCCCTGAGTTTTCACTGGCTGTGAGACTGTTTCTTGCTGCAATTCTCTTCCCCTCCCTTCTGCAGTGGCCAGCCCTTCATCTGCTTATCTGTCAACTTAGCATGATCTGAAGATACAATCCCTGCTGTCCTTTTGGGAATGACCTTGTGTCTGTGCTGTGTCTGGGCCTCTATGAATTTGGATTGCTGAGTGATGGGGGGGAAGGAACTTCATGGGTCATCAAGTCCAGTTCCATGCTGCTGAAGATGGGCAGTCATCTCATGCAGGTCATGAACTTGTCCAGGAACTAATTATTGGAACTCATGTTGTGCTTTTTTCCCCAGTGCTTCTGGAGCAGCTGGTCCAGAGGTCTGCTCTTGGAAAGGTTAGAAACCCTCCTCAACTTCCAGTGTCCACTTTTCCTGGGTTGGTTTGCTGTGCCTGTGTCATTGCAGAGTGTTAGCTTGCAGATGAGATGATGACTTGCAGATTTTTTTCCTTCTCTGGTTCTCTGTAACCTTTTTGTCCTGCAGCAGTTGTGGCTCTGGTTGGAGATTTGTCCTGAGAAATGTGCTGAAGGCTGTTTTGTTTTCCCATTTGGGCAGCTTGGGTTGGCTGGGCCCATTTGTTTCCTTGTTGTGCTTTTGAGTGTTGCAAGTGCAGGTGGAGCTGTGAGCTGCACAGTTTGTGAATGTTAGCGAGTACAGAAGAGCACTTTATGTGCTGCTGTCATTTCTGTCTTTTCTTTTTTAATGTTTGTCCTTGCTACTTGTGCCACCTTGCCCCTTCAGGAGGGAGAGATGTCAGAAACATTTGAATCAAGGTGAAGCTGATAAAGCAGCGTGTTGAAGAACCAGTGCCTGGCTCTTACTCGTGGCTCTTATTCATGTTTATCTCTAGCTGTGAATGTGCAATAACAACAGTTCTGTTCAGCACAGGCTGGCACAGCCTCAGACAGGAAGATCTGCTGTTTACCAAGCAACACTCTGCTATAAGTGAGAAAGAGGGGAAAAAAGTGGTTTATTGCTGCTGGGTAGCTCAGAGTGTAGTTAAACCTTTCAGAAAAAAGAGGAAACTAAGAGCACATGTGTTACTCAAGATGCATTTTTCCTGGCAAGAGTCCCATGTGTGTGCTCTTCTTGCAAAGCATCCCTGCGTCTGCTCCTTCCCATTCAATCCACAGCATATTGGGAGCAGGCAGGCAAGAGCTTCCTGTTTTTATAATACAACTGGTCTCAGCAGGCAGTCTGTCGAGGTGATTTTTCAGCCTGACATCTTTTGTAGCTGGGGCAGCCTGTGAGCTGAGTAGGATGGCAGAACTCTGCTGCAAGGATTATAAACACGGGGAGGAAAAGATCTGGAAATGAGATCTGCTGGTAAAGCTTCCCGGGATTGGATGCTGTGGCTTGTGTTGTTTTGTTCCTTCCCCTGTGAGTGTCCCTGTGGCTTTTCCTCGCTGCTGGTGCTGGGAGGGCCCTGCCAGCCCACCCACGCTGTGCTGAGCTCCGGAGTCCCCACAATTGGCCGCGAATTGCGGGACACACGCGGCTCGCTGCACTTCAATGGAGCAGTGTTAATTGACTTAATGGAGCCCTGGGCTTGGAGGGAGTTCGTTGTGTGGGTTTTCTTAAACGTGTGTGCACTCAGACCCTTCTGCAGCAGTGCCCTTGTTGCCATTTTCACGCTGTTCAGAAACTGCTTTGCAGTTGTCAGTGGAGATGAGGTTTGAAGTTAACCCTTATTTTGAAAAATCCTTCCTGCTTCTCCTCTTTTTCTCCCTCCAGTTTGTGATTAAGATGCTGATTGCCCTTTCAGATCTATGTAATCCCCTCTCTCTCTCAAAGTGACCGGGATAGATTTCCAGGAGCTCCCTGGATTATCTGTCACTGCTTTCCAGTGTCCAGTGCAAGGGAGGAGCGGAAACTTTGTTCAGACTTGGATGGTAGTTGCTGTGTGGCCAAGCTGGCTCTGCAGTACATCTGCTTTTCCTATCAATCTTTCACTTCACACTTCAGACACCTTCCTCTGCCTGCAGACTTACAAAGAGTCAGTGCTAGGCATTAAATGCAGCTTAGCCCAATTCAGCTGCTGTGTATGAGTTTCTTCTGGGCTAAAGTTGGGCCAGAACCAGTGTCAAAGCAGCTGAAAGAAGGTAAAGACCCTCAAGCTTACCTTTGCATGTTGGTGTCTGTGGCCAGAGACCTGTGCTGCTGTTCTGGACTTTGTAGCATGGAGTGTGAGATCCTGTTCTGTGCTGGTCTGGGACTCCAGGTTCAATTATCTTGTTACCTCATTAATAGCCCATCTGGAAATCTGCTTCCAGACAGTTCACTTCAGCTGGGGATATCTCTGCAAGTGGTGTACTGCTCTTATTTCTCACCAAGACCTGGAAAACAGCTCACTTAAAGCTTCCTGTCCCCTCAGTTTCCTGCAAGGCCAGAATATCTGACTCTCTTCCCTCAGCCCTCTGCCCCAGAACAAACATTTGGGTGGGTGAGTTTCACCCTTCTCTCCCTTTTCTGTGTCCTCCCATCTGCAGTGCTTGCACACTGCCTGTCATCCTCGTGCCTTGCACACCTCAAGACTCCTTGGCCCTGGCAGATAAGGCAGAGCTTTCTGAGTCACAAAGCCTTGGGGAGCTCTGTGTGGAACACAAGGGCTGGAAAAGCCTTCCCCATCCCAGCTGAATGTTCCAACCACTGTCCCATCCCTCCAGCTGTACCCCTGCCTCAGTCTGTCCTTGGAGGTGCCTTCCCACCCCTCCCTGTTAGAAGCTTTGCAAGGAATTGCAACTTGCTGACACCTTCATTTCCTTCCAAGACTGCAGCACTTGGGCTGGCTTGGCAGATGAGGGCAGGGAGAAAGAACAGCAAAACTTTGTCTTGTCCCCAGCTGTGTGCAGGACACCTGCTCAGCACAGAGTGTTCCAGCTCTCCTGCTGCACTTGAGCCGTGGAGCTCTAGTTGGGTCGGCGTTTGCAGCTTGGCTTTCAGTGCTGTGTCTGCCTGAGCTGGGTGTCTTGTTGCTTGTCTGGTTTTCCCCTGCTGCCTTGTGGAAAGAGAGAGGATTTTTCACTTCCTCTCCTGGGGTTACTTCTTTCTCAGGGTCATCTCAGCCTGGTGAATTCCAGCCATTCTCTTTTTGCTGCTGGTGCCTGGTTTTGCACATCCTCAAGTCCTGCCACTCTGCCTGGAGCTGGGGGCTGGCTAGATCACACAAATGCTTGAGCTCCTTTCCCTTCCTTGGCTAGCATAACACCATCAGACACTCCCCTCTGCATTCTTAGCTATCCCAACCTGCTCTGGCACTCCTTAGGCTGCCACATCTCGTGTTATGCACCTTCCAGCCCTGCACACCATTCCTATGTGCCTCCTTCAGGGCAGATCTGCTGTGCATGGAGGCAGCATTGGTGGGAGGCCAAGGCTTGGCCATTCCTCCAGGATGCCTGAAGTGCTCTCCTCCAGCTCAATGTCCCCATGCAGCCCCAGCTCCTCCAGCTGTCCTTGGTGTTTAAGGGTGTGAGTCACATCCTGCAGTCCCTAGGGAGGAGGCTGCTCCTCCAGGGCTGTGTGTGGGCACTGGACAGTGAGAGCTCTTCAGGAGCCCTGGCTTCTCCCTGCCAGCAGCAGCTGACATGAGACTGAAGGCAGAGAGCTCCTCCTTTGCTGGTGATGGTGGTACCAGGTCCCAGCACATCTGGATCCCCTGGGAATGGTCATGGCCCCCAGGCTGCCAGAGCTCCAGGAGTGTTTGGACAATGCTCTCAGGCATGGGGTGGGATTGTTGAGGAGTCCTGGTGCAGGGCCAGGAGTTGGACTTAAGATCCTTATGGGTCCCTTCCAACTCAGGACATTCTGTGGATCTTAGTCAGCCCCCAGGCAGAGGAGCTCACACAGCAGAGGGAGGAGAAGGGCTGGTACTTCACCTTCAATCTTAGAAGAAAGTCTCCTGCAGCTTCCTCTGGGCACAGCTTTGAGGGATTTGTTTCCCTCAGGTACATGGTGAGCCTTCTCCTGGGCCAGCTGCTGGCCCTCACCTCAGACCAGAGCTGTCTGGAGCTCAGTATGTCTGATGGTATTTTCATTCCTGGATCTCCCTTGGAGCAAGGGAGTAGCTCAGAATTGACTTGATTTATAGGCTGGAGGAGAGGAGGAATTAATGAAGTGGCAAAGTCTTGTCCCTGAGTTTCCAAGGCTGAGAACCAAGGGAGGCTGGAAAATTCAAGCAGGAGCAAAGCTGGCTCGTGCCACATGGATCAGTAAATTACTAGAAAAAGGAGTGTGGGGGTATCCCATCACAAAGAGGGGCTGCTGCACGTGGGACCAGCTGGGGTGAGTCTGCCTCCCTGGTTTCCTCAGTGGCTCAGCAGCTCCAGGGACCTCTGTCTCTTCTTCCTGCTGCGTGCCAAAGGGAAGAGTTTGGGGCTGATGCTAGGAAAAGTTGATCCTGCAACTTCCTAGATGCATTGAAACACATGGGCTAGTTCCCTTTTTTTTTTTTTTCTCTCTTCAGAGCCAAAACTTACTTTGAAACTGGAGGGAAGGAAAGGGGGTTGGGTAGATCCCCACCCTTCCTGCCTGCTCTGCTGTGACATGAGAGCTGGGGCCCAAGGGTCAGCACTGCTCACTGGTGTGGAGGAATAAGGTTATGTGGAAGCATCCAGGCTCTCCTGGCAGCAGAGGGAGCTCCATGGGACAGCTTTGCTGTCCTGCACACTCTGTACATGCCTGCTGCCCAGGGTCTGGTGGAGAGTTTGAGGGAGGGTCTGCATCATGTAGCACAGAGCAGGATAAGCAGCTGAGATCTTACTCAGCTTGGGGCTGGCGAGATCAAACCTGGTTTCATTTTGGAAGTGATATTTTGGGAGCAGTTACCCAGCATCAGTTCAAACCTGGTAATTATTGCAGCTGCGAGGGGCAGAAAACCAAAATCCAAACTCAGCATCTTGCTAAGGTGCTTAACTGTTAATTTCCATGAGTGAGATCCACCCTTCTCAAGACACTTCAATCTGTTCACATTGTTGCTTCCTCTCTAGATTAGATAGGTGGAAGCAGTGCTTTGTTAATTAGGGGAAAAATCCTGCTCCCTCCTGCCGAGACAGAGGAACTCTTGGCAGTTTGCTCCCTTTTAGTGACTGAAGCCTCCCCTGTTCAGCCACGTGCCTGCAGGTGGGGCAGCTCCCTGCCCAGTGACAGAAATTCCTCAAAAATAAGGCTGAGTGCTTCCAGGGTGGCTTTCTTCTTCTTTAATTGACCTCTTTCCTTTCTGGGGTGCAGTTTCCATTCTCACCTTGACTTCTTGGAGGCTCCTCATTTGCTTAGTGTTCGCCAAAGGCGTTCAGGCTCGGTATGGTGAGCACATACGTGTTTTGCATTGGGCTGGAACGCTGCTGCCACTCATGTTCTCAGACTGGTTCACCCTCTCCCCACCTTTGGGCAACACTCCCCCTTCAGTATCACTCATTGGCTGCTCTCACCTGGCATGAGGATGACCCTGAGGAGAAGGATTTACTGCTTTGCCTGGAGAAATCCGATTTCACGCAGCACTCACAGCCAAGCAGCCCAGTTAGACCAGACAGTCTCGGAGATCACTCCGACTTAGCTAGGTTATCCTCCACCTATTTATAGCTCCCTTCCTCTCCCAACTCCACCCAGCGTGGGGTTTTACTGCAGGTTCTAAAGCAGGGCTCCAGCCTTTCCCCTCCCTGCAGAGCACAGCTGCCTGTTCTGGCTCCTGGAGACGGGCTGGGACAGCGGCAGGCATGTCTGCCTCCTCTTGGGATGAGCTAAAACTGGCATTTCCATGGGCAGCAGGAGGAAGCCAAGGGTTCTGCTTTACCAGCCTGAGGAAGTGATCTTGAACCAGGCTGTGGAACTGCTTTATGTGGCAGTTTAACCCAACTCAAGGGGCTAAAAGGCTACTGACGCCTGAGCATCCTTCCTCTGCTTGGCTCAGCCTGCATTGAGGGGCTGTTCTACCCATCTTGCCTTTACTTACCTATTTTATCATGGTAGAACCTGAGGTTTTGAGGTAAGAGACAGTTTTTTCTTCTAGTAGGTGTCAGAGTTGCATCCCCTGTGCCTTTGCTCCTGGGATGGGGCAGAAGAGCCAGAGACACCACAGGTGTGGGATGACTGATGGCTCCAGATAGACTGAGCTGATGGTATTTGGAAGTGCTCTTCCCCTCACATCGTGTGGCTTTCATTTAGCCAGAAAATCAGATTTGTTACAAATTAACTGCTTGAATAGCAGGAAATGAGAGGGGATGTGCCAGGGATCCACTTTGGGTGGATGTGCAGAAATCAGTGAAACCTTGCAGTTGGGTAGTGGGGATGGGGGGGCTGATACACAGCAGGGAGGCAGCCCAATTAAAACAAGGAGGAGGTATGGACTTTTTTCAGATTTGTTTGGTTCATCCAGGCTTTGCAGGCTACAGAGACCATGACAGAGCAGTTAACATTCTTCAGTTAATGACCTTGTGCAGGCACATTCTGGTATTGAGCTTGTAACAAAATTGCACCTGTTCCTTGAGCTGCTCCTTTTGGGAGTCTATTAGCTATTAAGGCCTTTCTTGATCCCTTAGATCAATCCTGGGATTGAAAAGCTGTATTTTAGGACTCCTCATCTCAGCCTTTTTACGGCAAAAGTAGTTTCTTTGCAAAGGTCTTTCTGTGGTTCATTCATCTCCTTAAATCCTGGTGAGTAATTGAATAAGCTCAGCTGTGCTAATTTTTCCATCTTCCTTGTTTCTTCTTTTTTGCTCTGTTAAATGTTACCTTGATCCATTGCTCCTGACATGCATCCAGATTGTCCTGCCTTTTCACTTGAAGGAGAGACGTGTGTGTGTTTCAACTTCTTTTAATACAGAGGACATGAAATGTTTCTGGAGTTTAATTGTGAGGATGCTTGAAGA
Organism: Agelaius phoeniceus; assembly: GCF_051311805.1. Classification (NCBI taxonomy): domain Eukaryota; kingdom Metazoa; phylum Chordata; class Aves; order Passeriformes; family Icteridae; genus Agelaius; species Agelaius phoeniceus. Next base: position 15,368,164 of record NC_135280.1, read on the forward strand.
ATAAATTCTGAAAAGTAGGAAAGAGAGAGGGAGAAAAGGAGGAGCAAAGCCCCAGACCTGCTTCTGTGGGTAGGGGTGTGCTCAGGATCAGCTAAAACTTGCCTTGGGCTGAGAGTAAATAGTCACAGAAAATACTTGTGCAGATCCCCAGTCTGCCCAGTTCCAGTCCTACTGGGGTGTTAGTGGGAAACAGGAAAAGAGGAATATTTTATTTTACATGTAAGCACACAAACCATCCAGTCCTTGTAGCTGAGTAACTTAGAACTGGTGTGCCAGTCAGAGCCCTGACTATCCTGGTGTGTGTGGTCCCCCAGGGCTGCTGGTTTGGGCTCCAGGTGGGCCTGGCTTGTCCCGTTTTCTGCTTCTTTCCTATGTGTGAAGGGCTTTGTGCTGGGTTCTGCTGTGCTTCCCTCCATCAGTCGGTGCTTCCCTGTGCCTGGGAGCTCCTGGTGCTTAACTTGGGGGGAGCCTTTTCTAGAGCCCCCACACTCCCCATCTCCAGCAGCAAAAGCTGGATTCAGTGACAGACACAGCCCTTCCCTTCCCAGTGAGCTCTGGGATGGGGACCCTGATCAGAGCATGCGTTGATAGGCTTTAAAACTGGAGGGTTGTTGCTGAAATCGTACCTTATCTTTCTCTCTTTTTCTTTCCTTTTTTTCCCCTTTCTCTGTGTTTGTTTGTTGTTTTGTTTTTTTCCAACTCTGATCAGAACCGACCCTCCTTTGTCCAGCGTGCTGGGATCTGTGCAGCAGCCCATGCCGCAGCGCCTCGCCCGTTCCACCCGAGCTGCCCATGCCACTGGCTCCGACCTAACCTAGGCTCAATCTCAGCGTGGCTGGGCAGGGGGGAGCCATGGGGAGCTCTGCCTCATCGCTGGCCGCAGAGACGGAGTCGGACCATGGCTTCAGTAGCTCGCCCTACCCGGGGCACCCGGCCGTGGGCTGGTATAGGAGCAGCCCCGGCGGCCCCGTGTGGGAAAGTGCCCTTATAACGCGGCAGCAGCAGCACTTCCAGCACCGGCTGCGCAGGTAAGGACGAGGGGAGGAGCCTGCTCACCTCTCCCTGCTCACTGCTCACCTCTCAGCTTCAGCCCCGCCGCTGCCTTTGCCACACGGCTGCTTTGCATCCTACTGAGTGTTGGGTCCCTGCATTCAGAGGCTCAGTTCAGTTCCTCGGGAAGCCAGAGCCAAATTCCCACCGATTTGAGTGATGTCAGACCCTGGCTTTACACAGGGGGGCTGATGTCTCCTGCAGAATGGACTGCAGGACTCATCCCAGCTCTTCCTCCCTCACCTAAATTTTCAAGGTGGCTGCCTGGGAGTGGGATCTCAGTTCCTTGTTTGCCATGTTCTCGTGGCTCCTTTTCTTTCTGGCCTCCCAACCACACTGTAGTGTCACAGGTGGAGGATTGTGTCTCCGGGTTGGGTGGCACTAAGTTGCAAGAGTTTCTGAACTTGGAAGAGCCAGTGGAGCTGTTTTCCTGCAAAAGCAGTGAAACACTTTTGAGTAACAGATCCACAGGAATGAAACACACCAAAAAAGAGTTACTCTTAAAACCAGATTAGTGTTTCCAGCCCTCAATTCCTATCCCACCTTGATGAAATCAGCATCTCACATGTGTCTCTGAGCTGTTGCCTCTGCCCCTTCCACATCAGCCACTTGCAGTGAGGAGTTTCTCTTGTTTTGGGGGGCTAGTGTCCTGCATTCAGTCTCTGACAGTTTGAGAGATTTATCAAAAAGCATCCACCACCCCTCTGCCCAGGGGCTTGGCTATAGAGGCTGCTGTGTTTTGTGCTGGTAACGTTTGAACCTTTGCCTAATGCCTGCTTTGTGTGGACTCCAGCCTGGAGGGGTGTCCATACCTGCCTGAGTCTGTTTGGAGCTGCTGGTCATTGAGGAATAGCTGCTTGCTGAGTGTCCCTGAGCTGTCCTGGCTTTCCCCTGGAGGTGTTTGCTCTGATGTTGGTGCAGTATCTGTGGTGCAGTCCTTGTTTTCCTGCCTTCTGCTGCTTCAAGGCCCAGGATGTGCTTCCTGGGCTCTGGTGCATGACTCTAGAGCCTCCCAGCAATGTCAGGCTTTGCTCCTTTCTGGTGCTCTCTTGGGTCTTGTTGAGCTGGGAACAGTGTGAAACCAATAAGTTGTTGTCTTTACTCTCTAGCATAGACTTAAGTACCTTTAAAAAAGATATTTTGTGCAGTTCCCAAATTCTGTTGCTGTGTGTGCCAACCTGTGTTGCTGGTCCACAGCTCTGCTTGGTGATCTGTGCTGTGTGGGTTTGTTCCCTCTGGTTTAGAGGGATTCTGCAAATAGAGCTGGGTCCTTCCTGCAGGATTATCCCTTCTGCACTGCTGGTTACCCCTCTGTTACCTTGAGGAGTTGGGAAGGTGTCCCAGCTCACAGATAACTCCCTGCTTTGGCTGGGAGCTGGGAACTGGGAACTGCACAGCCGCAGCTGGAATTTAGGAGCTTCCAGTGTACACCTGGCCCTGGGCACTAAAAAAAGGCAGTGTCTCTGCAGCCTCATGTGTGGCAGCTGAGGCTGCTCATGGCTCCAAGTCTGTAGTTTGAGGAACTAAGTGATATCTTGACATGTGGAAATACATTTCCTGAAGAACCAGCCTTGGTGGTGGAGCGGATGTTGGGGCAAGAACAGGAACTGCCGGTCTTGGCGCAGATAATGGCGGTGTCCTGTGGGGACAGGAGTGGCTTTTGTGATAATTCCTTATTCCCCTGCTAAAGGGAGAGCAGAGCTTATCCCCACTCAGTGTGGTGTGGTTCCTGGAGACAGGAAGAGCAGGGGCTGTGATTCACTGAGCAGCGAGTTGCGTGGGAAGAACTCGCTGCAGGCAGTGGTGATGGAAGTGGGTTCAAAAGCCCTGCTGAGATCAGCCAGGCTGCCAGGCATCAAAGGGCCGCCCTCCCTGGGAGCCCCAGGGCCCAGCAGCAGCGGGGGATTGGTTTCCAGAGAGGAACAGATAAATATATTCCTTTAAAAAATTAAGTAAGTCAATAGAACAAGTCAGGGTAGGTATCCTGCCTGTGCATGTCCTCGTCCCTGGAGTCATGTCGTGTAGGAAGGAAGTGGAGTACTGGGGAGTCAATTTGAGGCTGGGCAGGAGTTCTGGGATAGACTTTGCTTTTCCTGCTGATTTTCTGTCCCTGCCTGCAGCCACCTTCAAAGCTGATAATGCTTTGGCTGCTGTGGAGCAGCACAGAGCCAAGCTGCTCTGAGCTGTCTCAGGGATGAACACAAACCTTCCTCGGCAGAAAAACAGGGACACAAATAGTGAGTGACTTTGGTCTGTACTTGATGGGGGAGCTGGGGGAGCCATCCCTTCTGGTGGGATGGGAATAAGGGGAGAAATCAGTGCTGTTTGGCTTTCAAGATTTTAGAACCTGGGAGGAGGCTTTACTGTATCCTGTTGCCTGGGTGAGGCTGATGGTGTGGAATTCCCTGTCTGCTGAAGAGAGGGAGACAAGAGGGAGTAGGAAAAGGGCCTTAGTGGTAGAAGCAGCAGACTTGTGACAACCAGATTGGAGTCCCTGGTCTTGTCTGGACAGGGCTGCACAGTCTCCTCCTGTGTGTCAGTATTTAAACAGGAGCCTGTCCCTTTCCCAGCATGCCAGGAGGACAAGTTATTGAAAGACTGGAGGTACCAGGTATTAGGTGCATGTTGGAGGGATCTGATTGCAGAAATCTCTGCTTAGGGCAAAGATGGGTTTGAATTCACCCCTGGTAGCTGTGTGCAGCCAGACAAATGGCTCAGCTACAAGTCCCCTTGGGCTCTGTCTTGCTCATGTGCTTGAAGGTGCTTGGCCTGGGCTGGTGTTGGGTGGGAGGGTTCAGCTGAGCCCAGGGATCCATCGTGGCCAAGCTCCCCATGTGCCAGACCCTTCCTGGAGCTGGGAGCAGGAAGGGGCAGTGCCACAGGCTTGGTGCTGGCAGCAGGGCATGGCTCCATTGCTGTGGCTGCCCCTGTGGGGTGTTTGGGAGCTGTGGGATCACAGTGGTTTCCAGGGGTGGTGGCACCTCTCCAAGGTGCATCCTTCCACATTGCAAGGGGTTAGGAGGGAATTTGGGCTCTGAACTGTTTCCTGATGAGATTTAAGGGAATGTTCCTGTTCACCTCTTCCTCACTTCCAGGATTTATGAAGAGGGTCCTGTTGAGTACTGAGAACTTCTGGATTTTGCTCTTAGGAGAGGCTTTTGGGGAAAGGGTTGTAAGGTCTGTGCAGCTGACCTGAGTGTCTCTTCCCACTACTTGCTTTGGCTGAAGCTCTCTGAACTCCCTCCTCTTCCAAAGATATTCATTTCCTGGGCTTTCCTGCAGTGTTCTGCAAAGGATTTTTATTTTTCTATAAAAGCCTTCGCAGAATGAAATACCTCTGGGTCTCAATGACTATGGAGGGAGGAACACACTCTTATTATTCTTTTATTTTATTATTATGATATGCTAAAAATATGTAAATCTCCCTGCTTTTAAGGGAAGTGAGGGGACCTGCTTTGTTGTTGGCAGGTAGTGGGAGGGCACTTGCTGTGCCACCCCCTGCTCCCCAGAAGCCCCTCTCACTTCTGGGGAGAATCTCTGGGCAAGCCTGAGTGTCCTGTTTGTGAGCCCTTGGCTTAAATACATGAACAGCAGCAAGTCAGAACTGCTGGGCAGCATCACAGAGGCCTTTTCTGCAGGCTCTGAGTTGTTTTGAGGCTGGTGGAGATTTCAATAACTGAACTCTGGCATATGGAAGTGTGGCAGGGAGCTGTGTGGAGGAATGTGGCTCTGTGCTCCTCCTTCAGCCTCCTCCTGTGGCACTTCAGCTCTGAGTGCAGCACGAGCAGAAGTGTCTGGAGGACACCAGGACAGTGCTTAGTCTGGAGAAAAGAAGGCTCAGGGAGGATCTTCTGGCTCTCCACAGCTCTCTGACAGCAGGAGGGTGTAGCTGGGTGAGGGTCAGGCTCTGCTCCTGGGGAACAGGGACAGGACAAGAGGAAACAGCCTCAAGTTGTGCCAGGGGAGGTTCAGGTTGCATGCTGGGGAAAAAGTTCTTCACAGAAAAGGTGGTCAGGCATTGGAATGGGCTGCCCAGGGCAGTGGTGGAGTCACCATCACTGGAAGTGTTCAGAAAGCATGTGGCACTTGGGGACATGGGTCACTGGTGGTCTTGGCAGTGCTGGGGCAATGGTTGGACTCGATGTACTTGGAGGGCTTTTCCCAACTAAATGATTTTGTGTGTTTCTTGGTGGGGAAACCAGAGCCCAGAGAAAGGAGATTCTTGAAAAAAAAGCTCCTGGTAAAGCATCAGGTGACTGCAGGGAATCACCTGGTGATCACCTGCTTCTGTTTTCTGCCATCAGATCTCAGGCTGGGCATTGGCCCTGGGAGGTCTGGCAGCCTCAGCAGGACAGGAACCCCAAGAGAGCTGGGGTGGGGCAGGCACACGTCCCTGGGCTTGGTCAGGAACCTCCCTGGATTTGGGTGTGCTCAGAGAGTTTATTTTGCACCTTTCAATAATCACTGACCTCAACCACATCAAGCTCAACCACTGGTTGAGACTGGAAGGGATCTCTGGGGTCCAGCTGCTCCATCTCCCTTCCTAAGCCTCCATGCTAAAGCAGATGTGGCTGTGGAGCAGATGGGGATCACCAGCACGTGCTCTGAGTGTGTGTGCACAGAAACAGGAGCCACTCATCCAAAGCAGAGGGCACTGCCAGCAGCTCTCATAGTCAGGACATGCCTGCTCAGCACAGGAGTGAAGCCTGTGCTCCCCAGGTGCTGCAGGGAGGCAGATCCATCCCTGTGTGGGCTGTGCTCCCTCTGGAAGTTGCTGTGGAGTTCAGCTGGGATTTGGTGCAGTAAAGATGCTGCAGGTTGTTGTGGACACCTGTTTGGTGGGAATGTTTGGCTTGTGACTGTTTGCTCCCCAGTTCTCACCAGAGCCTGTGGGATCTGGAGCAGTGTCTTGCTCAAGGAGGTGTTGCAGTGCCAAGGAGTTGGCAGCATGGAGTCTGTTTCATCTGCCTGAGGCTCCCAGCCCTGCCCATCCTCTCTCCCTGCCTGCTCCAGGGTCACAAAGCTATTAGTTGTTTAAATTAGGGCTATTTATAGCTCTGGAGCCACGAATATCTCAGAGGGTGGTGCAGAGCAGTGGTGACCAGAGTTCTCAATAGATCCCCAAACAAACCCTCTCTTTGCTCCCTGTGTGCCCTCCAACCTTCCTCATTTCCATGTCCCACAAGAGCCATCCTGCCTCAAAGGAGGTCAAATCCAGGGCAGAGGCAGCTGGAGAATGTCCTCATCTTACATGGTAGGCTTGGCCAAAGCTGAGCAGAAATGCCTGACCCTCCTGCCTGGGTGTTGCTGTCACAGCATGGAGAGCACAGCTTTGACAGAGCCAGCCTGGAGAAGGGAAAACCCAGCACCTTTACCTGGTTTGGGGATGCTCCTGTCTGCAGGAGCTGAGCACTTTTGCTCCAGGACCATGGGTTCAGGTCCTTCTCCAAGTGCAGGTGTTGGGGAGTTTTGCTTTGGATGTTGAGGGTGGGGAGGGGGAGGAATTGGCAGTTTGTGGGTTTTTTTGGTTTTTAAAAATTTTTAAGAGTAAGTGGAGCCAGAGCAAGGATTTTTTTTTCCCCAGAGTAACCCTTCTGCATTGCTTCTTTGGCTGCATAGAGAGGAATGTGGTCTCGTGTCTCATGGCAAATCCCTTGTCCCCCTGAGAGGTGTCACACATGTAGCCTGGAGTTGTGAAATGGTCTCAATCCTCTGGCAGGAGCTGGTGGATGGATTTGATGATAGTGGGAAGCTTGGGAACCTGGCTGAGCTGCTGCAGGGAAGGAGGAAAAATGTAGGAAGGTGTGTGTTTGGGGGGTTATTTCTTCTCTTGGCATCAGGCTGAAAGCTGCAAACACATCCTGCTAACAGTGTGCAGCATCTGTCCTGGGGGGACATGGGCCTGCAGTGACCTCGTGGTGTGGGCTTGTGAGAGGAGGGGTGAAGGCAGGAATATCCTCCTGCTCTCTGGGTGGGCAGGGAGCTCCCTTCCCTCTCTGCACCCAGCACTCCCTGGGATCACTCCAAGCCCATTGCTCCCCTCTCAGAATTACCAGGTGCTGGTTGCTGTGAAAGGCACGTGCTGGATTTCTCCAACCAGTAACTTAATCCAGTTTGACACTGGTGGCTCTGGGCTGGAATCTGACTAAGATGAGTCACAAACAGCTGGGAGGGTGCTCAGAGCTGCACCCACCTCCCTGCAGCCTCTTCCCCTGTGATCCCCAGCCCATGTCCCTGAAAGGCCCCTTGATGCCAGTGCAGCCAGAGCCTGGTGCTGAGCGTGGAGGGGAGGCTGTGCTGAGGGAACCTCTGCAGGCCTTTGTTCTCTGGGATGGAACAGCCCTCAGCACGGGGCTGCTGCTGAGAGAAGGGCACAAAGAGGAAAGGGAGCCCTGCTTGGGTGCTGTTTGCATTTGCCAATCTGTGCTGCATCTCTCTGTTCCTGCCTGGGCACCCACAACCCACCCACAGGTGCCTGTTCCTTTTCAGCCACTCTCTTCAAACAAACTGCCCTGGGCTTTTCTTTGACTTGGGCACCTTCCCGTGCTTCTCACCCTGCCAGCATTGCCACTCTGCCTGGCAGGGCCCCAGGATGCCAGGCAGCAGCCCTTGCCAGCTCACAGCACCGCGGGCATCGCTGGGCCCTGCGAGGGGCACGTGCTCCAGGTCACCCTGAGGAGCTGTGGGGAGCTGGTCCCAGGAGAAGGGAGCTGCTCCTGCCTTACAGATGGCATTTCTGAGGCTGCAGCAGGACATCCACACCAGAAGGAAGCTGGAAGTGGAGTGTGAAGGCAGCCTGGAGCCCTTCTGGATGGCAGCAGGAGAGCTGGGGCTGCCGTGTGGGGGTGAGGAGAGTTTGGGCTGCAGGTGCTCGCAGGCTGCCAAGGCAGCAGCTTGCAGGGGGCTGGGGGGGCCTTGCTGCCCTTGCCCAGAGCTGTGCAGAGCTCAGGTTCCAGCCCTGCTGCTCCCAGTGCTCCCTGTGCATCCCACACTGGGGCTTGTGCTTACCCAGAGCTGGGCTCTGGCATTTGAAGCGTGGCAGGTTACAGCAAAAGGGGATTTTGGGAGGCTGGATCTTGCCAGCTTTTGGTGGGAGAGGACAGTGTCTGCACTCCTTGGTCTTCAGCAGCATTCCCCAGCTGTGGGGTAGGGAGAAGGCAGACACAAGCAGGATCTTTTGTCTTCCTTAAAATCTGATTTAAATCTCCCTGCCTTGGAAAAGTGAAGCTATAGATAAGTAGATGGATAGATGTGTGTGTATATACCTGTATTTTTCCCCTGCTTCCTTGGGACACCAAGGAGAGGCCACCTTTCATTCAGAGCCCTGGTGTTGGTTGGCCCATGCCCCTTGCAGCTGGGACATTCCATCAGAGCCATGCCACCAGGTGGACCTTCCCTGCCCAGGAGCTGAGGCTTCTCCTGCTGCCTTACCCACAGCTGCTGTGTCTGTCTGTGGGGAGGAACAAACAGGGAAACATTTGCTGTATTTGGAGTATGGAAAGAGTGTTGTTCTGCAGGAGCTTCAGGCTGCAGCCTGTGGCAAGAATGGAGTGACCATTGCTGCTGTCTTGCCCAGCAGCCCCTGTGGCACGTGCAGGGACTGGCATTGAGCACTTCACACTCAGCCCAGTGAATCTCCAGCAAGGCTTCCCCCCAGGACCTGTTGTCCCTGGGTTGTGTTCTCCTGCAGTAAATGTGTCTTGTGGGCACTGCAGTGCTTGCTCAGGGACTGCTGCTGGTGGCAGTGCTGGGGAGGGCACAGCAGCTGACAGGGAGGGCCCTGTGTCTGGTGCAGCATTTCAGTCTCCAGGGCACGTGTGCTCCTTGCTCCTCTGTCCCATGCAGGTCAGCAGTGATGTCCTTCAGGGTGTCCTTGAGGAGTCTGTGTGCTGAGCTTACCTGGGGCTGCCTGTGAGCGTGTGTGTGACTTGATAAGGTTCAGGAGCTTTAAACAACAGCAGGAGCTGCTCTCCTTGGTAGAAAACTGAGTGTTGTGCTGCAGGGGAGGGACACTGAGCTGTTGGAGCAGCCCCAGCCTGGCCTTCCTGGGGTTACTGTGCTGGCAGGATGCCTCCCTCTGGCACGTGGACTCGGAAGGGTTAATGGCACATGCTCCAGCCAGGGGCATCCTCCTGGTTCCAGCTGTAACAGTACTGAGTTAAGTGTGTGTCATCTTTACAAGGCAGTAAACAGTGCTGCAGTCTGAATTACCCAGCCTGGAGGCCTCCAGGGTACCCTATAACTTGGAGGGGTTTCCCTGGTAATTCCAGCCTGTGCCTGCTCCTGGAGCCAGCCAGGCTCAGCTGCTGCCTCAGTTAAGGTGGCAATAGATCCAGAGCTTGGGGTATGACCAGAGGGAGCAGCTTGGGGTGCTGGGTGGTTGTGTGTCTGCCCCAGCATAGCACTGTTCTGCTCTACTCCTGGCCCTTCCTTAAAACCCATCAAATCCTCCTCTCTGTGTCCAAGAGGCTGGAGAAACCAACCAGCCCCCATTTTGAAAGGGCACAGTGATGCCAAACTGAATCTGAGGCCAAGTGTGGATTCCTGTGTTGACCCTGTGTCTGATGGGGCTGTGGTGGGCTTCTGGTGTGGCCCTGTGTCCTCCTGGAGCCTGGAGGTGTTTGCTGATGGATCCTGATCTGTGACTGGCAGCTGCCTGGGATAGCCTCGAGGCACTGCTGACTTGGTGCTGATGGGGCAGGAGGTGCATGGAAGGGTTTTGTGCTGAGGGAGCCCCTGTCACTGCCCACACAGGATGCTGTGCCAGAGGATACAGGCCAGGCTCCCCTCTGCACACCCTGAGCTATTTCACCTGCACACTGGCACTGAATGTTGCCCAGGACTGTCCTAGAAGCTGACAGTGCCAGGAAATGAAAATGCCAAGTGGGCTGTGCATGATGAAGCATTCCCAGCCAAACCACAGGAAGGGCACTGTGTTTTATCCCATTGATATTCTAGGGAACTGTGGCTAACTGTCCCCTCTAAAGTTCAGCACATGAGAAAGAGGAATGACCTTTATAGGTGAGGAGCACACCCACAAACAGATCCATTGCTGTGGGTGGGACTCAGCCTGTGCTCAGGATCCTATCCTCTCCCATCTCCTTGCAAGAGGGAGCTGCACTCAGTTGCTGGCTGGGGCACCTCAAGGAGGTATTTCAGGCAGGGCTTGAGAGCTCCCCAGTGCCTGGGGGGTCAGTTTGGATCCATAGTTTGACCTCTCAGTAAACTGAAACCCCCAGCCCTAGGATGGTTTCTGGAATGAGCAATGAGCCTGGCCTGGCTCTTTCTGCAGGGATGCCCAGGGCTGAAAGGCCAAAGTCTCCTAGGCTGTAATTCTGAAATTCCTCCATGGTTTTGGCAGTACAGGACAGAGGGCTGGCTCAGGGCATGGGGATGAAGGGATGATGTCAAAGGAAAGCTGTTCTGTTGAAGTTCACTAAAGAGGTTTTGCTTTTGATTTTTGAAGACTGTGTGTCACCCAGTTGTGCAGAGCAGAGTCAGGATTCCCTGGGAGCTGCAGGGCACTCTGACCTTCCCTTGGCTTCTCAGGGGAGGGGGCAATGGGGGCCTGGTGGGGGAAGCCCATGGCTCTCTGCACATGCAGGGATATCAGTCCGTGCCCTGGCAGCCTTTTCCTCCAGATCTAGTGTGCAGAGCTGGCAAATTCCTGGAGGTGCAGGGGATATTTTAGCTCACCTCTGACCTCAGCAGGTAGGAATGGTGTTTAACCAGTGCCAGAATGAGAAGGCAGTGGGTGACATTTGGGATGGGGGTGTCCCTTCTCCTATCCTTGGTGGCTGCAGTGTGGAAGTCATGTGAGCAGCCACCAGCCTGCAGATGTCCTGTCCCTTTTGTGCCATTCTCTGCCAGGTGTATTTATTGAGCCTGACAGTTCAGGTGCTGTGGAGATGGATGGATTTCTATTAACTGATTTCTATTAACTGTGTGTGCTCTGCTGCAAAGCCAGCCCAGGCATTGGCATTGCAGGGTCTGAAGGCTGGAGCACAGCAGCTGGAAATGCAGAGTGATTGCTTCAGTGGAGATGTGAGAGATGGAGCAAACAGCTTTGGAGCTGTGGTGTTCTTCCTGACCAATTTCCCCTCCCCTCTCTTTCATTCCCTCTTTCTCTTCCCCCACCACTCTTCCAATTCTATTTTAACAGCACTACAAATTGCAGCATAAATCTTTAGCTGAGCAGCAATTTGGCTTGGCAGCCACCAGTAAATCTCTCTTGCAGCCTCCCCATGTGAGGGAAGTTGCCCTGGGAGTAAGGGGACATAGGTGAGTCCTGACTTTACAGTCTCATCAGGTTTTCCTGGCTCTTTCCAGCTATGGGCTCAGAGCCTTAGTCCCACATCTCTCTAGTCCTTGGAAACAGGAAAATTCTTCTCCCACCCCAGCCTTCAGTTCAAGGATCAGGTGTGTTGGGAAATGGTGTGAAACAGCCTCAAACATGGAATAGGAGGGGTACCAGCATAGCTTCCAAATGCTCTTGTTCAGGTGTGTGATCCTAAAGTTGTTCCCTGTTCTTGAAGACAGTACAAGGTGGTGTGTGTGTGTGTGTGTGTGTGTGTGATGCTCTTCATGTCAGCAAATGCACCTGTCCTTCCCAAGTACCCTGCACACACAGGTGCCTTTGTTACCTGATGCAGAATGTGTGTATCCTCCATGGGCTGTGGTAGGAGTGATGGAAGATAGCTCTGAGTGGTGTGTGAAAGGCAAAACTTTTGCCATTTAGTCCATGCCAGGGATCTGTCTGACAGTCCCACACCAGGAACTGTTTGTCCCAGCAAACATTTTCCAGCTTGGTTCTGTGTCCTTGGATATGTTCTGCCTGTGTTTGTAGCCCCCTTCCAGCATGTTTGAGCTTGACCACCCTGATGTTAGGAAGGAATTGATCCCTGGGAGGGTGGGAGGCCCTGGCACAGGGTGCCCAGAGCAGCTGGGGCTGCCCCTGGATCCCTGCAAGTGTCCAAGGCCAGGCTGGATGGGGCTTGGAGCAGCCTGGGATAGTGAAAGGTGTCCCATGGAATGTGATGGACTTTGAGGTCCTTTCCAACCCATTCTGTGGTTCTGTGAATATGAGACCAGGATAAAGTGCAGCCCATGCCTTTATCTTGGCCTCTTCTTGACTGGGTGTGAAGCTTTAAAGGCATTTTCCATGCTGGATTCTTCAAACACTGGGCAGGTGTTGAAAGACACAAGGAGAACTCTGCCTGAAGTCACCACCACTTGCTTTTTGTGTGATGTCCCAGTGAGAAAACCAAGGTGCAAAGGGGAGAGGCACCTGCTGGAGAAGTGTGTTAAAAACCAGAAAGGTTCTGGGGCTTTGGAGCAGAGTTTCTTTTTTTGTAGAGAAGCACAAGTCCCTGCAGTGCTGGCTCCAGATGGCCACCCCACCCTGCTCTGTCCTCTGGGGAGTGCAGGCTCTTCAAGGCAGACCACAGACCCTCACTTAAAAAGAAATTCCTTAATTGGCTTAAAGACAGAGAAATGAAAACAACAAGTAGAGATTCCTCTTCATCCAGCCTGCTTTCCTCAGGGGTTGCTTTTGAAGTGACTGTTCAAACATAGCTCAGGTGTGGGGAGCTAAGTGGATGGAAACAAGTGTCCTTTGGTCCCACGAGTCCACCCTCCTTGCTGAAGGTGTCCCAGCTCCTCAGATGAGAGAGAAGTTTAATGAGTTCAGCTTCTTGCTCCTTTCCTTGCCTCCTCCCCTCCCTGCTGAGGGCAGGTAAGGCTGTCTTGTGAAACAGCCGTGGCTATCAGCCCCAGCAGTGCTTCCCTTCCTTCCCATTTCCCAGCTGAAAGGCCTCCCTGCCTGCATCCTGCATCCTACACCCCTGTGCTTCCTTCAAAGAGCAGCCTGTGCTACCCTTGAGCCCATTTCAAATGGAGAGAGTGGATCCACACTTATTCCAAGGATCTCCATGCCCAGATCTGTGAGCTCCTCCTGTGGTCCCCTGGCAGCTGGGGTGAGGGGCACATCAGCAGGTTTCCCTTGGGATCCTTTTCTCTCCCAAGAGAAGCTGTTCTCCTGTGTTGTGGGATCTTTATCCAGCTGTGCTCACCCAACTCGAGCACAGAGCTTTTGCTGGTGGTACTGGAGTGATGGAAGCTCCTGGTTAGATCCTGGCACTGGTCTTGTCCTGAAGATTTGGCCCTTATCCTGTTCAGGGGGTGGCAGCTGTCCTAGCAAGGGCACAGCAGTCCTGGTGTCTCCTGGGCTGGTATAAACCCCCTCACTAGCACTGAAGGACCTGCTGTGATGTAGGTGAGCTGGCAACTCGTTCACTGGGGTAATGTTTGCAGGCAGAGCTGGCTCTGCTCCTCTGAGGCCAGGCACTGGTGCCTGGGTGCTCAGAGGTCCTGGCATCCTTCTGGATCTCAGGATCAGATTCCCCCCACACATACACACACCCTTTACTAGCTGTAATAAACCATATGCCCTGTTATTTAAATAGAATAAATTTAAAAATGGAAAAGCCTCCAGGAGCATCTGGAAGTTTAGCACCTGTGGAAAAATCAGCAGCTGAAGGAGCTGTATGTGAAGTGAGAGTGGGGAGAGGAGCCTATAAAGGGCTCAGTGGAAAAAGAGGAGTGTCTGGAAGTCTTTCATCTTCCCATTGCAGTGTTCAGATGCGACTCCAGCTGCTTTCTATTCTGGGATGCAGGGAAGTGTGTGCTCCTACTCGTGGCTATTGCAGCTCAGGAAGCAGCTCTGGATTGACCCCAAGGTTGGGAAATCATTCTGCTGTACAGTGAGAGGAATTCAGATGCTGAAGGTGCATTGCCAGGGCTTGAGAGATTCACATTTCATTTCTGAATTTGTCTTAGACTTAGTGGTCTGTCAGTGCTTTGGCTGCTGTCTAGTCCCCATGGAAGAATCCAAGGCTCTCTAAAACACCACTGTTTGCTGCAGGCACAGAGCTGCACAGAGAAGTCTGTACAGGTGTGAAGCCATATTCCTTTTGGGTGCTGATGGTCTTTCTTAGGTTGCAGTGGGAAAAACAGTCCCAGTTCTGTCTGGAACCCCACCAGGTACTTTGTGGAAAAAGGGAATGTGGCAGCCAGACAGGTGTTGCAAGCTGAGGAGGACACAGCCATCTCTCTGTATTCACTGGAGACCAAATGGACACTGGAATTCCTTTGCTTCAGGAGGGGCTTCTCCCTGTTCTCTCCTGGCTAATTCACACAACTGGAATTCCAGATTGTCCTTGTTTCAGGTTCCTTAAAAGTTAAGAATTTTATTTCCTGTCCTTCTGTACAGTCAACTCTTCACACTCAACAAGAATTCACTTATGAGCTCAAGATGCAGATATGAACATCCCACTTGTGCTGCATTGCCCTAACCCCATGTCCCATCCCAGACACTTCTGCCCAAACCTTCAACCCCTTTTGGAGGCTGAAGGGCCAAGGCATGACCCCTCTGGAGCAGGGGACACTGAGAGGTGGCAGTTAGCAGCCCTGAGAGGGGGGATGAGCAGTGCTGGCTGGCTGGCTCACACAGTGCTCACCAGCCTCCCAGGTGGGCAGGCAGGGATCTCCTGCAACCTGGTTCTCCTGAGCTGCTGATGGTTTTCCCCCCAGGAGTGATGCATATCCCACTTGACTGCCAGGCCCTCCCCTCTCCTGGTGTGGTTCACCAGCTTTGACAGGAAGGGCCAACCCCGCTGCAGGCTCTCAGCATTTGTCACAATAAATTCCTTCTTCTCCTGCTGCATGGGGGAGATGCTGCTCCCTGTGCCCTGAGTCTGAGCAGCACCTGAGGCTGCTTTCCCCTTCCTTGCTCTTCTTCCCTCCAAGCCTGCAAGGAGAGCAGAGCCTGCTGCAGCTGGTAACAGGCTCCCCAAAGCTTGCCTGATGCAGCAACGAGTTTTGTGTGCTCTTGCATTCAGCTGCTTGACCTGACGTGACATGGGGCAGGGAGCAGAGCTGGAGAAGGTGCCAATGCTCCAGGATCAGGAAAGGCAGGAACAAGAGCCATCTGTGAGGCTGGGGGTGTCTGCTGCTGTCTGGGGTGGCCCCTCTCCAGCACAGGTCAGTACAGTGGGAGGGCCTGGCTCCAGCACAGCAGCTGCACCAGGCCTTGGTGTGTCCTTTCCAGCAGCTGGCAGGGAGTGTGAGTGCACTGGAAGTTGTGTGTGGAGCCAGGAACTCAGTGGAGAGTGTGAGTGTGAGTGTGTGTGTACAAACTGCAGTACCCAGTTCAGCAGGGACTCTGCTCTGGGTAGCTTTGGACAGGCTTCCTGATGTAGGAGAGGGGGCATTCAGGTTTGCCCTCTGCCTGCTGGCCTTCTGTCACCACAGGAGCTGGTGCCATGCCCAGGCAAGTGGATCAGGGTGTGCTGGTGGTGGCAGTGGCTGTGGGGGACCCTCCATCCTCCCTGCAGTGGCTTCATTGCTGTGCCCTGATCAGCCACACTCTGAACTCCAGGGGTGCTGGGAGCTGCCAGAGTTCTCTCTCTTCCTCTGGCCCCTGGCAGTCTGTCTTTCCCTCTGCAGATCAGTGCAAAGCTTGTTGGCTGAGATGTTAATGGTGAGCTGCTTTCCTGAGGTCCAGGACTGCCTTAGCTCTTCATTAAGGCCTGTTAATCATGCTGAGGAGCTGACAGCTGCTGGCCATGGAGCTCAGTGCCCTGCTGCATCCCAGCTCTCTGGGATGGTGCTGCCCAGGGTGCCCCAGTGCCACTGGCAGCCCTGGGAAGGGCACTGCCTGCTCTGGCATGGGACACTGCAACTGCAGAGCTTGGCTTGAGAACTTTCCTCGTTTGCAGGAAGAGTTCCCAGCAGCAGCTCTGCCAGGAGCTGGGATGGTGGCCAAGTTAAAGCCCTAGGAGAGGAGGAAGAGGAGGCTGGGGGCTCTGCTTTCACCTGCCAGGCTGCAGCCCTGCTCTCCTTAGTCTCAGACCTCGTGGCTACATGAGTCTTTCTCTCTCCCTCCTTCCCAAATGGTACCAAGCTCTTATTACTGTGGGTTTTTGTCTTAATTGCACCCTGGAGCTATGCTTTGATTTATTTTATCAGGGAGAACTTAGGGGAAAAGATGGTTGTTTCTGAAGCAAATAGCAGCCTGGCCAATGTAGGGCTGGTGGGACAAAAGGAGAGGGGGGCTTGGCAGTGCCCTCCCAGCCCTTCCTGTGGCTGTGCCACGGTGGCTGCAGCACCCCAGAACCCCCAGGGAGCTGTGAGAGGGGCAGGCAGCCCCCTCCACACTCGTGGGGCATCCCCCAGAGCACAGGCCTCAAAGGCAGCAAAGGGCTTTGAATTTCCTTCTCCTGCTGGGGGATTTGATTTACTCTCTGAAGGTACAGGGGGTGCTCTGGAGCTGAGCTGGTGGTGCTGGCTGTGAGAGGGGGTGGGGGAGTGGAGCTGCTCACAGAGCATCACCTGCAGCTCCTCAAACCTGTACCATGCCTCACTCTCCAGACATGAGACACCCAAGGAGATGTCCTCCACTCCATTCCCTCATGCCTTCCATCTGAAACCTTTCCATTCTGAGCTCTTCTGGCCATCCCTCCTGCTTCTCCTGCTCAAGATTCTGTTTGGTTTTTAATTAAAACCTGCCATGATTTGAAATGAATTAGTGTAGCAGCAGTATTAAAGAACATCATCTTCCCAGCTGTTCCTCCCCAGCATCTTGCTAGTCCTAGAGCAGATGTCCTGCTCATAAATCCTCTCCCTGCTGTTCTTGATACTCCCTGATTTCTGTACATCTTACACTGCCCTAACACCACAGGAGGCTTGGAGACCTGTGTTCCCATCCCTGTGTGATGTGACCTGCTCACATGTTCAGTGCTTCCTCTGTTTTAGGTGGTCACAAAGTTTGCTGGACAAGTTTATTTTACATGGGAAACTTTCTGCTCAGACCACAGATGGAGTGTAGTTATAAAAACCATACAGGATAGCTGATCCAATTATTACCAGGCTTTCTAAAAAACAAAAATACATTTCTCAAAGTGTTTTTTTGCTCCAAGTGTGCAAGAAGCTGAAGCTCCAAGTATCCAACAGAAATTGGGGCCATCAGTCTTCAAGGATTCAGGCCTTTTATTGACAAAAAAAAAAAAAAGATAAAATTGTTGAATTCTTGTATTGCATTTGCTGGAGGACTGTGGGCTTTTTTCCCCTGAAAAAGCAGCTTTTTTGGGGAGCTGCAAGCATGCTGAAGCACTCACTGATGTTTTGGCAGACCAGATGTCCTTTGTGCTTTCTACACCCAAGTTACACCAATTTCATGCCACTGTGACAAACCCCTATAAAACTGCTGTACCTCCTTTCTGTATTTGCTCTTGAGAGGGTTTAAATATCCATTTAATGTCGATTTTGGTCAAAGTCAGTGTTGTGTAGTCAAAGCAAGGCTGTTCAGTTCATCACCTCCTCAAGCCAAATCAATGTGTTGATGGCCATGGAACGGTGCTGGCCCGAGTTAAGGACACAAATTTCCTGCCCCTGCTATAATATTTGGGTGCAAATGGAGCTTGGTATTTTTTGTTTTTAATTTCCCCAGGCACACGAAGGACTGGGGAAATTAGGTACAGAAAAGGTAAATAAAGTCATTGAGTAAGAGGAATGATGGCAGCAGTAGCGCTGTGCTAAATTGGTTTCTTTGAAGTAAAGTCTGATTGCAGCTGCAGAAATTTCCCCTGCTTGCATGCAGGGAGGCAAGATGAGGTTATTAATTATAACAACAGGCTGGAATTGATCTTAATGAGAAACAGTGCAGCTTGGGAGGAGCTGAGGCTGTGCTGGTGTCTGTCTCCAGGGCTGGGGCTCCAGAAGGACCTTCCTGGGCCATTCTCCTGCCAGCCTTGTTGCTCCAGAGCCTGTCCCATGAGGATCCTGTGCTACTGAGTCCCTCCATTGTGGGTTTGAGCAGGTCACATTGCTGTTGGCCATCTCATCTGGGCCCTGCATCTCAATAACCTTGGACAGGTGCAGGAGGTGCTGCTGTAGGGTGAGAGATCTCATCAAAAGCTCCTGAATCCAGAGCCTGCAAAGCTTTCGAGCAAAGCTGGAACTTGGACTTTGCTGACCTTGGAATACTCAGTCTGCCTCCTCCTTTTGTATCCCCAGGGATTGTAATTGTTGCCCTGGCAGACATGTGGGAAACCTGCTCATTAGCTGAGGAGCCTTTGGGAATGCTCTTGTCCCAGCGTGCCTGTGCTTTGCCAGCCAAACTGGTTTTCTTCTGGGAGCTCCTTTCTTACAACACTGCA
The DNA here is from genome assembly GCF_051311805.1 of Agelaius phoeniceus. Classification (NCBI taxonomy): domain Eukaryota; kingdom Metazoa; phylum Chordata; class Aves; order Passeriformes; family Icteridae; genus Agelaius; species Agelaius phoeniceus. The sequence goes on from NC_135280.1 coordinate 15,386,430, forward strand.
GCAATTAAGGTGTATTAAAGGCTCATCATGCCCAGCCTGTTTTTCTCACAAGACAAGCCTTCCAGATTCTGATTCTGCTTTGATGAAGAATGATGAAAGTCTCTTGTCTCCTGTCCATCAGTTTAGGGTAACTCTCCCTGTGTGTCCCCAGGCTTGGAGAGAAGGCACACTCCTTCCAGGTGTGTGTCACTTGGCACTCCTGCAGCAGCTCCAGTAACTGCAGATGGGCAGATCCAAAGACTCTGCCCCTTCCCTCCCTTTTCCTGAGCAAAACCCAGGGATTTCAGCCATGAAGAGGACTCTGCAAGCCATGACAGTCTCCTCAATTTCCTTTCCCCATTAAAGCCAGACTTTGGTGTGTGTCACAGGAGCTTTTAGGGTGCCCCTGTCCCAGCTGTGCTCCTGCCCTCCTCCCACCACACTCTGAGCACATTTCTTGGTGTCTCTTTGTGGCTGGTGGAGGACAGAGGAGTGTTCTCTGTCCCACTTGTACCCCTTGCCAGCACTGGTATTTACAGAGCATTGCCCTGGAATTGCCCAGTGCTCTCAGGAGTGCACAGGGAGGGATTGTTGGGGTGTCTGTGCAGGGCCAGGAGTTGGACCCATGATCCTTCTGGTCCCTTCCAGCTCAGGACATTCTGAAGTGATTCTCTGAAGTGATTCTATGAAGTCCTTTCTTGCCTGTCCCACAGCAAGATGTCCCCTCTCACCCTCACATCTGACAGACAATCCCAGTTTTTGGGGAGGTGACAAGAGAGTAAATTGCAGGGACAGCTGCAGTTTGAGAGTGTGTTCTGTGGCTTTGTTGGCTGCCAGAAAACTCCTGTGCTGAGTGCACCCTGTACAGCTGGGCCAGTGTTTTTTCTCTCAGACCTCTCATTAGCAGAGATCAGCTTTCCCCTGGGAACTTCTCATTAAAACTCCCAGCCTATTCTCTCCCTGGCTGTTGGAGCACATCTGAGCTGCTGAAGCTGTGTCCAGTGTGGGAAAAGAAGAAACTCAATAAAACTGTGCTAGAACCATCTGGAGGTTTTGTGCCATGGGACCAAGAAATTCCCAGGAACTGGAGTGCATCATCAGCTTGGGAAACTCTTTGTGTCTGTCTGAGCCTCTTGGCACCTCTAGGGAGGGTTGTGTGGTGTTGCTGGGACTTTTATGGCCCCATTTATCATCAAGTGCTCACCCTTGCATGGTTTCCTGCTGCAGAATTAGACCTTTTTTTTCTCTCCCTTCTGCTTTGATGAGGGATTTTTGCCTGCCACCATTGCTTTATTAAACAGGACAATTCCAGTTGTCCTGTTTCAATTGACTGCAGGTTATCACCAGTAGAAAATGCCATTTTCTGCATAAATGTGATTGTCCTGCTCCAGTGAATGGTCAGGAGCACTGATACCTCCAGAAGGAAGGGATGTCCTGTCCACAGGAGAGTTTGTCATGGAAGGGGACCAGGCTGGTGCCTTGGCTGATTTTCCATCCCTGACCTAAGCTGTGTTTCTGGGAACTCCTTGACAGTTTGTCCTGGATTGACATCAAAGAACGAGAGCTGATATAAATATATGATAAAGCTCTGGAGTGCTCAAAAATTAATATTTCAGGATCAAGAAGTCTTTATTTCCTCAAGTGCTCCAACAAAATGAGGAATTTGTGTAGTTGTAGTTGTTGTGGTTCCCTTCCACCAACTGAAGGGACAAAGGGAGCTCAGAGCAAAGCCCCAGCTCTGGTCCTGGCTGAAGGGGATGCCTGGTGTCAGAGGCTGCATAAAGAACGTGGTGACCTTTTTGGAGCTGTTTTTGGTGTTGGGGTGTTTTGGTGATCAGGGTGCTGGAGTGTGAGTCCTGCAAGGAGAGGGGGAGGGAGCTGGGCTCAGTCAGGAATTCAACCCAAGTTGCCTTGCTGGAGTGAGTCCAGAGGGGGCCCCTGAGTTGGTCACTTAGAGCTGGAGCCCCTCTGCTCTGGAGCCAGGCTGGGAGAGCTGGGGGTGCTCACCTGGACAGGAGCAGCTCCAGGGACACCTCAGAGCCCCTTGCAGGGCCTGAAGGGGCTCCAGGAGAGCTGGAGAGGGACTGGGGACAAGGCATGGAGGGACAGGACACAGGGAATGGCTCCCACTGCCAGAGGGCAGGGCTGGATGGGATCTTGGGAATTAGGAATTGTTCCCTGGGAGGGTGGGCAGGCCCTGGCACAGGGTGCCCAGAGCAGCTGGGGCTGCCCCTGGATCCCTGCAAGTGCCCAAGGCCAGGCTGGACGGGGCTTGGAGCAGCCTGGGACAATAGGACGTGTCCCTGCCCATAGCAGGGGCTGGAACAAGTTTGGTCCCTTCCAGCTCAAACTATTCCATTATTCCTTGATTAGTTCCAGCTGGAGAGAAAGCATTGAAGGAGCTGTAGCAGGACCTGCAGACATCATCCAGAGGTCAGAGCCAGGCTCTTCACAGCAGCACATGGTGGGAGGGCAGGAAACAGCAAACATAGGATGAAACAAGAGAGTTTCAGACTGGGTATAAGGAGAAGCATTTCTGCCCCAGGACAGTCAGTTAGTTGAGGTTGCTGCCCAGAGAGGTTGTGAAGTCTTCATCCTTGGAGGTTTTCAAGAACAGAATGTCTAAACCTGCTGCAATCCCTTTAAGAAATTCAGCTTGAAGCAGGAGTTTGAGCTGGAGACCACCCTGAGGTCTCCTGTGCCCTGTTGACTCTGGGATCCTCCATGCCTGCTCTTGTGGAAGTGGGGTGCTGCTTCTGCACACACATGGAGAGCCTCTGGTTTTTAGGAGTGTTTATGCCATTGCAGTGGGACCTGGCACTGCCTGACATGGATACAGTGCTCCAGAAAGTGTGGCTGAGATTGGGGGGGCTTTGCTGTCTCTGCCCTTGCTCAGCAGATCTGGGAGAAAAGGGCAAAGAGACAGGTCCCTTCTGGTGCTTTATTTTTGTCCATGTCTCTTCAACACAAAATATCCTGAGTTGGAAGGGTTCTGGAAGGCTGGGGTGAAGGTCACTGGTATGAAAGCCTGGTTTATTTTCCTATTTCACTTTGGAGGCAGGATTTGGAAGTACTTATGCAACCTTCCCTGTTTGGATGATGCCAGCACCGAGCTGGTGACATTTTCCCTTACAACCTCAGGGGTTCAGAAGTGTGAATCAGAGGCTGTTTGTCTCCACTGATGCTTCTATAGAAACTTGTACCAAGTGGAAAGTCCCAGCTCCCCGTGTTTCTGTGTTGCTCTGCCAGTATATCTGCTGCAACCTTCCAGGTCCAGCCTCCCAGCCCCTGCCTGGCTCTGCAAGAGTGAGTCAGCTCAGCCAACAGCATCTCCTCACCCGGGCTTCATGATCCCAAGCCACGTGTGCTCCTAACAGTGCACTGCCAGAGGGATTCTGAGTGCTTCCTGACCTCCTGCACCCCTTCCTGGTGGGCACAGGTGCCTGCTGCTCCTGCTGGCTCTGGAGATGTGGTAGGTCTGTGTGGGAGAAGGCTCAGCAGTCCTCTCTTAGGTCAGGGTCCGCAGTGCTACTGAAAGAAAATTAAATGGGAAATATTAAATAGAAAGCATGGGATTGAGGGGAAGGGATTCACAGCTCACAGACACTGAGGTAGGATTTGTTTAGGGGTTTTTGGTAATTTTTCTTTTCTTTTCTTCCACAAAATTCAAGTGCTTTTTCTTGTATTTGTCAGTGAGGATTTTGCTGGGATGCATTGTATGTCAGAGAGCTTGGGGTTTGTGTTGCTGACGAGAACAATTGATTTTTATTTATTTGTTTATTTACTGCGGGAGAGAAACGAAGCCATAAGTTTTAAGACTTTAGCTGCTCTGGAGGAATTTTATTTAGAGAAACAGCCTGATTGTGTTGCTGTGTGTGATTGACACAAGCTCCTCTAATCCTGTTGCCAGTGTGGGCTCTGCAGCAGAGCCCTGGGATCTCTCACTCCAGTGCCCAGGTCACCTCAAGGTGTTCTCTGGCAGTCCAGAGTGCTTCTGTCCAGGGCTGGGTGCCATCTCCTGCCCTGGAGCTCAGCTGCACGTCCCACAGCCCTGGCACACCACCAGCTCCCTGCCAGCAGGAAAGATGCGAACTGCAGTTTTTTGGGCTCTTCCCAGTTTCCCACCCTGCCTTGTTCCTTCCTATTTTGCCCTGCTTCAGAGATGACTTGGGTCCTAGAGGGTGCCCAAAGGTGGTGGCCATCCCTGGGCAGTTTGGTGGCTGTGTAGGAGCCAGGGCTCTGCAGCAGCTGGACACACAGGGCTCAGCAAACTCAGCACTCAGCAGAGCCCGGGCCAGGGATATCACTGCCCTGAAGTGGTTTTGGAAGGTGACCAGCTGGAACCTTTTAATCCCTGGAGCAGTGAGGTTCCCTGGGACCTGATCAGTGTGCTGAAAGCTGCCTGCTTGCTAGAGTACTTTCTATATTATTTTTTAAGCATGATAATTACACTGCTGTGATTGCCAAGGTAGGGGCACGCCTGCCAATACAGTGGTGCCTCCTGCCAGCTGATGTCTCCTGCCTTGCTTGGGGAGAGCTGCTGTGGTGGGAAGCACAGCCATGTGGATCCATCCCCATCCATGCTGCTGGAGGTGTGGGGTTGTAGCCTGTTACCCTGTCCCTGGACCCCAAGGTGCCCTTTTTGTGGGCACCCCAAAAGAGCCTCCAGCAGCTGCGTGCTGCCCGGCTGTGGAGTGGAGCCCTGTGTCACCTGTCAAGTGTCCCCCAGGAAAGCCCTCCCGTGGGTGGGTGCTGCCAGGTCCCTGGTTTCAGAGGACCTCCTCTCCCCCAGGAAGGTGGCACGCAATGTTTATCTCAGTTGTGTTTGCTGGGGCTGGAGAGTGACTGTGTTAACTCGCAGCAGATGGGCCTGGTGAATAGGTGCTGGAGATAACCCTGTTTCCTCATGCAGCCTTGTTGCCTGCTGGGAAAGGAGCCAGCCAGGCTGTTTAAGGAGAAGTGTGGAGCTTGGACAGGCTGAGGATGGATTTCTCCTTCAGCTGGTTCAGTTTTGGGAGGAAGTTGTTGCTGTGGGACAGAGGCTGCTGCCACAATCCACCACGTTCTGGTACGGGTTGGACCATGTAAAGGCAGGTTCCAGCCTGGTGCCCACTGGGATCTTTGGACCCTAAATTTAATTCTATTTCAGGCAGGGACTGGAATTGTCCATCAGTCCTAGGCAGGGGTGTGGGGAAAGCAGGCTGCAGGCTGGTGTCCTGCCAGTTGCCAAGGCTGGGGGGGGATTGGTGGCTGGAACCCAGAACTGGGGCACAGCTGAAGTTGTCCCCTGTCCTCTGCCATGCTGTGTGCCTCCCACTCGCTTTCAGGGAAAACTGTGTGGCTGCTGGGCACCACTATGTGCAACAGAAGGCAGGGGAGTCTCCTGCCAAAGCTCGTCACAATGGTGGCCCTGCCACTGCAGGACCTTTGGGTGAAGAGCTGATGGCCATTCTGGAAGGCTTTTTGGTTTTCCTGAGGAAGTCAAGTAGATGGAAATCCCAGCAGCAGCTGGACAGTGTTAGGGGCCAACTCCTGTTGCAAGGGGCGAGAAGATGGGACCAGTAGGGGGACAGTGTGATCAGAGAATGTCACAGCTCCCCAGGGCCATTCCAGGACACTTCAGTGCCCTGGCTTCCACCTCCCTCCCAGCTGCCTGGAGCCTGGATCTCCTGCCCAGCCAAGTGAAATGGTGCTGCCTTCCCTGAGCCTGCAGTTTGTTGCTGATGCCACATCAAGCAGGTCTGGGGATGTGGCTCATCCCAGTGTCCCCTCGTGTGGTACTTCCGTCTTTTAGGTTATCCCAGGTTTTCTCCTCTCTATGGGAAGGAACAGGGTGATTCCTTCCACAGTCCCATGGTGGCACTGCTAGAAGCCTTTCCCTGCTGGGTAGGACCATGGGTGTGTGAGGGATGGACAGGAGGAAGATTGGTGGCTGTTTGTCCCAATCCACAGAAAGCACTGCAGCATCCACGTTTCAGGGCAGATTGATTGGAGCCAGTGCTCTCCTGCACTGTGTACACAGCATGGGGGAGGCTGGAGGTGGATGGCACAGGTTGCTGACAGCCTTCCCTTGCCTTTTGCTGATGCCTGTGCTTTGATGAACCTCACCAGAAAGACAAATGGATGTAACAGGATCACGGTGCCCTTCATGGCCCCATTGGCTGCCAGAGCCGGGCAGCAGCTCCTTCCCCTCCTCTGCTTGAGCAATGATCTCCCTTTCAGATGTTGTGGACATGGTGCTGCCACAGGGGAGAGGGATGTACAGTGGCTCCCAGCTGTAGGACTTGAGGCAGAAAAATCAATGTTTATCTTTCTCTTAGCTGGGAATAACTCCAGTAAATAAACACCTTGCAGAGTTCAAACGATGCAGGTACCGTATATGAACCAGAATGAATTTTCAAGCTCTCTCTTGCAATAAAATGGATTTCTTGATTTCAGGCTTTATTTAGAGAAGCGTTTGATTTAAGAAAGGAGTTGAAGGTTATATCTGATCTCTGTGAGGTGGAGCTGCTCTTCCAGTGGCTGTGGAGCGTGGTGTGGAAATGTGGTTGGATTGCTGCTGCTGCTGGAGTGTTCCCAGGAGAGTTTCTCATGTACCAGCCAAAGGGAGGGTCACTTCCCTCCTCCCCAGGGGGGTTCTGGCTGCATCCTCTGCCCCTCCAGACCTTGCTGCTGCATTGCAGTCTGCTCAGAGCCTTGGGAAGCTGTGTGTGCAGGTGCTGCTGCTTGGGATTCTGGAGGCCAGCCAGGACCCAGTTCCTTCCACAGGCTGCACCGGCGTCTGGAGCTGTCTGTGCCTGCCCTTTATGGGATTAAACACCCTCCTCCCCTTTGTTCCAGCCACCGTGGTGCTTGAACTTGGTTGTTGTAGGGATGCTGGAGAGGGAGCCAGTGGTGAGCCCACTGAGGTGCAGCTCCCATGACTTAGGGTGCTCTTGGTCTCTGGAGGTCTGACTTTGCTCTTCCTGGGAAGAGCTGAGGGCATGGGATGGGCTTGGAGGCTTCTTCTGCACAATTGGCCCTGTCTGTGGTCTCAGGCAAGCAGAGTGGGGTGAAAGGGCTTGGAAGGGAGGGGCCTGCTCTGCTGGAGAGAGGCACAACTGACCTGGAGCTGGGGCTCAAGATTGGATTTATGACTTGGCCACCTTATCTGGGAGCAGGAGTGCGTGGAGGGAGGGCTCCAGGCTCCCGGTGCATGCTCAGATGAGGGAGAGCTGGTTTGTCCTTGTGTGAAGGAGGAGGAAGCAGAAAACTCTGCTTTAGCCCCACCTTTGCTCTAAGCTGCAGGAAATGACCCCGAGCAGGGGACAAAGGGCTGTTCTCAGTGTGAGTGCACCACATGGCAGCCTGAAAGCACCGGGAGGGCTGCACTGGGGCAATGCTGCTCCCTGCAACCCAGGGATTGCCGTGGAGCTGCTGCTGCTGCTGCACTTTTGGAATATTGAACCTGCCTAGAAAACAGAACTGTGACTTCCTTCCCCAGGACAAGGTGGTTCTGTCGTGCGTTGGACCCATTCTCCCATCAGGGTTTCAGGCATTCCCAGGCAACGTTGGAGGTTGAAACCAAGGGCTGGTACAGCCAGAAGGGCATTATGGCCTCTCTACTTCACAGATAAGTGGGGAAGCAGCTGGAGCTGGGACATGGTGCTCCTCTTTGCTGAGCTTGGAAGCTGCTAGTGAGCTGTCCTGGCACTGGTGCACCACAGAGCTGCTGCTCCCAGGCTGACTGGGCCAGACTTCCAGCCCCAAAACCTACAGCTAGGTAGAAGCACCTCTGCACACCAAAGCTTGCCTTCCTTGGCTTGGTGGTGTCTGGTGTGGGATAACACAGTTATCACAGTGTGGAGCTGAAAGGAGAGGAGGGAGACAGGAACAGAAAGTGAGACAGGGGTGGGGTGGAGCAGAGAAGGAGACAAGAGTTGATGCTGGAACAGCAAGAAGGCAGAGCAGGGTGTCACCTTCTCCCAAGAATTCCAAATGACCTGCAGACACACAAAGTTGCCAGGGTTGGGCACAGAGATGGTGTTTGCTTACCAGGGCACAACCCCACTGTGAGGATGGGGTCAATGGGTGCTGAGCTGCTTCTTTTGCCCTTCCTGAAGCATTCTGGATGGAAGCCAATGCATTGCCATACACCTGGAGAATTTGTCAGTGCCAGAGGAGCAAGCACCAATAGAGCAGTGACTGGATTGATGGTTGTTCCCTTCCTGGAAGCAAGGTCCTGACCATGCCAGCCCAGGAAACACGTGGTACCTCTGCCTATTGGGTGGCCTTGGCCTCAGCCTCACACTGTGTCTTCTTTCTTGCAGCCACTCCCACTCTCCTGGCTCCATGGCTGCCGTCCGTGAGTGGTCCTGCACACGCTGCACCTTCCTGAACCCCGTGGGCCAGCGGCAGTGCTCCATCTGCGAGGCTCCCCGCCAGAAGCCCGACCTCAACCACATCCTGCGGCTCAGCGTGGAGGAGCAGAAGTGGGCCTGTGCCCGCTGCACCTTCAGGAACTTCCTGGGCAAGGAAACCTGTGAGGTGTGTGGCTTCACCCCCGAGCCGGGACCCGGTGGCTCCCCCTTGCCCGTCATCAACGGCATCTTGCCCAAGCCTGCCGTGCTGATGGAGCCCAAGGGCACATCCAAGGAGGAGGCTGCCAAGGCAGAAAGCAGCAGCGAGGACTCAGAGGGGAAGAGCCCCGATGAAGCAGAGCTGGAGAGCGGCTGGGCCTGCCAGCGCTGCACCCTGCACAACACACCCGTGGCCAACTCCTGCTCCGCCTGTGGTGGCCCACGCAAGCTCTCCCTGCCCAAAATCCCACCAGAGGCGCTGGTCGTCCCTGAAGTCATCACCCCGGCCGGGTTCCACATGGCCCCCTCCACCCCGCAGCCTTCAGTCTCCTCAGAGATCTCTGATGGTGATGCTGCGACCACCCCAGGCCCGGTGGCTATGGAACAAGAGGTGCAGAAGATCCCAGCCTTCAGCCCCTTCTCCCCGGGACTCCAGAACAACCCCGTGCCCCGAAGCCGGCGGGAGGTGCCCCCACAGCTGCAGATGCCAGGCCCCGAAGGCTCCCAGCCCGCGGCCACGGGCGCCGTGGGGCAGAAGGGCTCTCCCCAAGGTCAGGCCAGGGCCGCCCCTGCCGCACGCTTCCCGGACCTGCTGTCCAACAAGCGGCTGAGCGTGCTGGAGGAGGAGATGGAGGTCAGTCCGTCCCACTGGAAGTGCAGCTCCTGCTCCCTGCTCAACTCCGCCGGGGCCAGCAAGTGCGAGGTTTGCAGCACCCAAAAAGGCAGCGACACCATCAACCTGGTGGGGGACTCGGTGAGGTTCACCCCGTGCAGCCCCTCCAGCCCCGACTTCACCACCTGGTCCTGTTCCAAGTGCACCCTCAAGAACCCCACGCAGGCCCAGAAGTGCAAGGTGTGCGGCTCCTCCAAGCTGCACGGCTTCCAGGAGCACGGGGGCCCGCCGGGGGAGCCGGGGCCGCGCTGCCCCGACTGCGGCGCCTGCGACAGGGACAGGCCCGGCTGCTCCTGCGGCGCCAAGGCCCCGTCGGCGCGCAAGGTGGCCCGGCTGTTCCCGGCCCCGCCGCCCGGAGCGCAGGACAGGCCGGGCCAGTGGGCCTGCCCCGCCTGCACCCTGCTCAATGAGGCGAAGGCCAAGCACTGCGGCGCCTGCCACACCCCCCAGCAGTACGTGGCCCAGCACAAGGGCCTCAAGCCCCTCAAGAGGAGGGAGAGCATGCACGTGGAGAAGAGGAGGCAAACGGATGAGGGCGAGGCCAAAGCCCTGTGGGAAAACATCGTGACCTTCTGCCGGGAGGTGAGTGCAGTGCTTGCTTGTTCCTGCCTCCCCATAGGTCTGGGGCAGCATCTTCCATGCCTTGGGCTCCAGGGATCTTCCCTTGCAGCAGCTGGATGCTGGTTGTTGGCACTGAAATGTCATATTTTGGTGCAGAATGACCTCCAGGGTGAAGACAGCCCATACAGCCCACTCCTGGTGCAAGACCAAGGAAGTCTAAAACCTAGTGCTAAGCCTGTTAACTCTGAAACCCAGTGGTATTTTAAATCAGTGAGAGGGAACTTCTGGGATGTAGGGGACATCCTTAGGTGGTCAGTCCATCTCTTTCCAGTGTCTAGTGGTGGGAAAGGAAGAGAGTGTGCCTAGGTTTGCTGGTGGCACACTGTCCATGGATGCAGGGAATCTAGGATGCAGCAAGCAGAGGCTCAGGATGAGAGGGCAGGCAGAGGAACTGCTGCCCCTGCCAGCAGCTGCAGGTGTTACAGAGCCATGGGCTGGGCCTTGGTGTTCTTGGTTTGGGTGTTGCAAATGCAGAGGTGCAGCACAAATGGCTCCCCCTGTTCTGGGCAGGCCAGCTGAGCTGCAGCTGTAAGCTGGCTCTAGTTGAAGGTCTCAGGAATACGTGCCAGCACACACCTTCCCACTGTGAGGTATCTGGTCCAGTCAGTTGGGTTTCAGCCTCAAACACCACTCTGTTGGCCTCATTTTTTTCCCAGTATGGCATTAAAAGCTCCTGTGGATGCTGCTTTCTCTGGCCTCCCTCTGGGGGAAGCCTCCAGCTCTTCTGGACCAGATGGAGAGGGAGTTGCAGTCCCATGTTGACGTACAAACAAGGCTTTTCCTGCCTGGTCTTAGGATCGTGTCCGTTCCTGTGCCTCCATTGCACAGTCCAGGGAACAGAGATGTTTGGCTCAGAGGGGAAACTCTGAGAATGATCTTGTTTGGGCTTGTGGTTTTTTTAAATTGCTGTGTGTCCTTCCTAACAGGCGTGGGTGTCTTTATAGCAGAGACCCAGATTCTGCTTATCCCCATCTTTTAAGCAAGTGAATAGCCTCTTTTGTAGGCAGGGAACATCTGTTCCATCAGGATTCAGGCCTGAAGGATGAATCACGATGATGGCCAGGCTGAATTAGCAGCATGGCACTGCCAGGAAGGGGAGCCTGCCTTGCCCCGTCCCGCAGCTGAGCCTGTTGTGCTCCTTAACCCACCCATAATGGGCTGTGAGGTGCACGTGGGCCATCTCCCAAAAAGCCCCCTCCAGCCCAGCCCCAGCTGTGCTCTGGCACTGTTTAGGTGTGACGTTAGGCCTGGCAGCAGTGGAGGGACGATGCTGCTCCTGTCCCTGTGCTCCTGCTCAGGCTGGCAGGGGAGGTCCCTGTGAGCTCCGTGCTGCCCGAGCGCTGCCCAGGCTGCTCAGACTGCCCTGGAGGAGCCAGGCTGGCCGAGTTCTGCTCTGTCTGTTTGTCCCCCTGCCCCACATCATGTGGAGCAGCCCCTCTTGCTGCTCCCTGCCAGCATTTCTGCTCGAGCTCCTGCTGTGGGTTTTCCTTCCTCTGCTATTCCAGGGATGCCTCTTCCAGCCCTTGTCAGTGTGTGGTCCCTATTTCAGCTTTACCCTTTCTCTTCTGTTGGGGAGCAGTGCAGAGTGGTTCTGATTCCATGATTCCACTAGAATCATGGAATCAGAATGGTTTGGGATGGAGGGGACCTTAAAGCTCATCTTGTTCCAACCCTGCCAACCCACCTCACCTTCCACCACACCAGGTTACTCCAAGTCCTGTCCCGCCTAGCCTTGAACACTTGCACAGATGGGGCAGCCACAGCTTCCCTGGGCACCCTGTGCCAGGGCCTCCCCACCCTCACAGGGAAAAATTTTTCCCCAGTACCCAATCTAAATTTCTCCCCTTTCAGTGCAAAACTTTCCCCTTGTCTCATCACTGCTTGTCCATGTGAAAAATTGTTTTCCCTCTTACTAAGAAGCCCCCCTTTAGGCACTGCAAGGGGTCTGAGGTCTCCATGGAACCTTCTCCAGGTGAGCACCCCCAGCTCTCTCAGCCTGGTTCCAGAGGAGAGGGGATCCTGCCCACAGAGCATCTCCATGGGGTCCCCTGGACCTGTTCTAACAGATCCACATATTTGTTATGCTGAGTCCACCAGAGATGGACAAAACTGGGGTCTCACAAGGGCAGGGCAGAGGGGGAGAATCCTCTCCCTCGTGTCCTCATAGCCCTGCACAGCAAGTTCCTGCAGAGCCCAGAGGTCCATGTGCAGGGATGGGTCACAGCCAGGCTGTGACTGAGGCTGCTGCAATGGTGGCTGCTCCTCAGCTGCACGGGGCAGATGCTCCCCTGAAAGAGCAGGACAGCTATTAGCTGAAAACACCCTCCTGCAAAAGAGGAGCTGGAGTTGCTGATTGGGACACCACAAAGGAAGCATTCAGGTAGGATTGCCACAAAAGAGGAGGTCAACTACTAATTGGGTGTGCGTAAAGCTAATTTAAATCAGAACCAGCTTTTGCTGAAATAATTTAATTTAATTTAATTAACAATAACAAAGAAACACCTGTTCTCATTTCACCCTGTGTTAGACTGGAAAAGCCACCCTTCTCCTCTTGGTGAAGTTCTGTGCTTCCATCCCTGTGGTTAACGCCTATGGGATTACCTGCCCTTCCACCCATCCTATTTATTTATGATGCAGCAGCTGTTGCAGGAGGCCTGGGACGTGGGATACCCTCACTCTGAAATTGCTTGCCTGGCTGTGGTCTGGCTGAATGCAATTGCTAAAGCTGCCCCTCCCATCCCCCATGGATGTGCCTGGGGGGTGGCACAGGGCTGCCAAACCCAGCGTGTCCCCTCCGGGGCAGGGACAAGGCTGCTTGAGGTGTGTTTGCGTGCCAGGTGGCTCCTCAAAGCCTTGCTGTTTGCAGGCTTTGCTGCTTGTGGAGGCAGCCAAGGCCCCCCACAGCCCAGCTTTTAGCACCAGCACAAAGTGTGAGACTGTCCCTGCCCAGGGAGGCTCCTGTGAAACAGAAAAAGGCAGATTGGAGTCACAGTCACAGCCCAGAGCTTGAAACCAGAGAGGTGAGCCTGAGGCAAGGCTGAATGCTGGACCTGAAGCACAAGAAGCATCTCTGCTGCTGCCAGCAGACACCAGCATAGTCCTGCCCGGCTGTAGGGCTGGGAGGGGACTGCCTGGGCCCGGCAGGAGGGCTGGGGGCTCTGCTGTCTCTCAGGGGGACAGTGGGCGGCTCTCCAGACCCCCCAGTCCCAAGTGGCTCCACTTATGCTCTCCTTGCCTCTTGCCCTCGCAGAACAAAGTCAATTTTGTGGACGACAGTTTCCCCCCCGGGCCCAAGTCGGTGGGGTTCCCGGAGGGGGACAGCGTGCAGCAGCGGGTGAAGCAGTGGCTGCGCCCCCATGAGATCAACTGCAGCATCTTCAAGGAGCGCTCGGTGAAGTGGTCGGTGTTCCGCACGCCGCGGCCCTCGGACATCCTGCAGGGACTGCTGGGCAACTGCTGGTAGGGGCCAGTGAGCCGGGCTGACACCCTCCTGCCCCTTCCCTCTTCCCCCCTCTCCCTCCAGCTCCAGCTCGGCCCCCTCAGCCCTACTCAAACCCCTTTATGCCCCCAGGCTGTAGCCCATGCTCTGCCTCACCCCCTCCCAGCGCTGTGTGGCCGGGCAGCTCGTGCTGCCCATGCCCCATGCTGCCCATGCCCGTGCTGCCCATACCCGTGCCCCATGCTGCCCATGCCCCATGCTGCCCATGCCTGTGCTGCCCATGCCCATGCCCCATGGTGCCCGTGCCCCATGGTGCCCATGCCCTGTGCTGCCCATGCCCCGTGCTGCCCATGCCCTGTGCTGCCCATGCCCCGTGCTGCCCATGCCCCGTGCTGCCCATGCCCCATGCTGCCCATGCCCGTGCCCCATGCCCCGTGCTGCCCATGCCCCGTGCTGCCCATGCCCATGCCCTGTGCCCCGTGCTGCCCATACCCGTGCTGGCCATGCCCGTGCTGCCCATGCCCCGTGCCCCATGCTGGCCATGCCCCATGCTGCCCATACCCGTGCTGCCCATGCCCATGCCCCGTGCTGCCCATGCCCCATGCTGCCCATGCCCGTGCTGCCCATGCCCATGCCCCGTGATGCCCATGCCCGTGCTGCCCATGCCCATGCCCCATGCTGCCCATGCCCCATGCTGCCCATACCCGTGCTGCCCATGCCCCGTGCTGAGGCCGCCCCGCCTGCCCTGCAGGTTCCTGAGCGCCCTGGCCGTGCTGGCTGAGCGGCCCGAGCTGGTGGAGAGGGTGATGATCACCAGGACGCTGTGCCCCGAGGGCGCCTACCAGGTGCGGCTGTGCAAGGACGGCACGTGGACCACGGTGCTGGTGGATGACATGCTGCCCTGCGACGAGTGTGGCTACCTGCTCTTCTCTCAGGTCAGTGCCATGGGGACGGGGGTGGGCAGTGCTCCAGGCCTCAGGGAGGCTCCCAGGACAGGCAGTGGGAAGAGGCACTGCTGGGGTTCATGTGAGGCCCCTATTTCGTGCTGCATTTAGAGTCATAGAGACACTAAGGTTGGAAAAGGCCCCAGAGATCAAGTCCAACCACTGATCAAATACCCCCTGCTCACTAAACCATGTCACAAAGTACCACATGGACTTGTTTTTTAAATGTTCCCAGGGGCGGTGACTCCACCAGTGCCCTGTACAACCCATTCCAATGCCTGACTACCTTTCATTAAGGAATTTTCCCAATATCCAAGCTAAACCTCCTGTGGTGCAACTTGAGGCTGTTTCCTCTTGTCCTGTCCCTGTCCCCTGGGAGCAGAGCCTGACCCCCACCTGGCTGCTCCCTCCTGTCAGGAGTTGTGCAGAGCCACAAGGTCCCTCCTGAGCCTCCTTTTCTCCAGGCTGAGCCCCTTTCCCAGCTCCCTCAGCCCCCCCGGTGCTCCAGCCCTTCCCAGCTCCATTCCCTTCTCTGGACACATTCCAGCCCCTCAGTGTCATGCCAGGTGCCACTGACCTTCTTGCCCACCTGGGCACATCTGACTCAAGTTCAGCTGCTGCCAAGCAGCACTCCCAGGTCCTTTCCCAGCAGGTACTTCCCAGCACTCCCAGGTCCTTTCCCAGCAGGTACCCAGCTGCCCCAGGCCTGGAGCTGCCAGGGCATGCTGTGACACAAATGGAAGACCCAGCACTGGTTGCATCCTGTTTGCAGCTCAGGACACTGCTCTTCACTGTGCCCTCAAGACAGCTGAACTCTTTGAAGCCATAATATCCATCTATTTAGACCTCTTTTGGCATTTCCCAGGCTGCAGTGAAGAAGTTTTATTTACAGTTGCTTTTCCCTCACTCCTTGCACCACAGCCGCTTCACTTGCAGGGAAAGCCACCCCTATCCTTCATATAAAAGGAAAACACTTTAACCTGTGTTTTGCACTGCGAGGGAATGAGGGAAAGCTGTTTCTTTCCTCTGAGGGGAGGTCTGGCAGCTTGGCTGTGCCAGGGAGGGCCTGTGGAGAAGGAGGGGATGGCACATGGAGCAGCATGTTCCGAGCCAGTGCTCAGTTGCTCTGAGCACGCTGGGGTGGCATCTGCTCGGGTCAGTGGAGCTCCCTCAGCCCCTCCAGGACATTGCTCTGCCCTGCCCTGCCTGCCAGGCCCAGGGGCTCTTGCTGGGACCATGTCCATGAAGGAGACTGAGAACGTCTCTATTGAAACTCAGGGGGCAAAATCTGCCAAGGAAAACAAAGTACCACTGTCAGGAGGAGACAGGGACTGGGAGTGCTGGCTTGGATTTCCTTCTGCAAATCCAGTCCTCTGGGTTTTGACACACAGCCATGTCAGGACAGGAATCAAACTTTGGAGAAGGGAAGAAGGAATTTGTATCTATTCTGCCTCTCAGTAGACAGAGGATACAGATGCATTTCTTTATTTCAGCATAAGATTTACCTGTCTTGGTTTTTACCTTTTCCTTCCATCTGTCATGAATTTCAAGTCTGCTTTTGGAGCTTTTTTAAGATTGGAGGTTTTCACATGGGCTGGACTTGCCTTGCCTCTGTTTCCAGGAGCATCTGAATCGTGATGAGATTTTTCTGCTGAGTGTTCAGCTGTGGGAGCTGGATGTGGGGGATATAAAAGGAAAATCAGAGTTTTAAAAATAAAAGAAAATCAGGCTCTTATCTGAGCTCCCTGGCTGTGGTTCAGGCAGAAATAAACAACATGGATTTTGTTGAGTGAGGGACCCAAAAACCAGCAAAAAGCACTTTTAAGCTCTCTTTATCCGTCAGAAAGAAATCTTCACTGCCCTCCTTTCCTCTGCCAGCTCTTGGCTGCCACCTGTGAGTCACACAGGCACAATGTACCAGTGATTTTCCCTGCTGCTCTCCAAGCACCGGATACCAAACCCCATTTGCTGGAAAAAAACTTGCATCTTGTAATTAGGGCTTGTAGTTACTCCCTGTGCTGGAGTGAGGACTTTGCCAGTCCAAGTCTTTGGAGCTTGTCCTTGAAGCAGTGTCTGTGTTGCCTGGGTGGAATCCAGTCAGTCCTGTCGCCAGGGGCACTCTGGGGAACCTCCTCTGCCAAAGGGGTGTTGGTTTGGGTTTGCAGAGGTGTGTGAGTTAAAGGCAGCTGTTCCAGATGTGCTCCACATCACAGAATCCTAAATGTCCTGAGTGGGAAGGGACCCACAAGGATCATCAGTCCAATTCCTGGCCCTGCACACACCCCAACAATTCCACCTTGTGCCTGAGAGCACTGTCCAAATGCTCCTTGAGCTCTAACTTCAGGTTGAAGTGGACAGAAGGGGCTCAGGGTGGGCACCCAACCTGCCAGCCTAATTGCTGGGCACCCCAGGGTGCAGCTCTGTCAGCACCCAGGCCTCTTGGGTGTTCATTCCAGGACTTCTTCCCAACAAAACACTGAGCAAAGAGCCAACGGGTCACCCCTGGCCAAGGGGACCAGCTCCTGGCATGGCCTTGCTGCTGCTGCCTCTCCAGCCAGGATGGCTGGTGGGGATGGCTGGGAGGGGCTGTCCCACCCCTTGCCCGGGGGCTGACGTGTCCCTCCCTGTCCCTGCAGGCCCAGAGGAAGCAGCTGTGGGTGGCCCTCATTGAGAAGGCGCTGGCCAAGTTGCACGGTTCGTACTTCGCGCTGCAGGCCGGGCGCGCCATCGAGGGCCTGGCCACGCTCACCGGGGCGCCCTGCGAGAGCCTCATGCTGCAGGTCAGCTCCACCAACCCCCGCGAGGAGCCCATCGACACCGACCTCATCTGGGCCAAAATGCTCAGCTCTAAGGAGGCTGGGTAAGATGGGGCAGGAGCAGGGACCCTGCAGAGGGGGGTGAGGGGGAACATTCTTGTCTTCAGAGGCTCAGGAGAGGGGTCACTGCATCAGCTGGGGTGGAGTCCACCACCCGTGCCACTCATCTGGAGCATTGGTGGGGGTCCCACTCCAAGTTCTAAGAAATTATTTCTCCTTTGATTCTCATATGAAATTAAGGGCCTGGTGACCTTCCACTGCACGTCACTGCTGTCTTGCAGGAGTTAGGAAGTGGCACTGAGCCCACCTGCTTTGCTTTGAGCTTTTCTGTTTTGTGAATGCTTTACCCTGCCCAAGTCTCCCACCCCTATGTGACATCTTTGCTAATGACACCTGGCTAGCACGAGTCTAGAGGGGGCACAGCCAAAGCAGAGACCCCCTGCTCATCACTTGGCTGAAGGCTGGGGTATGGGGCCACATGGATGGATAGCTCCCAGCATATGGTGTCCCCCTAAACCTGACTGCTGCAGACCTCCTGCCCCAAATAGTGTCCTCACCCCTGCTAGCTTGTCTAGCTGATGGACTCCCTGCTTTTCTCTGTGGCTTTCTGCCAGCCAGCAGAAGTGGGCAGGACCCTGGGGCCTGGTAGAAATCAGGGGAGGTTTGGGGCAAAGCTCCCCAGCGCAAAGCAGCTCTCCTTGGAGCCTGGGCTCAGCGTGCGCATGGGCAACGGGAGGGAGCTCTGGCCAGCAAGGCTGGGCACTGCCTGGGGAGTGCTGTTGATGCCAACAGTGTTGTTGCAGAGTGGGAGCATCCAGGAGCCTCCTGGGAGGAAGCTGTCCCATGCTTTGAGTGGCAGGGATGAGCTTCCCCCATGGCAGGCCTGGCAGGACCCCGAGGGTTTGGTGTCCCCGTGCAGGTTCCTCATGGGCGCGTCCTGCGGCGGGGGCAACATGAAGGTGGATGATGTGGCCTACGAGAGCATGGGGCTCCGGCCCCGGCACGCCTATTCCATCCTGGACGTGCGGGATGTCCAGGGCTTCAGGTGAGCTCGGCCTGGAGCCTGCCATGCCTCTGCAGCTGCTCCTGCCTGCAGATTCAGCAGAAAACCTGGAGATGGATAACTGAGAGCATGGTGAACGGGACCCTGGGGACTCTTTGGTGTCCCATCCTCATGGCCAGCAAGGATGACACCATCCTAGGGTGTCACATAAATGCTGTTATCATATGAGCTGTCCTCGCCTGGTGCGGGCTCCATGTCCAGGGGTGGAATGTTTGACCTGTGTCACAAGACACAGAGGACTGAGTTGAGCTCTCATTTCGGTGAGATGCTCAGAGCATATTGCTCATCTTTGAATGGAGGGGGGAGAGAAATGGGTGCCACCCTGACAGCTGGGCTGCTATAGGAAGCTGTATTTTCAGCCATGTCACTCAGCAGCCTCTCCCCTGCTGAGCCCCTTAGGGCAGGGAAGGGCAGAGGGAGCAGCAGCAGGAACAGAGCTGCAGGACAGAGACATCTGGGGCCACGATGTGGGTGACACATTAGTTCTGGGATGCTGTGAGAAGGCAGGAGTCACAGGGTGTCCTGTGTGGCGGGCAGGCTGGGTCTCCCCTCCCTCCTGGGTCTCTGACACTTTTCCCCTTCCCAGGTTACTGCGCCTCCGGAACCCCTGGGGCCGCTTCTCCTGGAACGGCAGCTGGTCGGACGAGTGGCCGCACTGGCCGCTCCCCCTGCGCCATGACCTGATGCCCCATGGCAGCAGTGAGGGCGTCTTCTGGATGGAGTACAGCGACTTCATCAAGTATGGCACAGCCAGAGCAGAGCTGTGGGGTGGGGAACGGGGCAGGGATGGAAAATGGGATGTGGGATCATGATGTGGCAGGCGGGACCAGTCATCCCTAGGGAATGTGGGTGTCCTGCAGCGTGCATTGTGCCCCACCAGGATTGAGCCCAGCT
Source organism: Agelaius phoeniceus (assembly GCF_051311805.1). Classification (NCBI taxonomy): domain Eukaryota; kingdom Metazoa; phylum Chordata; class Aves; order Passeriformes; family Icteridae; genus Agelaius; species Agelaius phoeniceus. The sequence continues at coordinate 15,405,417 of NC_135280.1, forward strand.
TCCCCACAGGTATTTTGACTCTGTGGATATCTGCAAGCTCCATTCGGACTGGCACGAGGTGCGTGTGCAGGGCATGTTCCCCAACAAGGCCAACGGGCCGGTGACGGTGACGTCGCTGACGGTGTTGGAGCGCGCAGCTCTGGAGTTTGCCCTCTTCCAGGAGGGCAGCAGGTGAGCTGGGCAGGGCAGTGAAACTGGGGGGCTCAGCTTGGAGAAAAGGAGGCTCAGGGGGGACCTTCTGGCTCTGCACAACTTCCTGATAGGAGGGGACAGGCACGTGGGTGTCAGGCTCTGCTGTCAGACTGGACAAGGGGAAGTGGCCTCAAGTTGCACCAGGGGAGGTTTAGCTTGGATATTGGGGAAAATTTCTTCACTGAAAGGGTGGTCAGGCCCTGGCACAGCTGCCCAGGGCAGTGATGTAGTCCCCATCCCTGCAAGGATTTAAAAATCTTATGGATGTGGCACTTGGGGACGTGGGTTAGTGGTGACCTTGGCAGTGCTGGGTTTATGGTTGGTTATTGGTCTTGATGATCTTAGAGGACTTTCCCAACATTAATGATTCCACAATTCTGTGGTTCTGTGGGCCCAGAAGAAACCCAGACACATTGGCATCCCTTGAGGTCACAGAGCTCAGGGATGGGCCCCCATCACCATCTCTCCAAATCTTGGGAACTGCTCATGTTTAGCTGGAACCCAACTCGTGAATGCAGGGCTGGTTCCTGGGGCAGTGGGATAGCTCTTCCCTGGAACTGCTGCCTGTGTCCTGGGTGACGTGTGACCCTTCCTTCCTGGCACAGGAGGTCAGACACGGTGGACAGCCACTTGCTGGACTTGTGCATCATGGTTTTCCGGGCCACCTTCACCAGTGGGAACAAGCTGAGCCTGGGCCGGCTGATGGCCCACAGCAAACGAGCCGTCAAGAAATTTGTCAACTGCGACGTGATGCTGGAGCCGGGCGAGTACGCTGTCGTGTGCTGTGCCTTCAACCACTGGAGCGCTGCCCTGGCCGGCCCTGCTGCCCAGGGTGAGGGCATGGAGGGGCCCTGGGGGACGGAGAGGTGCCAAAGCCCTCGGTCCTCTTCATGGGGACCTTCTTCAGGGTGGAGGTTGCCTGTTGCATGTCGCACGTGCATCAGCCCAGGAGCACATGCTCCGGGGGATTGTGGGCTTGGTGACATTTCCCTGATCCCTGTTGCTCTGGGTGTCTCTGCAGCTTCCAGTCCCACCAGCAGCCGACCAGCCACTGATTATTCCAGCTACATCCTGGCTATCTACAGCTCCCGCCTGGTGATGGTGGAGCAGGTGGATGCACAGCCCACCACGCTGGCAGATGCCATCATCCTGCTGACCGAGAACAAGGGCGAGCGCCACGAGGTGGGTGGGGGGCACAGGGTGGGGCCTGCAGTGGGGAGGGGGGTGATGTTGTCAGAGGGAGCCTGGACATGTGGGGTCCTTGGGCAGGGGTTGGGCAGGGCTGTGCCAGCTCTGGCTGCCACCCCTGGATGCCCCCCCCCTTTGCTCCCTCAGGCAGCATGGGGCACCCCAGCAGATGGGCTGCCCTTGGCTAGAGTGGAGGATGCCAGTGCAGGGGGTTTGATTTGGGGATGAGGGTGCCCAGAGGCTTCATCCCCTTCCCTGCTGTCTGCCCCAGGGCCGTGAGGGGATGACCTGCTACTACCTGACCCACGGCTGGGCAGGGCTCATCGTGGTGGTGGAGAACCGACACCCCAAGTCCTACCTGCATGTGCAGTGCGACTGCACCGACAGCTTCAACGTGGTGTCCACGCGCGGCAGCCTCAAGACACAGGACAGCGTCCCCCCCCTGCACAGGTCTGGGGTAGGCAGGGGTGGGTCACAGGGGCTGCCATGGGCCTGCCAGGAGGCTGGGAGAAAGGCAGAGCCAGGGCTCGCAGGAGGCTGGAGAATGGCAGAGCCAGGGCTGGCAGGGAGGCATGGACAGGGTGGGATTGCCAGGAAAGAGGTGGAATTCCTAGAGCAGAGGTGGGGTTGCCAGGACAGAGGTGAGATTGTCAGGACAGGGTGGGATTGCCAGGAAAAAGGTGGGATTCCTAGAGCAGAGGTGGGATTGCCAGGACAGAAGTAGGATTGCCAGGACAGGATGGGATTGCCAGGACAGGATGGGAATCTGGGACAGAGGTGGGATTGCTGGGACAGAGGTGGGATTGCCAGGAGAGGATGGGATTGCCAGGACAGAGGTGGGATTGTCAGGACAGGATGGGATTGCTGGGACAGGATGGGATTGCCAGGACAGAGGTGGGATTGTCAGGACAGGATGGGATTGCTGGGACAGGATGGGATTCCCGGGACAGAGGTGGGATTGTCAGGACAGGATGGGATTGCTGGGACAGGATGGGATTGCCAGGACAGAGGTGGGATTGCAGGGGTGGAGGCTGCTCCCCTGAGCCCGTGGCTCTCTCCACAGGCAGGTGTTGGTGATCCTGTCCCAGCTGGAGGGTAACGCTGGCTTCTCCATCACGCACCGCCTGGCGCACCGCAAAGCCACCCAGGCCTTCCTCAATGACTGGATGCTGACGAAGGGCACCCACAACCCGCTGCTCACGCCCGAGGTCGCTGGGCTGCACGGGCCCCGGCCCCTATGACGAAGAGCCTCCCCCTCCCTGCCCCGCTGCCCCGTTCCTGTCACCGAGCCTCTGGCCCGGGGTGCCCCCCGAGCCACCAGCGCTGAGCTGTGGGGCAGAGCTGGAGTGGCACCCCCAGCGCTTTGCCCCACGCCGCGGGGCTGGGGCGAGTTCTCAGGGCCAGCCCCAGCCCTGGCACCGCTGCCCTGGCACCGCTGCCCCCAGGCACTTTACGAGGAGCAGCTGGGGGCACGGGGCCATCTCAGGATCCCACCTGCCCCATTCCTGTGCTGGGCCCGGTGCCCTCTGCCCGCCCCGGGGACTGTGGGAGAGGGAGGGGCTGGAGGTTGCTGTCAAGACCCTTCCCAGGCACCACGCTCAGGACTCTGCCCCTTCCCGTGGCACCAGGGCACTGGCGCTGCAAAAAGAAGAATATACCTCTGATGTCTGTCCGTCTGTGTGACCCTCCGTCTGTCCCTGGGCCCTTCCCTCTGTCTTGTTGCCCCCTTTGTCTGCTGCCAGGACCAGCGTGGTGCTGAGGCTGGGCTGGGGGGTGCCAGGGTCACGCTGCCATGGTGCCACCCATGCCAGGGACCCCCCCACCCTTCCTGGGTGCTGGGGCTGGTGGGGAGAGGGCACAGGGTTGTTGCAGAAAGCTGCTGCTGAGGGGGCTGTGCTGTAATTGGGGTGAAACTCAGAGGTTTCACCACCTCCTGCTCGGCTCCGGGTGGAGAGCGGGGCCCCGGGGTGCTGCAGGCGGGGGCTGTGGCCCGGGGCACCTCTCCCTGTCACACAAGTGTTACTATGCAAAGGCGGCCGTGGGAGCAGTGCCTGGAGAGAAGCCATGGCCCGAGCTGGGCTCAGCCCCTGGCACTGCCCTCTGGGCCCCCCTGTGCCCCATGGAGGGAGGCTGGGCTGCAGGTACCGACCCGGAGCCAGGGAGCAGCTCCCTGGAGTTAGCACAAGTCCAGGTGCTGGGAAGGGGGTGGCTTTGTGGGGGAAGCAGAGAGCCCCCTCCTCCAGAGCCCAAGTGCTGTGGGAGGCAGTGAGCACAAGGCAAGGGCTGCACCTCAGGGTGCTGCTGGCCCTGTGGGTGCTCTGAGGTGAGGGCTGATCCTGGGGGGAGCTGCACCCCACGTTTTCAGGGCTTCGTGGCTCTCTGACTTGTCTGACTTGACGTGTGTGTGTGTGTGTGTGTGTGTGTGTGTGTGTGTGTGTGTGTGTGGTTTGGGGGTTCCCCTGTGTACTGTCTCCTTCCTGAGCTGTGTGGATTTACAGCTGAGGGGGGGCTGATGGGCAATGCTGGACCCTGTTCTGGCAGGGGCCATGCTGGGGGATCCTGCACCCCAAATCCTGCACCCCAAACCCTGCACCAGCAGCTGGGCTGGGCAGGGGGTGCAGGCTCTGCCCCTCCGTGTCCCTCGGGGATTGGGGGTGGCAGGGGGGGTGGGCTGCCCTGGCACCTCCCAGCCCCCCCAGCTGGGGCTGCTGAGCCAAGCTCTGTCTGTATTTCTGTTTGTTGATCTGTTTTCTCTCTTTCCAGCTCCTTCCTCCTTGGGATGATTTGTCCTTCACTTTTTTTTCTCCTCTCTCTTTATGTCTTTCTGAGCTGTGAATATTTTTAACCCTGTAAATACTGTCCAGCTCTTCAAAATCATAGGATATTTTATCAATTGTAAATCAGATCAGTAATCCCTGTATGATATGAATTATCCATGGGTGGTTTTCAAACTCAGGTTCTGATGGACCAAATAAAGTTTTGTTTTTTACTGAAGCTGCCTGGTTTTCCTGTGGAAGAGACAAAAGGGATGAGTGGGCTGGTTTGGGGGTCAAAGCAATGGGTCTTGCAGGCATTTCCGTGGAGCAGTGACAGTCGGTGCTGGGGGGAGAGCTGAGCACCAATAAAAGGGGAATTGGAAGTTTTCCTGCACTTGGGGGTGCAGGACCACAGAGAGGGGTGGAAATAAAGCAAAACAGAAGCGAAATCCATAAATTGCCATAAAATGCGCGGTGTTCTCTCGCAGGGCCGAGCAGGGCTGTGCCGCGGCCGGGAGAGGGCACCCACCATCCGCCTGGATGCTCTCCCGCTCGTGCCTCAGTTTCCCCACCCGTTCCTTGCCGGGCGGCGCCATGGCCGTGCCCGCTGCATGCCCGGCCCCGTGCCCGGGCTGGGGATGCAGGAGCTGCTCCCTCCTCGCAGCTCCCAGGGCAGCGGCCCTGCTCCCGCTCCGTCCGTGCCTTTGTCCGGCGGCGGGGCCGCCTGGCGCGGGGAGAACTTTCCGGCTGAGCGGAGGCGGCCCCGGCTGCTCTCGCCCGGGGTGGGCACCTTGAGACCAGTAGGGAGAGACAGAAGGAGAGGATTTCGCTCTTTCTTACAGCAACTTGTAATAGATTTTTCCGGGCGAAACATCTTTGCATTCAGGAGGCCCTGTCACAAGCCATCAGCCTCAGCCGGGGAGAAACAGATGGAGAGTTCATTTTGGCGGGGAGGGCACTGCCACGCTCCCTCCTCTCCCTCAGTCTGTTCAGGGAGAGGAGCCGGGTTGCGGCCTCGCGGCCGTGCCGCCCCTCGCTGCCGCCTCCTGGCGATCCCGGGGGGCTCTGGGGCCGCCACGGGTCCCCCCGCCCCGCTCGGTGCTGCTCAGCGCCAAGGACACGCCGGGACATCTCAGCGCGGTGACCTGGTGGTGGCTCTTGTCGCGGTGACCAGCGCAGGTGGGTGATCGTGTCCTGCCCTCCCACGGCCGCGGCTCCGCGTCCCGCTGAGCCCCGCGCCTGCCGACGATGGGAGCAAACCCGGCCATGGCAGGAGGCTGGCACAGCAGTGCCCGGTGCAGCCGGGGACACTCGGGTGGGCTGGGGGTGCAGGGGACACCATCTCCCAGGAGAAGGCACGTGTATGGCAGTGAGGGCTCTGATTCTGTCTGGACACTTTGGGAGCCCTCAGAACACCCCCAACATCACAGACCGGGCTGAGAGCTGTGGTGTAGCCATGGAAGGGCTGGAAGTGAAATCAAGCCCTAATTGTGCCCAATTCCCAAGGGCTGAGGCAGCATTAACTGCTTTATAATTACAAATAATTGTGTGGCAAAAGATAAAATTGTGTTTGACACATCAGCTCTGGAGGAGGATGTTGCTTCATCAGGAAATTTGTCAGTCTTTGGCTCTGTCAGTCTTGAGCCTGAGGTCTGAAGGGGGAGATGGGGATGGGCAAAGAGAGCAGTGGGTCAAGGGAAGGATGGATGGAAGAGAAGGATGGACAGCAGGACACTGTGGAGGGGAGGTGGAGGAGGAGTGCTGTGGTACTGAGCCATGTGAAGAGCAGAGGCACAGGTGTGACAGCTGGGGCAGGGTGTGACAGCAGAGGGGGGCAGGGCTGTCCCACTGCCCTGGCACGGCTGTGGCTCCTCACCCAAGGGGCTGTGGCTGCAAAAATAGCAGCACAAGTCACCCCAGGGGTGTCCCTGCACCAGCTCATCTGGTGGGACAGCATGAGCAGGGCAGGGCTGGGGCCATGTGAGCCCACCCCACTGCAGCTGCCATCCCATGGGTCCCCTCCACCCACAGCCCTGGTGCTGCTCCTCCCTGGGCACACACGAGGATGCTCGTGTGAAGGTGATGAAGGTGAAGGGTGGGCAGGCCCTGGCACAGGGTGCCCAGAGAAGCTGTGGCTACTCCTGGATCCCTGGAAGCATCCAGGGCCAGGTTGGACAGGGCTTGGAGCACCCTGGGACGGTGGAAGGTGTCCCTGCCATGGCAGGGGGTGGAATGGGATGGGCTTTAAGGTCCCTTCCATGCCAAGCCAGTCTGGGATTCTCTGAGGCAGTCGCCGTCTCATCAGCACGGTCACCACCCCTTGACCTGCTGGGCCCGGGGAACATCCCCGGAGGCAGAGCCGGGACCGGCTCCTCGCTGTGGGACCGGCCGGGCTCCGGCCCCGTCAGGCCCTGCTCGGGAGGGGGCGAGGGCTCCAGCGCTCTCTGTGATTCACTCTGACTATAATGGGAGCTGCTGGTGAATATTTTATGGCTCCCACAGGGCAGATAGAACATATTGTGCATTTTACGCCACAAATCTCCGCCTGGAGACAGAGGGAAGCTTAAAAAAGAGCAGCACCAGCGCTTGCTGGGTTGAGGGGGGCAGAGCTGCAGCGCTGGTGCCAGCGTGAGCATCGCAAGGGTGCTGTCGCCCACCTCCATCACCCTGCCGGGGGTGCCGATGGGTGCCCTGCGCCCAGCACGGGCCCGGGCTCGGGGCTGCTCCCGGCCGCAGCACCGGGCTGCGGTGAGCGGCTGCGGCGGCTGCGGCCGCTGCCCCGGGCCAGGCCCGGCAGCTCTGCGGCTCTGCGGCGCAGGCGAAGTGCTTTGCCCGGGGCTGAGCCCTGCAGGAGGGTCCCTGCCTGCGCCCCGGCCTGCCTTCCCCTTCGTCAATAATGCAGCCGCTGCCCCGGGCGCCCGCCGGCGCTGCCCGCAATAATGGATCGGGATGAGAGCGGCCCCTCCTCATCCTCCGCCGCGTCCCGCGCTCTGCCAGGAGCTGCCGAGCCACGGAGGAGCGCTCGCCTTCACCGGCAGCAGCCGCTGCTGCGGCCCGGCCGGCAGGGACAGGGACGGGGGGTCCCTGCAGGCAGCCCCATCCCCATCCCCAGCCCGGCACCTCCCTTCAGCAGGGACACCGGGCACGGCCAGCACCGGCACCGAGAGCCAGCAGGGAGGCTCGGGCTGGGACCTCAGCCTTGCCGAAGGGCCGGGCGTGCATGGGCGAGCTCTGGGTGCCAGGGTGCTCACCCTGCCTCCCTCGGGCACGCTCCATGCCGGGCAGGGAACATTACCGATCCTGCACTGCCTGCACCCACCCGGGCTGGGCTGGAGCGGGGGAGGTGCCTCGGACCACGGCAGCAGCGGGAAAGAGGAGGAGGAGGAGGATTCAGGCACCAGTGGGTCAGGGCCAGCCCACGTGTGCCGCTGTAGGTGGTGAGCAGCCCTTTGTCCTCCCACCCCGGAGATCCCCAGCTCCCCCCCAGCCACCAGCCAGTGGAATGAGGACCTGATGCTTGGGGTCAGCTTCTTCCCCCTTCAGATGAGGGAGAAAGCCCCCGAGATCTGTGTCAGGCCCAGGCTACCTAGAGAGCAGCCCCAGCCCCCCGCCACGGCCGGGCAGGCTGGGAGGGCACAAGCAGCCGCCAGAGGGGACCAGCCCGTGCCTCAGTGGCATCACGGACCCGCCACCTCCCCCGTCCCCAGCTGCGATGGGTGAGCAGAGCCCTCCAGCATCCCCCCACTTCCGAATGGGGGAACAGCAGAGCCGCAGAGGGCGGGGTGGATCCGCTCTGGGCTGCCCACCTGGGGACACGGGGGCACGCGGCTGGGTGGCTTCACAGCAGGGCTGCCATGGCATCCTAGGGCGCCACGCTGTCCCTCCCGGTTTCCCCAGGGATGAGACTCAGGGGGTCACCCAGACAGACAGGAGGAAGGAGAAGACTTTGCCGGGATGAAGAGGAAAACCCCACCCCAGGACGGCTCCTCTCCTCCTCCTCCTCCTCCTCCTCCTCCTCCTCCTCCTCCTCCTCCTCCTCCTCCTCGCGGGCTCCATCCGAAGGCAGCGGGCGCGGGGCCGCGCAGGGTCCGGGCCGGCACAGCTGGGGCCGGGCTGTCACGGGCTGGGCTATCGAATCTGAAAGCAATTAAAGCCATCACCAGCGCTCGCTCGGGGCTGGCTCCAGGCTGCAGGGAACCTGCCACAACAGATCATGTGCTCGATGCTGCTGGCCCGAGGACCTGCTCCCACCCGCGCCCCGACACGCTCCGGTGCCAGCCCCGCGCGGGGGCCCGGCCAGGGCGTGAGGGCACCGGGAGGGGCCACGGGGTGGCCCCGGCAGCCGCCGCGGTCCTGCCGCCTCTCCGTGGGGCTCTGCTGCCCGGGGCTCCGCACAGGGGCTCGGCCACCAGCTTTGGCCACGGCCGCCCATGGTGGCGAGGAGCTGGCGGTGCTCGGGGGGTTCCCGTGGGTCCCGGGCAGGGTTTGCCGCCCGCCGCTCTCCCGTGGGCACGGGGCGGGGGTGGGCACGGCTGGCAGCTGCCTGTGCCCGTGGATGCTCCCGGCAGAGTGGCCGTAGCTGGTGACCCACGGCTTGTCCCACACGGTGACAATGGGGACAGCCCCAGCAGGTCCTATCGTGGGCTGGGGGCAAAAAGCAGCAGACCCTGATCTGGGCAGCTGCTGGAAGCAGGGTGGGCGCTGTGGAGGGGCAGCACTCCTCTATCGTGGGGTGAGGAGGGGGCATCACCAAGCCCCTTCCACCCTGTCATTCCCTTTTCCCGATGGATAACGGTGCCAGGATCCCCTCCCCTCCCCGCCCCCACCATTTTGGGGAATCTGCGGCCGCCTGCCCCCCTCCCACGGCCCAGGGCCTGTTCCAGCCTTCGGGAGCATCTCCCGGGGCTAAACCCAGCGCGGGGCTCCCGGCGGGGCGGGGGGTGCCCCCTCCTCGGGCACCGCACAGTTAAGCAGAAGTTTGCTGGTACGGAAGTTGCACATTGTCTTGAGGCACATTTTCTGTTTTTTCACTTGTGAAATATTTCTGTCAGAACCAGTTAATGTACAAATTAGCAGCGGTGGTCTCTCTTACGTCTTCTGACTCACTAATTTGACAGGGGGTGTTTCGGTGGCGGAGCTCGCTCTTGACAGGCAAACGGGAGGTCAGGGACCCGCAGGGGGAGGAGGCACCGAGCCGCAGCTTCCCGGGGGTCTTCTCCTTCCTAGCCCACCCCACTGCTCCTGTTCACTCTGCCCTGGCAGGGGCAGTTAAGCTCGGATTTGGTGTTTTTTCCCTCAAACAAAATTATCCCCAAAGAAGGGCCCTTGGGATAGGTGGGGAATCCAGGGGTGGGGGTTTTGCTTTTGGTGTCCTACAGGCAAACCCAAGGGATCCAGCATGAGGAGGGACATAGGAAAGGGTTCTCTGCACCACGGCTGCATCTTTCACCTCCTCCAGCCTGGGAATTCAGCTCTGCCTTTCAGGACACCCCCCACGCCCTCAAGAGCCCCCATCCTCCTTCTGCCATTAGAGAGAAATGAGCTGATGTTCCCTCTCTCTGTGCACATTGCAATCCCTCCAGCCCGGGCTCTGGATGAGCCAAGGGGCCGCACAGCACCCTTTTCCAATTCCATCTGTACCCTGGGATGTTGCTCGGGGGGGCACCGGCCTTGGGGGGAGCAGCCAGGGCCGGCCGTGCCGGGGGCGGCCCCGGCGCTGAGCAGAGCTCGGCCCGAGCCGTGTGAGCTGTCCGTGCTGGGCCTGTGCCCTGCGATTTGTCCATGCTGGGCCTGTGCTGGGCCTGTGCCCTGCGATCTCCTCCGTGCTGGGCCCGTGCCCTATGAGCTGTCCATGCTGGGTCCATGCTGGGCCCGTGCCCTGTGAGCTGTCCCGGGCCAGCGGCTGCTGCAGACGGCCCCAGCTCCGCGCCCGCGGCTCAGCAGCTCCCGGGGCCCTGCGCTGGAAACCAGCAGCCTCTGCCCGTGCCACCCTGCCCTGGCACACAGGCCCTGCAGCCAGCTGGCCCAGGATGGAGCTGGATGGAGACGGGCACCTCCTGGACCAGGGAAGGAGCTCCACAGCCCTGCTGTGCCAACCCTGCTGTGCCAACCCTGCTGTCCCATCCCTGCTGTCCCTGCCCTGCTATCCCATCCCTGCTGTCCCCATCCCTACTGTCCCCATCCCTCCTATCCCATCCCTGCTATCCCATCCCTGCTGTCCCCATCCCTGCTATCCCAGCCCTGCTGTCCCCATCCCTGCTATCCCATCCCTGCTGTCCCATCCCTACTGTCCCCATCCCTCCTATCCCATCCCTGCTGTCCCATCCCTGCTATCCCATCCCTGCGGCTGCTGGGACTGGAAACCAGCCTGGGGAGGGGACCCTGGCTGTGGGAAGGGCACTGGGTGCAGGCCTCTTCTCCTCATGTCCCCTCTTCCTGCTGGTGTTTGCTGAGGGCTTTGTGAGGTCTCCTGCTCATGGAGTTTACTCCTAAGGAAATAACTTCCCCTGGATGCTGGTGCTGCATCCTGTGACCAGCAGACCCCTGTGTCAAGCAGATCCCTGCAAAATCCTCCCTCTTTGGGTCAAGCAGGGTGCCTGGGTGATCAGATTTGGTATTGTATCCTGAAGAGTTCTGAGCTGAGGTCTCAAACCAGCCTGACCACGGTCCCCACCTCACACAAGACTCAGCTCTGTTTTCAGAGATTCTGTACCCACACCAGACCCCTAGACACTGCCCTGTACCAGTGAGACACCAGCAATAGTGAGAAAACTGGTTTTATATCCCACTGCATAGAAACAGTGTCTCTGTCCAGCCTCTTCCAGGAGCCCCTGGGCAGCAGCAGCAGATCTGGAAAGGAACTGGAAACTCCCACTTCTCCATTCTCAATGAAAAATGAAAAGTTTGCTTTCCAGGGGTGAATCCATGCCCAGCTGGCAGATGAACCAGTCTGTGGTAATGCTGCCAAGGATGCCCAGGTGGTTCCTACACAGCCCTGCACCACAACACGGAGGGGATTGTGACCCTTGAGGGAGCCCAGCTCCAGCATTGGACCCTCCTTGTCACAGCAAGGCCAATGTCAGAGGCATTCACCACCCCAAGGCCTGTTGGCAGCTCCATGGAGACATCCCACTCCTTCCCATACCCGAGAAATCCCCACTGGCCATGAGCTGGCATGGAAACCCCCATGCTTCCAGCAGGGACAGCTGCCTGCTGCCTCCATGGCTTCCTGGCTCACTTTTGGCACGAGGATTTGGACAGACAATGGGCTGGGAGAGAGCTTTGGAGTGAGGCAGCAGCTCTCCCTCTCAGCCAGGTCCTGGCCACCTTGGGGCCACCTGAGAGGCCACATCATGCCAGTGTAATGGAGACCCTCTGAGAGCAGGGTTAGATTGCATAGTAGAGAAAAATTCATCCCTGGCAGGGTGGGCAGGCCCTGGCACAGGGTGCCCAGAGCAGCTGGGGCTGCCCCTGGATCCCTGGCAGTGCCCAAGGCCAGGCTGGGCAGGGCTTGGAGCAGCCTGGGACAGTGGAAGGTGTCCCTGCCATGGCAGGGATGGAACAAGATGAGCTTTGAGGTCCTTTCCAACCCAAACCATTCCAGGACCCTACAGATGTTGCCCACAGCACACACAGTGGCTCAGGGAGGGCTCTGTACAGGACTTGTGGCTTTTAGGGGCTGCCTGGGAGCTCCAGTGGGGAACAGCCCACCAGGAAAGCCTGGTGAGGCTGGAGAGCAGAGACAGCTCAGAGCTGCTGGATAAGCCAAGGCTGCTGCTGAGACCTCCCCAAACCCAGCCCCTGCCAGGGTGGGTGTCCAGCTCTGCCCAGGGCTCCTCAGGGCTTCTGCATCCCGAGGTGCTCCAAGAGCATCCATGGCAGCACCCCTGGCACACCCAGCTCCCAGCGCCGCCCCGTGCCCGCTGGCCTGTCCCAGCAGGGACAGGGACAGGGACAAGGACCAGGACCATGGCTGTCACTGCTGTGTCCCAGCAGGGACAGGGACAAGGACCGGGACCATGGCTGTCACTGCCCGTGTCCCAGCAGGGACAGGGACAAGGACCGGGACCATGGCTGTCACTGCCGTGTCCCAGCAGGGACAGGGACAAGGACCGGGACCATGGCTGTCACTGCTGTGTCCCGGCAGGGACAGGGACAAGGACCGGGACCATGGCTGTCACTGCTGTGTCCCGGCAGGGACAGGGAGCGGCACCGTGGCTGTCGCAGTCCCCGGAGCCGCCGTTCCCGGGGTGAGGGGCTGCGGGAGCAGTGGGCACCGAGCCCCAGCCCCGGCACTGCCTGCGAGGAGCCGCCGGATGCAGCGGCGGCCGGGGCGAAACAGCTCAGGCAGCACAAATCGACTGTGACAGCCCCAGAAAGGCTGAGCCCGGGGGTGCGGAAAAATACAAGTTAGTTTCCTTTTCCTTACCATATGCTCCCCTTCAGCTGTGGGCGGCAGGATAATTACTGCCATCCACCATGCTGCTCTGGCTTGTCACACACGCTGCCGCCTGCTCCCGCCGAGGGCTCAGCCCGGCACCGCCTCCCGGCCCGCGGGTCACACACGCTGCCATTTGGCTTCCCCGGCCGCAGGTTTGGTTCTCCCCGGCACCAGAGACATCAGCTTGAAAGCCGCAGAGGTGGGGAGAGAGATGCAGCCCCCTCCTCTCAGCTGTGTCACCTTGCGTTGGCTTTGGTGTTAGCTCCTCTTCTCCACCTGTGAGCCCCGGCTGTGCTGTAGCCAGGTGAGGACACCTCTGTCCCTCTTCACAGGACGCTGCTGGCCCCTGCTAGATCCCATGCCCGGGTGCCAGGAGAGCTCTGGGGACAGCCAGTGCTTGGGCAGAGTGGAAGACAAGCTGTGCAGGACACCCCAAAGGTCAGGGATGGAGTAGGCTGTGAGCAGGACCAGAACAGCTCCAGAGGCCCCTCCAAGTCCCAGGAGGGCTGGGGCTCTGTGGGGATGAGCTGGTGCTGTGCAGGGGGAGCACCAGGGGCCGAGGATGTGCTGTCACCCTGGCAGGTGCAGGGCACCCTCCTCCAGGGCACCCTTTGGGCCAGCAGGAGCAGGCTGGAGGCTGGCAGGGGGCAGCTCTGTGCCTGGAACATGAGGTCCATAAAAATGGGGATGGAGGTCCATAAAAATGGGATGGAGCTCTGCTACACTCCTTGGGCAAGCAGCCGTGGCCGTGTCCTCCAGGACCATGCAGACTCCAGGACTCAAATCCTGGCTGGCTCCTGTCTCTCTGGGTCTGGGACAGGTTTGTCTTGGTCATCATCCTCCCTGGGCATGGGTCAAAGTGGATCTTCATTGCCCAGTTAATGCCTGGCTTGAACATAAACTGCTTCAGTGTCTTCATTCAGGAAGAGAAGGACGAAGCTGTGGCTGCCCCTGGATCCCTGTGACTGTTCAGGGTCAGCTTGGACAGGGCCTGGAGCACCTGATCCAGTGGAAAGTGTCCCTGCCCATGGCAGGGGTAGAATGAGCTTTGAGATCCCTTCCAACCTGTTCCAAGATTCTTTGAGGGGCCTTGGCATACACTCAGCATCTTGCAGGACTTGTTTCTCACAATGTACAATGAGACCTGGATGGGGACACGGTGCCAAAAATCAGTGTGGTCCTGCCAGAGTGCCCCAGCAGCCACAGGCTGTGCTTCCACCCCTGCAGCAGCTCCTCCTGTGGCTCCTCTGGTGCCAACAGCATCACAGCCCCACTCCTGAGCCCTGTCCATCACGTCTTTGGACAGCACCTCTACATGAGCACCTGGCTCCTGCCTCAGTTTCCCCATCTCCTCAGATCCCTCCCTGGCCACAGCAGCATCCCAAAGAAGCTGGACAGCTGAAACACGGGGAGATGCAACAGCTGAAAAAACCAATCCAACTGGCAACTTCCCCGGGATCCTCTCAGAGGCTGGGCTGGAGAGAAGAATGGATCTGGCCCCTGGCTGAATCCTCCTGTCCCAGTGCCCCCGGGGCTCAGATTACACTCGGTAAAGCAAAATTTAGGAGGTCTGAGGTGCCGTGGGCTCTGCACCTCCTGGACAGGTTACATGGAAGACAAAGGGCTCTCTCTTCCCTTCCACATCTGAAAAGGAAACCCCCAAACCCCATCTGCCCGCCCTGCCCATCCCTGGGCAGTGCCCGTGCCTGGCGGTGTCTGGCACCCCTGGCTGTGCCCGGTATGGCTGTGCCCAACACCCCTGGCAGTACCTGGCTCCCCTGGCTGTGCCTTGGCTGTGCCCGGCACCCCTGGTTGTGCCCAGTATGGCTGTGCCCGGCACCCCTGGCTGTGCCCAGCTCCCCTGGCTGTTCCTGGCACCCCTGGCTGTGACCGTGCCCGGCTCCCCTGGCTGTGCCCGGCTCCCCTGGCTGTTCCTGGCACCCCTGGCTGTGCCCAACACCCCTGGCAGTGCCCGGCTCTCCTGGCTGTGCCCAGCTCCCCTGGCTGTTCCTGGCTCCCCTGGCTGTGCCCGGCACCCCTGGCTGTGCCCGTGCCCGGCTCCTCTGGCTGTGCCCGGCTCCCCTGGCTGTGCCCGGTATGGCAGTGCCCGGCTCCCCTGGCTGTTCCTGGCTCCCCTGCCTGTGCCCAGCTCCCCTGGCTGTGCCCGTGCCCAGCTCCCCTGGCCCTGCCAGCCGCTTGAGTGCCTCGCTGTCTCTTCACCCGGCTCTGCGGCCAAGGACCGGAGCCGAGTGGCGGAGCGGGGCCGCGGCTGATGCGCTGTGACAGCCCCCGCACACCTCCCGCTGCCGGGCTCGGGGCGCCCACCCGGGCAGGGCCGGGGGGCTCGGGGCCGAGGGGGGCTGGGGAATCCTTCGCCATGGCCCGATGTCCCCTGACGTCACTGGAGGGCGGTTTAATTTCCGTCAATCGCACGGAAAATCGCATGTTTGGCCCCAGAGCCCTCCTCCCCACGCCCCCCCAGCCGCCTGTCCTATTTTGAAGGGCTCATTTTCCCGGCGCTAATGAAAGCGACAGCCGTGCAGGGCTGGTATTTGGGGTTATCAGTGAGAATATTAATGGTGCTGCTCGGCGTTAACTCTTTGAGAGCCGGAGCTGGGCAGCCGCTGCCACTGAACCTCCCCACAGCGGAGCCCGGACCCCTCAGCACCACATCCGGGACTGGGGGCGGGATGGGAACCCCACTTCCACGAGGGTTTAATTGATTTAATCATTTCTGAGCCCCGGGGAAGGGATTGACCCGGCTGCCTCCTGCTGAGGGAGCCGAGGTGGAGGTGAGGGGATGCTGTGGGTGCTGTTACCTGGAGCAGCAGCGAGGCTTGGGCAGGAGGGGAGGATGGGGACACCAAGGGACCTCCCCGGGGGAAAGGCAGGTGCCAGAGGTGAGCTGTCACAGCCAGGATGTGGGCAGGGAGAAGGGATGAACTCACCTTGCACAGGAAGGCTCTGGCAGTCTGAGCGTGTTCGTGTTTGGCTGGAGATGTTCATGGTTGACTGGAATGCAGAGCTCCCCACGAGGGCTTTGCAAACAGCTGTGTGCAGATGTTAAAGAACAAACACATCCCAGCAAACATCCTCTAACACTCATGGTACAGAGATGAGCCTTTCAGCAGGGCCTGTTGTGATAGAATGAAGGTGGTTTTAAACTGAAAGAGGGGAGATTTAGGTAGGATATAAATAAGGTTTTTACAACGAGGGTGCTGAGGCCCTGGCACAGGGTGCCCACAGGAGCTGTGGTTGCCCATTCCTGGAAGTGTCCAAGGCCAGGTTGGAGGGGGCTTGAAGGAGCCTGGTCCAGTAGAAGGTGTCCCTGCCCATTGCAGGGAGGGGTGGAACTGAATGGGCTTTAAAGATCTTTCCAACCCAAACCTTTGTGTGGTTCTGTGATTCACATCCTCACTCCATTGGCCTCTCACTTGGTTTCAAGGTAATTCAGGTCACTGCCATGCCGGTGGGGGTTCTGTGTGAAGTCCCCAAGCCATTGACCCTCAGTGGCACCTCAGGGTGGCTTCTCCTTGTGGATCCCACTGGGCATGAGCTCGTTGGAGTGGTGAGGGGGTGCTTGTGCTGGCAGCCCTCAGTCACAGCAGAGGAGTTCACGTGCCCATGAAGGGCATGAATGTGCCCCCTTAGACTCCCTAGGGAACCATCCTAAGGGATAAAGGATCTCCTTGGGCTGAACCTCAGAAAGAGATTATCAAAGAACCATAGAATATCCTGAGCTGGGAGGGACCAAATCAGTGCAGGGATCACCAAGTCCAACTCCTTGATTGTGGTCACAGTGAGAATTGGCCCACCAGCCTGTCATACACACAGAACCTGACAGTGGGGAAGGGACAGGGGAGTTGTGCTGTGCCCAAAGACTCCAGGCTGCAGCTCCCTTGGAGATCCAGGGCTGCTGAAAACTGCAGCAAACCCTGACTGATTTTATCCCAGCATCTACCCAAGCTTTGAGTACGACAGGATTCACTGGCAGGTTTCTTGGAGGAAAACCAGGCAGGATGCTGGGAATGCCACCAGGGCCTCAGCAGTGACAGGTCCCACCTGAGGAGAGCCTGGTGCTTGCCAGGGGGAGAGCAACTCAGCCCCACCTCAGTGAGGACATGAGGTCTCAGAGCAGCCCCTGCACTCAGGAGCTGCCGGCTCATTCCTGAAGCTTCTCTAATTGGATGCATTTAAAGATGCTCCTGAGCTGTCTGTGTCTCCAGCAGGACACACATCCCTAAAATGACACCAGCTAATTAAGTCCGTGGAAGCCCAAGGACTCTTGTGTGCCTTGTTTGTTATCCAGGAGCCTGAGGCAAGGCTGAGGCCAGTAGGACCCTGACAGGCAGCTGGAGAAAGCTGGTAATGACAGGGCCACCAAACCGGCCAGGGAGGAAGAGGCAGGAGAGTACAGAAATCAGCAATGACAATAACAACTGGCCATGCTGACGGTGCTGAGACACCTCCTGTGCCTTGGAGAGCTGGGATCAATGAACCACAGAGCTCCTCACCCTCTTCCAGGCACCTCCAGGCCAAATGGGATGCAGGGTGGCAGCAGTGGGCACTGGGGATGGAGTTTGCTGCTCGAAGGTCAAGAGATAAGTCTCTTATCAGACTGCTCTCGTGATTTCTGGCAAAACACAGCAGCACCCCTCTAGTTTGGCTGGAGAGCTGTCTGGGTGCCCAGCTCCCCAGGACAATAGCCTGGAAAGCCCTTCCTGCTGGCCTTCAGGAGTCAGAAACCAGGGCAGAAGGTTTAACATGCACAAGTGCAAGGCTGGACCTGGGAGAGCAGTTATGAGAGGACATCACCTGCCTCCCCTGCTCTCAGTATCTCCTCCTGCTGTCCTTCACTCTCTGCTTCTGCATTCTGGACAAAACCCCTCCTGCAGCAGCCTGGAGCCCCTTCCCACCTCCCTCACCTGAGCTGTTCACAAAACACTGGACCAGGATTCCAGGGCAGTGGTGTCCCCATCACTGGAGGGGTTAAAAAGCCATGCAGGTGTGGCACTTGGGGACAGTGCTGGGTTAATGGTGGCGCTCAATGACCTCAGAGGGCTTTTCCAGCCTGAGTGATTCTGTGATTCTATGAGATCTCCTTTACAGGGTGTGTGTCCACTCCACTGCTCCCTTTTCTCTGACACCACCCCATGGGAGAGAAAAGATGATTCACGTGGCTACAGCAGCTGAGCAGACACCAGGAGTGCAGCACCACACCATGGCTGATGGTCCATGGCTAATTAATGGTTAATGACTAATGGTTAAGGGTCTGCTCATCCCTCTGGCCCTGTTCTGGTGCCAGAGGAGCTGCTGAGGGAATTCCAGACTTTGTTTTGAATTATTTTGAAACCAAACCAGGGAGAGGTGTCTGGAGAGGGCTTTCAGCCTTTCGAACAAGGTTTCCCCAGCAGCATCTCATGGTCAAGAGAAGCCCACACAATTCCATGATTTTTATGTTTGTCCTCCATTTTTTGAGCTTCTCAGGTCTCCTTTGTACAGGTGATGGATGCAGTGGTGGGTGAGACATGACCCACCTGGAACAAAGATACCTGGTAAGCACTTTGGGGGACAGGAAAGCTTCAGAGCAAGAGCAAAATTCATTTTACCCAATTTCAGACACCTGGATGATGCTCACAGTGCCATGGTTTCGCTCCAGGTGGTCCTGCAGGGAGCAGGGAGCTGCACTGGGTGATCTTTATGGTCCCTCTCCAGCTGGAGATGCTGGAGATGCTGGAGATGCTCTACAGTTCTGTGTCTGAAGGTGGGAGGAGGTGCAGAGTTCTGGGTGTACCCAGCATTTCCCCTGTCTATGGTCAGGGCAAGGAGCAGCCCCAAGCCTGGTATTGCTGTCAGGAAGTGTTTCCAGTGAGGGCTGGGAACTGTCTGTCCCAGTTTCTCTGGTGTGAATGATTATTTGTGTCCACAGATGGACCTTCAAATTCAGCACTGACCAGTAACAGAAATACCCAGATTGCACCTGAGTGGGTGACCTTGAAATAAAGGAGACAAACAAGGACCAAAGAACACCAAGGATCAGAACCAGCAGAGAACTCTTTTGCCATGAAATCCATCCATTCATTATAATTTTTTTAAAAATTCAATTTTGGCTGTAATGGTGACTTTTTTCCCCAGCAATAGGCATGTGGGAGGAAATGGATGTGCTCAGCTGAGGAGGGGTCAGTGGTTCTCTCAGCTCTGCGTGTGATGCTGCGTTCCCAGAGAGGCTCTGGGGAGCCTGCAGCTCTCCAAGGAACCTCATCACATTTCCTTCTTCCAGTTACTTCTGATTCCCTGAACATCCAAAGCCTGCAGTTTACATTATATGACAGAGCAAAAATGTCCTATGGGCAAGGGTCTAGGGAATCACACAAATAGCAATTTACTAATTTCATGCTGCCTGTAGAAATCCTAAAGGCCTGGGGGCCTGGGGATGGGATGTGAAGCTTTTCTCTTTTGGGGCAATTAGTTTCAGTGCAGCCTTTCTAATGACTGAAGGTTCTCGCTCGCCTGAAGGGACTTCAGAGGCCCGAAGGAAAAGGGTCAGGGTCTCTGTGCAGCTCAGGTCTCCAGATCATCAAATCCACCTCTACACATTGGGCTGTCATGGGCCAAGTCAATGAGGTTTCACCCTTTAGGATGGTGAAAAGATTCCTAATAAAGATGGAGCTGGTGGACAAAGGTGTGGAGAAGCCTCAGCTTTCCCCATTTCCATGGAAATTGTGAACCTGAGTGAATTGCACAGAAAGCTCCTGCCTTGGCTGCAGAGTCTCTACAAATGATTTTAGTCTGGTCTTGGCCAGACACAACCAGACTCTAGATCCCATTCCACAGCCACAGCAGCAGTGATTCACCAGGTACAGGAGCAGGTTTCTGCTCTGAGCTGGAGCCCCCAGGGTGCTGAGCTCCCCTGCCCATAGCCTGGCAGCTCAAGGCTCATGGAGCAGACCCTGGTGCTCCCCTGGATTTTGCTGAGGAAGGTGAGCAGCAGGTCCCAGCCTGCTGTTGGTTTTGTGCTTATGGAGGTGTCATCATAAGATGTTGTTTGGAGGCTGTATTTTGTCCTGTGCCAGTGATGGACAAATGTTTGCCTGAGTAAAGACATGGTAAAGACTCCAGGATCCTCAGAGAAGATGTGGAGTGTTTGGGGGGGTTGTCTGACACAGGTGTGACCTGGGGATTTTGGCCACATATGAAGCTGAGAGAAGACCCTCGGGAAAGGCAGTTGGAACCAGAAGACCCTTAAGGTCCCTTCCAACCCAAACGATTCCATGATTTTGTGAATCTTTTACAGAGAAGATCTGATATGGGACAGAAGGACCTTCTTCCCCTTGTCTCAGCATCTTCCAGAGCAGCAGCTCTCTCTCCTCAGCACCAGTCCCATTTTCTGGGGATCATTTCAGCTGGCAGTGCCCCAGCACAGGGCCCTTCCCGCAGGGAGCAGGAGTGACCACGTTCCCGTGGCAGTCACAGGACAGCCCCACAGCCCCACACCCCCATGGCTGTGCCTCACCGTGCTGCCTCCTGCAGGTATTTTCCCTGTGGCCTTTCCAAGGGCTGGCGGTGCTGCAGGGGTGCTCTGGGCAGCCCAGCCCAGCTCCAGTTGCAGCTCAGCAGCCCCAGCTCCGGCTCACAGCTGCCCAGAGCTGTTCCCATCTGTTGCTGCCCCCAGCCGCTGCCTGCCCTCCCCCGCACGGCCGCAGCACCGACACTGAGCTGAGGGCAGGAGGGAGGCACCCACCGAGACGGGATTTGAGCTTTTTTCCCGGCCGGGGTTGCTGGGATGCTGAGCCGTGCCTTTAGCGGATCTGCCAGCCGTGCTCGGCTCCTCACAGCTGGAAACATCTCCTGGAGCCCCAGCCCGGGCAGAGCAGGGGGCGTGAATGGGAATCAGAGAGGAATGGTCTGAGTGTGGGACCCCGGGAGAGCCCAGCTGTGCCCAGGAGACACAGACCCTGGGGTGCTGTGGTTGTGGAGGGAGCGTCCACCCAGGCCAAGCTGCTGCCCAAGCACAGTCCCAGGGACACAGACCCTGCTGGCTTTGCCTCACCTCCTCCTCCTCTTCCTCAAAGCCTCTCCTGTTTTACCTCTTATCCAACCACCGCTGCGGGAAACACCAACCCGGGGCACATCCCCTGCCCCAGGGACCCTGTCCCAGCCCCACGCGTGCCGAGGATCCACGACCGCCCCCTCCAGCCCCGCTCCCCCGCCGCCGCCGCCGCTCCCCCCGTGCCCGTCAGCGCTGATGGGCCCTGACAGCGCTGCTCTTTTTCTCACGCCCCGCCGGGTGCTGCGAGCGGGGGGACCCGGCCCGGGGGAGGTCGCGTTGCACCGAGCAGCTGTTCCCCATCACATCGCGGAGCGCTGCCCGCCCCGATGGGACGCGGCTGCCGCAGCGCCCACGGCTCCGGGAGCGGGGAGCGCGGCACGGGGGGACCGGACCGGGCAGGATGGACACGGACGGGGTGGGATCAGTCCAAGAAGGATGGACACGGGGGGGTGGGATTGTCCCGGACAGGATGGACACGCTGGGGATGGATCTGGCTGCCCCGGGCCGTGCAGGTGCAGGTGCAGGTGCGGGAGCGGGAGCGGGCAGGGCTCACCCTCGCTGCGCTGACCCAACGCACCGGCCCCACCTGTCTGCGATCCCTCATCCACGCCCTGCAAACTCTCCTCTCTCCTCCTCATCTGCCACCTCCAGAGCTGCATCCCAGCAGGTTGTACCCTTCCTTTGCTATTCCTAGCTCATCCAACCTACGGTCAGCTCTGGCCGGGAGCATTTTGTGCGGAAGACGGAGGGTGCCCCGTGCTCCTCCACTTTGCATCCAAGCCTATTCCTTTTCCCTGTGCAGAGCAGCCAGGTTTGCAAAGCTGCTAGTGGGTTCAGCCTGGATGCAGTAGCCCCTAAAATGTGTGGGGCACAAGCCTGGTGTCAGGAGCTACTCCAGCTCCTGCAGAAAGGAGGTGGAAAATGAGGGGTAGAGATCCCTTCCAACCCAGATCCTGAACACAAATAAAGCAGAACAACAGGACGCGTGCAGGTCCTGCAGCCCAGTGTGGCTGCACAGCAATCATGTCCATGCTGCTTCCCCGAGCTCAGGCTCGCTCCTCCTGGCCTTCCTTGGGCAGCAGAAGTTCCCATCCCTGGTGCTTGCAGGAGTTCTGCAGCCTCACTGCACAGCTTATCCATTTTTAACGAGCCCACCTCATAAATACTTTGTAAAGCACCTTCTAGCCAAAGTGCTTTTTTTGATTATTTTTTCTTCCCTGGCTGCTTGAAAGAGCTGCTCACCCTCCCGTTTCTCTCTGGTCTGTTGTCTTGCTGTTGTGTTGCACACATTTGCTATGCTGAAGTTACCAGCTCTGCCTCCAACACCTGTGGTGGGTCACAGTGAAGGATCACAGTGCTCCCCTTTGCTCCCTACACCGTTCCCAGTGCCCTGCAGCACCCTGGTGCCTCCATCGACCCCACTGAGCACTGGGAGCAGCCCAGGTGGGCTCAGACCCTCACCCAGACCTTCCTCACCACTTCCATCCCACAGGGTCTCCTTCCCTGCTGTCCAACCCACCAGGGTTCTGGGCAGGACCAGAGAGCAGGACCTGCCCTCCTCCTTCCCATGGCTCTCACATCTTCCCAGTTCCCTCCAGCTCTGCCATTTCTCCCTGAATACCCATGTCAGGTTAAGAAGCAGGTGGGTGGTGAGCAGGACAAATAACAACCCAAGCACAACATGCCAGAGCTCACTCCCTGCCTGGGAGAGGTTCCCAAGCCAGAGCCTGGCTTGTCCAACGTGCAGCAGGTTATTTTTATCTTTCCCTCTTTTCTGAATCAATGTGCTGCATGGATCAGACCAGTGCTTCCAAGGCAACTGGCCACAGAGCTGCTCTGTCACTGGCCAAGCTTCATCCTCTCCAAAAACCTGCCAGAGCAGCTGAAGGGAGCCAGGTTGTGTCAACTGACATGGACTTGTCTCCAATTCCTCACTGTATGGCTCCAGCAAGCCTTGGCCTTGCCAGGTGCTGGTGAGCAGTGAGCAGCCCAGCAGCACCAGCTCATCCCTGCTCCTGTCCCAGCTCCTGCCTGTCCTGGTCCCTCTCACAGTTTCAATGCAGTGCTGTGGGTGCAGCTGCCTGGACGTGCTGCCTGTCCCAGCCTTCCCCCTCCCTAAGTGCCTGGCCCCATTTCAACTGAATTGGACAAAATAGTCAAAATCTGAAAAGTGGTAAGAATTTTTGTGAGGCTTTTTGGGCTTTGTTCAGTAAAAGACCCAAATTTCCAAGGAAATGCTGCCATGGGAAGTCACCAGGACCTCCTAGAAGAACCACCAGACCATCCAGTGTGTGCATGGCCACCCAACCAGCACCAGGGCTCCAGAAATCCTGCCTCAGGTCCTGCAGTAGGATATGACAGGGGACAGGAATGGGAAGGACTTATTAGAGCTGGGGAAGTGAGTGAATGCAGTGTGTCACGGGACAGAGAGCACAAGAGTGGGCTGGGAAGAGACTGGGTTTAAATCCAGGAAAGCAGCTGCTCCCACCGTGGCTTTTCCCACCCTTTAGAACCTCTTTTGCTGGTCTCTGAACCTCATTTCCTCTTCCCCAAGTGGCAAAAGCATCCCAGACAGGTTACAGGGGCTTTTGCCATTTTTCTTCTGCTGATTTTTAATTCTATTCTTATTTTCCAGCTGCGAGAGCCTCACTCTTGTCCAGCACCTGTCTTCCACAGGTTTGGTCACCCCCAGCCCGGTGAGGAAGCAAGAAAGGGACACCTTCAGAGCCTTTTGTTGCTGTTCTCTCCGTGCCTTGCTGTTAATGGCTCTTGAAGGCAGCCGGAGCCCATCAGGCAGCGCAGAGCAAACCGAGCGTGGAGCGGACACGGCCCCGGGGCTCAGCCCCGCTCCTGCCACCGCCAGAGCCGCCCGTGCTCGGCCAGGGCCCTGCTCTGCCCTGCTCTGCCCTGCTGTGCCTCGCTGCTGAGCCGTCTGTGCTGGACACCCTGCACCCTGCAGGTGCCAGGCATCGCCAGCAGACCGGGGCAGAGGCAGGGGCACAGGCTCAGGTCTGCAGCTGGCACTGATCTTCCTGTGAAAAGTGCATCTTATATGGCTCTGTGCAGATATTTACCGTATGTATTTTGATGTATTGATTAGTAGTGCTGTATTAACATTTTAATAATATGATAAATGTAGTCTTGTAATTAAAAGGTAACTTTTGTAGTTAAAATAAGAACTATGTTAGTGGGATTTTTTTTAAGAAAGGAATGAGGCACTGGCACCAGATAGCAGCCCCAGGACACCTAAATCTTTCAGAGAAAAAGAATTTATTGCTCTCTTATCAGAAGAAGCGAACTTCTTCTCACCTCAAAGGTGCTGTTAGGATTAGAAGGAAAAGATTGATGATGACCAGACAGAATCCTGTATTTGAATGGAATTTATGCATCATGTATGAAGTGTATGACTATGCAACAGGCTGTTGTTTTTAAGGGTTAATCCTTTGTTAACATGGGTCCTTTTTCGGGCTTGTGCTGCCCAGAAAAGGTACCTGGATGTCCATAACTCTTTGTCTTTATTGTCTCATATTGTCCTAATTCAATTTGTCCAAATTATTATTACTCTAGTTGTATTACTGTTTTTATAACCATTTTATTACTATTAAACTTTTAAAATTTTAAAAACAAGTGATTGGCGTTTTTCACATTCCCAACCCAGCTGGGTGGAAGGGGTGACAGAGCTCTCATTTGGCTTCTTGTCCTGGTTTAGGGCAAATTTGGGAGAAAACCTCCAAAGGGGGCCCCTCCAGAAAACAAACCCACTCTGCCCCTGTGCCCAGCCAGGTTGGGAAGGATTCCTTGGAGAGAAGTGGAAAGAACCTGTTTATTTACCAGGCACAGCACCCCCAGCACACAAAAGGAACAATACCAGATGACACCACTCTTTCACCGCTCTGAAAAAGTAGACAACTTCAGAAAGTCTCTCTGGGGAGTGCTCGCTCTGTTATCAGTCTGTCCTGTGCTGGGGTAGCTGCTGCACCTTGGCCACAAGGTGCAAACTCTCGGTGTTTCCCAGGTCCCAGTCCGGAGCAGGTCCGAGTAGGTCCAAAGAAGGGAAAGGAGAAACAGTCCAGGGAAAATTTGGACTGCTTAGCTAAACTAACTAATGAGCAGAAGCAAAAAAGCAAGAGCAGAGCAGGAGCAAAGCCAAAGCAAGAGCAAAGCGAAAAGCAAAGCAAAAAGCAAAAGCAGCACCCATGTACTGCCCTGTCTCTGTGTCGTGCCAGCTGTGGGGGAGCGGCTGATAGCAAAACCAAAACAAAACATTCACTCTTCACAGCCAGTCTTGAAGGCACAGAACATGATAGCCAGCATCAACAGAACACACGGATGGAGATACAAGCATCATAACGTCACCCTAGGACACTTCTCTGGTGGCTTTGACACTGCCAAGCCCCTGGAAGGGGCTGGAAACCAGCCCATGGAATGGTCCCTGTGTGGGACTTTGGGACCCACAAAGCACCTTCTGCAAGGAAAAGGGAGATGACACCCCTGCCTGGTCCCCTGTTAGAAACCAAGCTGTGAGATCCAAGCACAGAGAGGGAAGGCAGGGTGAAGGAGAGCAGTTTTCAAAGCAGTCTGGGTATTTACTGGGCTGGGGAAAAGCACTTTCCCAAAAGATCAAGTGTGGTGAGATCCATGAGGCAGGAGTGCGTCCATGGCAGCTGCTCTTCAGGGCAAACAGAGGGAACATCCCAACAGGAAAACAGCAGGATCAGCTCTGTCTGCAGCCACAGTCCCAGGCTGAATTCCACTGAATCATGGAATGGTTTGGGTTGGAAGAGATGTTATGGATCATCTCATTCCACCCCTGCCATGGCAGGGACAACTTCCACTGTCCCAGGCTGCTCCAAGCCCTGCCCAGCCTGGCCTTGGGCACTGCCAGGGATCCAGGGGCAGCCCCAGCTGCTCTGGGCACCCTGTGCCAGGGCCTGCCCACCCTCACAGGGAGGAATTTTTCCCTTTTTACTAATCTAATCCTGCCCTCTGTCAGTTTAAATCTCTCCCAGCTGCCAAGAAAATGGCCAGGCCACCAAACACAGACCACAGCTCAGTCCTGGGAGAGTTCTGAGGAGAAAGGAACAGCAAGCAGTGGAAGGACCTGCCAAGGGGAGCCTTATTGGTATGCAAGTCACATGTCCCCATGAAATGCTGCCAACCAAAGACCTGTGGAAACAAGGACATCTGTGAAAGCATTTTCCAGTGATGAAACAGAAGATCAGATGGGTAAAAAAGCTCCCAGTCTCTCTGTCCAGCCTAATCTTTTGGAAGACATGGCACAAGGGACGATCACCAGGTGCGCTGGATGGTGAAGGTGCTCACTGGGTCCTGTGCAAAGCCTCTCACAGCTCCTGTACTCCTGCAGGGGTTTAGAGCTCAATCCCTGAAAAGAAAAGCAGAGCCAGTTCTTCTCTCTGAGTCACTGAGCATTTCTTTACCCATCCTGTTCCTGCATTTTCTGGGCAAGTGCACATTCTCTGGTGGTCTCAGTTGCCCAGATTTAATATGAAATACCTCTGGGTGTGTGTTTGATACAGGCACAAGATAGGGGAGCTTCACACTAACAGAATGGACACTTTAGCTTTCCATTTTGTCTTACTCAGATTGGTGTTTCAGCCACCTTTGCTCAGATTGGAATTGAGGACACCTTGATCAGAGCAGTTCTTGCTTTATTGAATTACTGGAATTACTTTCCCCTTGAATGCTGCTGTGCTCCTTCTTCCCCTCTGTTCTTCAGGGTTCCACACCCAAATTTAAAATGCCACTTGCTGCTGTTTTGGGAGCCCCTCACAGACTTGCACATCTGTTCTCTGGAGCACTTTTGGCAGCCACCTAAAGAGCAGGAGTCTGCCTCTGCTCTGACCCCTGTGCTTTGTCCCTCATGCCATCATTCCCACGTGTACAAATCAAACATGGGCTGGGCATGAAGGGCCCATCCCAGTGCCAGCAAGGCCACCAGAGAAGCTGCAGTTTTAATGATATGGAGGAAATCTCTCAGAGCCTGATTCGTGAGGCTCTATTACCCATGACAGCTGATGCTGGGACTATATTTGCTTCTGCTCTCACCTTCCCACGTTTCTGGGATAATTTTTATTCCACAGATTACTTAAACTCATCTGCCCTGATTCCCAGTGGTCCTTAGTTGGTTGAGAAATGCAGAATTAATCCTTCTATAAATTGTTTCCCATTTTCAACATTTTCATCCCCTCTGTTCATAAGCAGAGAACTCACCTCTGCCAGACCAATGTGGCTTTTGGTAACCCAATCACTGAACTTGCTGGTTTACTTTTCTGTGCAACTCTCCCTCCAACCACCCTGGGTGTTGCAAACCAGCTGGGAATTTCCTGCATGTCTTTTCCATGTTTTCCCTGTGGAAACACCTTTCATTGGCTTTGTTGGCTGACAGGTTCCTGTCTCCCAGACGAGGTTTTAGCTGTGTTCACTGCTCACTTTGGTGCTAAGTGGTGTTAGAAATAAGCACTACTAGAGGGATTATCATTCAAACCCAACGGGAGGAGGAATATGTTGCTTATTCTGGGATTTAAACTGTAATTAGCTCTTACTGCATAAAGTTTTTGGCATGAAAAATGGTTTAGATCACTGATCTTCTACACAATGCTCCCTTTTCCCAGCTGATGGACTCATCCCCCAACCCCTCCTCCCTGCCCCACTGGCTCCACTCCTGCTCCCATGAACATTCCCAGCCCCCTGCTCGGGGCAGCCAACATGGAAATGTCACTGCCTGTGCTTTGGGGATTCCTCAGCAGCGCTGTGGCAGTGAGGGAGATGTCCAGCTTGTCCTAGCCAGTGCCAGGGATTTCATGCCTCCCTTGTTGGAAAGTTTTCCTTGCAACTCCAGTGAATTCAGAGGAAATGAGAGCTTTGTCTTGCTGTAATTCCCATCTTCAGATTGTAAATGTTTGAAAGGACTTCAGCTGGACAAGATGGTCACTGTTGGTCTCTTCCAACTGAACTATTCCATCCCATCCCATCCCAATTTCCTTCTGTACTGGAGAACGGACAAAGCTCCTCACAGTCATTGCAGCAGCACTCTGGGCCAGGAAGTGCCCCAGGTTTGTGGAGATGTCTGGCCCAAGTTTGGGATCTGGGGCAGGAAACTGGTGTTTTGTCATTGCAGAACCCATCCGTGGGTGTTGGCCAAGTTTCCTCTCTGCACTGGGTGTGTCCTGCTGGAAAACTTAAGGCTGGAAATAAATTATTCCTGTGGCCCCACCCATGGCCAGAAACAACCCAGTTTACCACTCTCAACTGGAATTTGGAGCTCAGCTGAGACCATAAAGCAGAAATATCTACAGAGAATGACTCAGACCTTGACCTCCTCTGCACCTTCTTTTAATTCTGTCCTCCAACCTCCACAGGAGCAAGGGAAGGCTCTCCCCCTTCCAAACAGCTCTGAAGGTGCCAACACAGTGCCCAAGAATGAAGCCTGGGCCTTTGGCTGCTGAGAGACTCGAGCTGTTGTTCACTGTCAGGGCTGAGGTGGTGACAAGGTGCATGTGCCACCTGTGGCTGGTGGCCTGGAGCTTCCAGCTCCTTGGTCTCTGGGAATGCATGGACAATGTTCCAAGCAGCTTTCCATTGGAAAGACTCCAGTTCATGATTTAGCAGGTAGCTCCCCAGAGTTGGTACAACAGTTCCAAAGATTTTTATGCCGATGGTAAATTTGTGGTAGAGGATCTCAAAAGGTATTATTGGAAAAGCATCAAAAACACAGGCCAGGTGAGGGGACTGAATTTTTTGGGTATCATCTGAAGAAGGAGTGAGTGGTTTGCAAGTACCACGTTTTTTCCAGCCCAAGAAATCCCCTCTTCAAGCACATTTTAACAGGATGAGTGAAGAAATTAAAGGGAAGAATCATCACCTTTTCTCTGTTAATCACATGGACCTACTTCAGAAGCTTGGTGAAGCAAATGCAGTTCCCATGGCTGTGATGTCCCACAGCACCAAATTCAGCCAGGATGAAGAATTCAGTGTGGTGGAAAGAACAGGAGGAGAGAAGAGAAAAGGAGGAGGTGACATCCATCAGAGGAAGAGACAGGTTGTCCCACCATGGCCCCAGTGCCCAACCCTTTCCTTAGTCCTGAGCAGCATCAGCAGCTGGGGTGGTGCTGGGACTGCTGCATCCTCTCCCAGACCTGCTGCACCTCCAAGCCCAGCTGTCCTGCTCCCTCCACTGTGGCACCAGTGACACCACCACGTGTGACAGCTTTATGGCATCATCAATGTTTATGGTTTGGAGCTTCTTGGGTTGGGAGGGCCAAGGGCTGGTGATAATGGGCATCTCCACCGAGCACAGGAGGTGCCACCACACAACAGCCCCTTGTTCTCTCTCCCAAGAGCACCCAGACCCTTGGCCCTGGTGGGTTAAGGTGTTGCTGGTCCTGGCCCTGTTGCTGCCGCGCTTTCCCCCTCTCCCTCGCCCTCACTCCCCCTCTCTCTCTCTGTCTCTCCTCTCCCAGCTCTGTAGCAGTTTCCTCGGGAGTGTTCAGCTAGCTGACACATTTGCCACAGATGGATGGTGCACACGGAGACAGCTGTCACTCCCGATTTGTGGTCCACTGCGTGACAGCCGGGCTGATGCCTCCTGAAAGGCCGTCTCACAGAGCACATGCACTCTGACATTCTTGAGATGAGCCCTACAGACACCTCTCAGTGGACCTCAGGAGGAGCTGGCAAGCGAGCCCTGCCCGCTCCCCCTCCCCGGAGCAGCCTGCAGGCTGGAAGAAAGCAGCCACTCTGCTGTGCACACACACAGGCAGGGCCAGGCTCCTCGGGTAGTTCTGTGCCACTGCAGGCCTGCCAGGTCCCAGCCCGGCTGTTTGCTCCTGATGCTGGTGTAGGAAGTGGGGCAGGCTGAGATTTGCAGGAGGGAAAGGTCACCAGCAAAGCTGCTCTTTTCCCCTTTTCCGCCTTTTTAATTGCAGCGGGGAGGGATGTGGGCTCCAGATTCATTCTGTCACAGCAGCTGCCTCCAGCCTCTTGAGCTCCTCTGTCACAGCAAAAGCTGATGGACTTTGCAGCCACAGCCCCTTCAGGCCCCTCTGTCTTCTCCATCATGTATGATGGCCTCCATCACCTCTGAACCACACAGAAAAATGGAAGTGCCCCCTCTTAGCAGGGGTTTCCTCCCAGCCTCCCCTCTCAGCATTGCACAGGGCAATGGGGCAGCTGCCCCAACAGGACCCCAAAAGCTCCCAGGGAGTTCCTCTGATCAGTTCCAGGCCAGCTGCAGAGGCAAGGCTGACTTAGGCAAGGCTGGCTCCCCCCTTAACCAGGCTCAGGCCCCAACCACAGATACCTGTCCCAGGCACTGACATGTAGACACCTGAGTTTTCAACTCTGAAACCTTCAGCAAAACCCTTTGGATGGGACTTTCAGCTGAATAGACAAAGCAGAACAGAGGACATTGTCTTTAGTTCTGGGCAGAAGAACAAAACCCTCCAGATTCAAGACTCCATGGGAACGGGAGCTGGTCCTTCCTTTGGTCCTCAGGGAAACAAATTCCTTCCAGAAAACAGATATGCACAGCTGTTAATTGTCAATATCATTTGTAAAAGATTATAATCAAGGGAACAGGTCTACCTAAAAGGGAAAACTTTAACTGATTCTAGAGAATATCATCTGAGTCCCTCTGGAACTGGCCTGAGACTTGCCCATCTTCTCCAGTGTCTGAACCCACCACAGGGGACACCTTGGCTGCACAAGGTCATGAAGAAATTCCTTCTAGCAAAGTCTCTGGTGGTGCTCAACAGTGGAAAGGGGAGAGGACACAGGCAGAGCAAACTCACAGGAGACTTCTCTTGGGCACTCTCCAAGCTTCCTACTGGTCAAAGCTGGGGGACTTCATGAACCAGGTGTGATTCCTCCATATTCAGTGACTCCTGCTGGAGCTCCCATCTCAGCACTGCCTGTCTAGATCTGCCCATCCCTCCCATTCCAAAGTCCTTGAGAGCCATCCAGTTTCTGAGTATTCACAAGTACAGAACCACAAGGACATCAGTTATCCTGGTTGCTTTCATCCCTCCACTCCTGCTCCCATCCCCTGGGAGCAGACTGAGCCTGCTCAGCCAGGAGAAGGTGTGATTTGCTCCAGGACTCAGATTCCCTGGGTCCTGCAGCAACAAGAGCAGTTCTCCCACCAGGGTCTGAGCTGTGCTGCCTTTGAGCTTCCCAGCTGGATGCAGCTCTGTTATCTGAGCAGGGACACCTCCAGCCTGGTGGGAGGTCATGTCAAAGTGGCATCAGCATGAGAGGAAGGTGTTCAGTGGAGTGGGGATCCTGGCAGGGGGGACGGGGCCCTTACCCAGCCCCAAAGCTGGGAAAGTGTGTTTGTGTATGGAAAAATACAAGGATAAGTGTGGATCCAGTAAGAAATTCCACTATCAGAACCATGAGTTCAAGATTGCTGAGAATCACTGAGAACTTCAGGAAGAGGCTGAAGTGGAACCCAAATGAAGTTCAAACTAAAGAGGAAGAAGCCATTTCCCTCCTGAGGAGAGCACCCAGAAAGAGAGAGCACCTGCTCTGTCTCCAGAAAGATTTCCCTGAACCATTCCATCAGGCCATCCCTAAAGAAGGTGGGACTGTCCTGCTCTGAGGATCACAGCTGTGACTGAGAGAAGAGTCCCAACAGGGGCCCGTGCTCCTCAGCTGGAAAGAACTGAGAGCTCTCACAAAGCCTCAGCAGGTTCTGGTCTGACACACAGCAGTGTGTGCCTGGAGGTGGAGATCCAGGGAAACATCCTTTGCTCTGACACAGCTATTTTAGCTGAGGTTGGGAAGACCAGACCTCCTGGCATTGCCATGGGCCCTCTACAGCAACAGCACAAAGCTCCAGAGCACACAGAGACACCAGCAGCGATTCTGCTGTGAGAATGTGGCACTCTGAGGAAATCCTGGTCTGTGTGGGCCATGCTCAGACCAGGCACTGGCCTCTCCATGGCTTTGCCTCTGGCATCCTCAGAATGGTGAGAACTGAGCTGTAGCAGGTGGAGGTGTGAGCTCCAAGGGAGGAGAGCTCAGCTCAACCCAGCTTTGATGAACCAAAGGCAGCAGGCACAACTCCAGCTGGAGCTCTGGGGGCAGATTTGGGGACCACAACATAAAAGAGATCCAAATCTATTAAAGAGCCACTAGAAGAGGGCCACAAGGATGGTATAGAGGGGAATAAAGCCAGGTGAGGAGTGGCTGAAGTCACTTGGTTTGATAAGAGGAGACTGAGGAGAGACTCACTGGGGGCTGCAGCTCCTCCCAAGAGGCAGCTCTGATCTCTGCTCTGTGACCAGGGACAGGGCCCAGGGAATGGTGGAGCTGTGCCAGGGCAGGTTTAGGTTGGAGATCAGGAAAGGTTCTTCCCCCAGAGGGTGCTGGCACTACCCAGGCTCCCCAGGGAATGGGCACAGCCCCGGGGCTGCCAGAGCTCCAGGAGTGTTTGGACAGCGCTGCCAGGGATGCCCAGGGTGGGATTGTTAGGGTGTCTGTGCAGGGCCAGGGGCTGGACTCGTTTCTTTTGGGTCCCTTCCAGCTCAGGATATTCCATAGTTCTATGATTCCAGATGCCTCCTGCCCAGAAAGACCCTTCAATGCAGACACATCACCAGCCTGGCCCTTGGCCCTTCAGCTCCTGAGGTGTTATAAGGAAATCTTTGCTCATGATCTCATGGGGCTCAGCTGTATTTAGAAGTCCTATCAGATGCCACCTCAAATTCCCCATGTCTGTGCCACCTGAAGATGAGGATCCCTCACCCAGGTTCAGAAGCAAGTGTACCCAAGGTTCCAGAATTGCTTCAATTAAGCAGTGTAACAAAATTATTTTTCCTCCTCTATTTCTGAAGAAGTAGAGTTCAGAAGAAGCTGCAGGTTTGTGGGCAGGGTCTGGGACCTTGGGAGCACACTGTCAGCTCAGCCAAGGCTGGGATGTTTGGGAAGGGAATAAATGAAATTACTGATGAAGAATTCTTAGGTTTTGAACCTTAACAAAATACAAATGAAAATATTACATAAAACCCCCACCATATTCATAATGAAAACAGGAACCCATCATTTCAGACAGAGAAATGACCCATCTGTGCTCTGTGTGACCAAGTGCACCAGAAGACATCAGGCCCCAAGGATGACTCTGGGTTTGGGAGGGATGTCACCACCTCGTGTTCCCTTTCTGAGGACAGGGAGGCCAAGGCTTTCCCAGAGAGGCTCCAGCCAGGAATGCCCTACCCACAACAGGAGAGTGATGTGCCCTGCTTGGCTCCCAGCCTAGAGACACAGGGGGCAAGCAGGAAAGCAGGACCTGCACATTGCCCTGGGGAGCTGTGGAGTGGTGGCAGTGGTACCAAGGTTTGAGAAGCCACGAGATAAGATTTGATGCAGAAGATGATGAAACTGGGATTTCTGCAGCCTCTGCTCTGCACAACCAGCTGTGCATCCCTGTTGGGGAGGTGAGATAGGGGAGAGGGAGGAAACTCCTGCAGCTTCTGGAGAAATGTCCTCAAACCCTTAGGACATCTGGCAGGACAGCAGGTGCAGCAGCCTCCTGCTTGTCTTTCCTGTCCCCACCATGGTGGTGGCCAGGACACTCACACCTGGCTGTGCCGGGAGCTCCCCACCCGCCCCTTTCCCTTGGGTGGGTGAGGAGAGCAGCCCCCATTCCAAGCACCACACAGAGCTTTCCTGGCCAGCCCCCCACTCCAGGAGGTGCCACCTCAGTAACTTTGCCCCCGTGTGATGGCCCTGATGCCCCAGGATGTTGAGTGTGTTTGGGGCAGGATGGTTGGGAAGCCCTGGGAGCGCCCCATCCCTGCCCTTCCTGGCAGCACGGGGGGGCATGGCTGGGAAGGGATAAATATTCAGTGCTGGAGAGCTGCAGGGGGACAGCAGCACCAGGCAGCAGCTGCAGCCCCTCACCTGCTCGGAGCAAGGCAGGAGAGTGATCAAGGTGAAGGCACCTTCACATCTCCCCGGCCTTGAACAGAGATGAAAGGGGCACTGGGAGCCAGGGATAACAAAAGGAGAGCCGGGAAAGTTCAGGTCAGGCAGGGATTTCTGGCTGGTGGGTTTTCCACTGAGAAATTCTCCCTGTCTCTTTCATGGTGATGAAGATCCTTTTAATTTTTTTTCTTCCCCCTTTCTCCTCTCCTTCTTCTTTTCCTCTTTCGCCAGGCGGATAGCTGGGAGCCGTGGAGCATGTGATGCATCTTCCATATAGGGGCAGGAGCAAAGCAAGACCAACTGATGGACGCCCTAGGGCCAGACTTGCAGACAATATATAACCTAGTGCATGATCTAAAACGCTTCCCACTTCCACAGAGCGAACATCAGGCAGAGCGGAGCCGCAGCGAGGCACAGGAGTCCTGCGTGCAGGTGAGTCCCCCTCGCCTCCTTCTCCCCGAGGGGGTCCCAGGGAGGGGGAAGGTGCGAGGGACCTGCTCCGTGGCCGGCTGCCGTGCAGGCAGGTGGGATGGGGCAGTTATTGCTGCTATCAGCAGGGATTTTTAAAGCGTTTTTGGTGCTAGCGGAGTTTAGGACAGTGGTGGAGAGAGTGGCAGATGGAATCTGGCAGAGCCCAGCCTCAGCCTCTGTCGCTGCAAACCCGGGCACCATGAGTGGGAGAGCATCCCGGGCCAGCCGACGTTCCTTTACTCGCATTAATTGCTGTCGAGGTCCGCCTGGGCTGTGGGAAGCGCCTGACTCCTGCCCGGCTGCTCTCCGGCATCTCCCGCCCATCACCGTCCCATCCCGCCCGGCCCCGTTGGGGTCCCCTTGCCTCTGACAAAGCAGCAAAAGGAATCATCAAACAACTTTAAAAAGCACTTTTGCTCAGCCCGCCGCCTCCAGCGCCTGCCTGGCTGCCTTCACCTTCCTGCACTGGAATTTCCTTTGCAAGGGCGGCTGTTCCCAGCTGGGACTGACGGGGGACGCGGGCTGCACCGAAGTGTGCGGGGTTTGTGCGGGTGTGGGGGTCTGTGCAGCCCAGCTGCTGCGGTATCCCCGCAGCCCCACGGAGCGGGAGCAGGCTCTCTGCCGGGGATAGTTTGTGTCCTGCTGAATGGAAAATCATCCTAGCAACAGCTCCGCGCTCCGTGGGGCCTCCCGAGCTTAGGGCAGGGAGGGGTTTGTGTGCTGTGGGGTATCGGCTGCGCCTGCTGGGGATGTGCGGGTTCAGGAGCCCTGGCTGTGTGTGGGGCTGGGGAACCTCCAGGAATTGCCAGTCTTGGACAAGCCCTGGCAGTCCCAGGCTAAAGGGATCTGTAATTGTAATGGGGATAAAGATGGACAAAATCATTAAAATTAATGTTTTGAGGCATTTGGGCTTTTACACCCCCAGCAAGTGCAGAGATGATAGAACTGCTCTGTGGGTGCAAGGCTGAGGATGTTCCCTTGCTCTGTGCCTCAGTTTCCTCCTCTCTGGCTCCCTGGATCAGCCCCGTGCGGGGGCAGTGCTCGATGCAGTGCCCCAGTACACGTAGGAAGGGTCAACCCAGGGGAGCATCAGAGCTCAGCCACTGGTGTAATTAAGATTGTGTTTAGATAAGGGCACTCAGAGAACCTGCAGCGGTCAGAGGCACCTCGGGGAGCAGAGCTGCGGCTGCCGCGGGCGGGAGGGGACGGCTGTGTCCCCAGCACCCAGGCTGGGACCGGGCTCACCCCGGCAGCTCCCTGCACCCTGCTGGGGACACCGGGGCTGCGGGCACGGCTGGAGATGCCCATCCTGAAGGCAGTCAGGTGTGATCCAGTTGGGTTATGGACGCAGGGTCTGCCATGTGGGGCCAGAGATGTGCTGGGGGATGGCAGGGAGTCGAGGGTCTGTGCCAGGCTGGGGTCGGTGACTCGGGCCAAGCTCTCCCTCTGCTCCCTCTGAGCTTTTCCTGCATGAGGGGTGGGAATCTGAGGGCTTGCAGCATCTCAGCATGGCTGGGATCAGGCAGCACAGGGCCTTGGGGCTCAGGGAGTCCCCTGCCCTTGGCTTGGACCACAGCAGAAAGAGGAGAGAACACCTCCACGGCTCCAGATCTTTGAAAATCATTCCTGGTGGCAAATGCTCTCAGATTTCTGTACTGAATTGAGGACAGCTCAGCCCCTCTCCAGTGTTTTTGAGCCCCCTTTGTTGTGTTCACACCCCAAAATCCCAGCTGTGAGCAGGGCACCGAGCTGATCCCCGCAGGTGCACAGGGACCAAGCATGGCAGGAACTGAGCAAAATCTCAGCTAAATCAGGCCAAGCTGGAGCTGCTGGGTGCCACATCCTGGTGCCACTGGTAAAGCAGGAGGTCCCCAATGCCATACTCTAGCGCCCAGCCAGAGGGAGAAGCAAAGATGTCAGGGATTTTTTCCCCCCTCATGGGATAATATAATCCCTTTCTCCCACCACTTTTCTCCTCACTGTTTTTCTCCTCTCCCACCCTTCCCAAATCTCACATTTGGGACAAATTTCAGGGCACTTTCGGCCAAGGTGATGCCTAAAAACAGCCCTTCTGCCTCTCCCAGGCTCCAGACTGGTTTTAACAGTGCTGGGTTTGGTGGGGGTGACATCATCAATAGCATGAAGCATCCACTCCAGCACCATTTCT
Source organism: Agelaius phoeniceus (assembly GCF_051311805.1). Classification (NCBI taxonomy): domain Eukaryota; kingdom Metazoa; phylum Chordata; class Aves; order Passeriformes; family Icteridae; genus Agelaius; species Agelaius phoeniceus. The sequence goes on from NC_135280.1 coordinate 15,441,626, forward strand.
TGATGTTCCCATCTCAATAAGCACCATCTGGAGAAGGTTTTACCCCTGCAGTGCCTTACCCTGATACAGGGATTGTACCCTGGGTTTCTCAAGGACACAGCTGCGAGGGCACTGCCTGTGGAAAGCACCAGCCCTGCTAGGAGCACCAGCTCTGCTGGGGCCAGACACAGCACAGCTCCTAAGCTGAGAGCAGGACTTGTGTCCCTGATCTCCTGCCAGCACCAGCCCTTGCTGGATCTGGAGATGCCCCAGCTTGCTCTTCTTGGTCTGGGAGATGGGCTGGGTTGCCCATCTTCATGCTTGGTTGCCTGCCTTGGAGCCCACCCTCAAACCTGGGCTGTGTCCCTGTTTGCATCAGGCTCAGGATCATTATTATTTGCAATTATTATAATTATTTCTGATTAGAGTGGTACAGAGGTGGGGGGCAGGCAGGTGGGTTGATGGGCACAGAGGGCAGAGCTGTTGCTGTTCCTCAGATCCTCCTTATGGTTCTGTGGAGCTTGGAAGGAGAATCCCTTGGGTCTGGGGAAAAGGCCCCATTTGTGACATGCTGTACAGCGAGGACAGAGCTGCGGGCCTGGATGGAGGAGCCGCACACAGGGCAGGGATTGCAGAGGATCCGATCGCTCTGTGGGATCCAGGGCGGTTTCCTGACACTGAATCCCAAACCCAGGGTAGGCACCGAGCCTGGCACTGACACTGGCACTGCTGGAAAGGGCTGGCAGAGGCGTCTGATCACTGCAGCACAGGCTCCTGCCCGGGATCCAGGGCGGTTTCCTGGGCACAATATCAGGGACCCCATCCCAAAGGCAGGGCAGGCGCCGAGCCTGGCACCGCGAGCGCCGGGAAGGGCTGGCAGAGGCAGCGGGGCTGGCACAGCTGCGTGGCTTTCAGAGATGCTTGATCGATAGCTCCTTCCTCCCACTCCCCCCGCTCCCCCAATCCCCACATGCATTTTTCATGCTAACCCCTCCTGGGCAAAGACTGTCTGTGTAGGAAAAGAAACAGAAAAAAACCACAAAACACAACAAACCGCAACCAAAATCTACGTTTGTTTCTCTGCTCCCCGGAGATTGTTGTAGTTTAAGGGCCAATCTATAGATTCAGGGCTGGGAATATCTTTGCTCCATGAACAAAGAGGGATGAAAAACCTCCTCGGGGCTTTTCTTAACCTTCTTCAGGTTGGCCCAGAGCTGGAAAAAGCTCTGTACTATGAGGGGTGCAACTCTGCCTGGGAAAACTGGAGAGGCTGGGAAGGGGAGCTGGGCTCCTCTGCGGCTCCTCCTGGGTTCACAGCGCTCCCTGGACGTGCTGGGATGCTGTGAGCAGTAACAGGGTCCCTCTCTGGGGTACAAAGGGTCTGCAGGACTCTTTGTGCAGCTGAAAGTCAACCCACACATGCAGAGCTGGGTCCAAGGTGATCCCAGGCCACAGCAGCTGGAAGGCTGGTGGAACCCTGGGCTTGTCCTGCCTGACCCCCAAGAAGAGCTCAGATGAAGGTTTGGCTATTTCTCAGAGTTAGGAAAAACCTGCAGGGTTTGAGCAAAGGGCAGTTTTCAGGGTGAATCCCCTTTCTCAGTCTCCTGCTGTCAGCGAGGGCTGTTCCTTTTTTGCTCCTCACTTTTGGGTGGCAGCAGTAAAACCCGGGGCATTGCACAGCCCACGTTTCCGCAGTGCTGGAATGCTCCCGTGACTCTCCTTCCCATCACCGGTGCCTGCCCAGCCTGTGCGGGGCAGCTGAGAGCTGTCCGAGTGTCTGTGCTGAAGGACCGACCCTGGGCGAGGTTCCCGGGTCCCTCCGACCCTCCCGGGTCCCTCCGACCCTCCATCCTCCCGCTGCACCCCTGGCACCCCACTCCAGGCACGGCACCGACCGTGCAGCCCCGGTGCCTCGGGAGGTGTCAGCGCCTGTGACACCCGGGGCCGGACCCACCTCCTCCGGCTTTGGGGCACGGTGATTCCTGCAGCACCCCCAAATTCCCATGATTTCCCGTGAAGCCGATGGCACACGGCTCCCCCCGCCCTGCAGCGGTTTCTCTGGTCCCTGAAGAGCCCGGGCGGCGTGGGCAGGCACAGAGCATCCTGCCCGTAGCGCTCCCACCGCCCCCGGGACCAGGCACCGAGACGGCGTGTCCGGGGTCCAGAGCACGGGAGCGCTTCCCGGCTGACGGCGAAAGGGCACGGCCAGAAATAGAAGAGGGAGGAGGACGCCGTGACCTTTCCAGCAGCCGGTGACGAATAAAACTTTCCGGCTACCTGTAGGAAGGCGCAGGGCAGGCTCCGTTATCGGCTCATCAAAGGACGACGTCCCCTGTGAGCAGGACAGCAGGACAGGCACAGCCACGGCCCCCGGGATCCCGGGCTGAGCCTGCCGGTGCCCGGCTCCAGCGGCTCCAGCGGCTCCAGCGGCTCCGGGGCTCCGGGGCTCCAGGCACGCGGGGGCTCCGGCCGCGGCCGGGAGCTCTCAGGATGTTCCTGGAGCTGAGCAGGGAGGGAGGAGAGGATGGTGGCTGCCACCAGGGCGAGCAGGAGGTCAGAGACATCTCTCTGCCAACAGGCTCCCGGGGGTCCTTTGGCTGCTCCCCTTGGGACACCCTTGGACAGGAGGGGACGGGATGTGCCCATGCTGAGCCGTGTGCTCAGTGCAAGGGGGTCTGGATTCAAGACACCCCCAAAGACCCACCTGGGATCCACCTCTGCGTCCCTGCACCAGGGGACCCCTGGAGGCAGCAAGGAGCGGAGGCTGCAGCCAGCCGGCGTGGCCGGAGTGCGCATTGTCCCCACTAAAGGGCTCAGGAACGTCCCCCAAGCCCCACGGCAGCAGATCCCAGGAGGAACCTGCGGGGGGGCTGCTCCCATCCCCTCCTGTTCCCCTCTCCGGGATGCAGCGGCATCCGCCCGGCCGGAGCGAGGCGGCCGTGCTGCCCCCAGCCCCGTTGTCCCCTGCTCGCTGACCCGGGCGGGGGTGGCAGCCGCCCCTCGCAGATGGCGCGGGCAGCCAGCACAGGTGGCCCTGAGCCACGGCAGATTGGGGCCGGCTGCCTGCGGAGAGCCCGGCAAGGGCTGTGTCCCTGCCACGCTGCGGGGACCAGAGCAGAGCCAGGGGCCCCTCATGCACAGCGGGTGCAGAGCCGGGGGGGCCCCCACAATGCTGTGCCCAGTGCTGGATCCAGAGCTTCAGCACCGACCCCAGAGCCCTGTGAAATAATCAACCGAGGACATGGAGCTGGTGGGCAAGTGTGAGGGGGGACACAGGGTGTCCTCTCTTGGCCCCAAAGAGATGAGCTGGCCCAGGGCATCAGGAGGTTTGGAAGGGTCCAATTTTAAGGAATTGCATTAAACCATGCCATGCAGGGACAGCCCAATGCAGATATCTGGACTGGATCTAACTGGAGATTGTGAGGAGATTCTTGGGATACAGCTTCCCACAGCCCTTCCAGCTAGGGCAAACTCCCTGCTGGGTGCCAGACACTCCAACTGGATGGTCTGGGACTCACTTCTAGGAGAAAAGGACCTGCAAGGGGACAAGGGAAGCACCCAAGCTCCGAATCACCCCCACATGGGGCTTCTGTCTCTCTCCATCGGTGATGGAGCTCAGCCCACACAGGGCACCAGGGTGGGCATGACGTGGCAGTGCTGGTATGGTGGGCACAAGGTGAGGATGATGGTGAGACTGTCCCAGCTCCAGAGGACCCATCTTGTGGCATAGAGGGGGATCTTGAGCCGGAGATGTGGTGCAGGAGATGTCAGGGCAAGGGTGGTGGCAGGAGCAGGTAAATCATTAATACCGGAGAAAACCAGGCTGGCATCGTGCCCATCACTGGTAGATAAGAAAAGTTGATGTTGGAAGGGGAATTTTTACATGTAACCTTCCCCTCCCTTCTCTGCCTTCCCTCCGGGGGCAGAGGGGCTGGAGCAAGGAGCCAGCCCGGAGCCACGCACGCACCCAGCCCCAAACCAGCCTCTTGCCGAGCACGTTCTCTTCCAGCCCAGCTGGTTTTGCTTCCAGCCTGCTCCGTCTGTGCACATTAAAGCTTTTTCTAGGTCTGAACTGCTTTTGGCAAGCCAGGCTCCTGTTGGTCCCCACCACCCTCCCCGTGGCTGCTCCCCCCGATCCGCTCCCCGTCTGGCTCGCGCTCCCCCTCCCCGGTCGAAGCCCTGCCAGGGACACGGCAAATCAGCGCGAAGCCTGCGGGGCAAATCGGTACAAATGAGACCAAGCAAGAGGGTGGGGAGGGACGGCGGGGGCGATGACTCCTGGGCTGGAGCTTCTGTTGCCGAGTTTGATGTTTCCTGCAAACAACCCTGTAAATGCTCAGGAGTGGCTCCGGACATCACCTGCCCCCCGCCTCGGCGGGGTTTGGGGACGCTGGGTCCCGGACGGGGGGGACAGCCCTCGCCCCGCTCCCACAGCCTCCCCGCAGCCCCCCGGCCCTGAGCAGGGACCCAGCCGGGACCGGGGCCGAGCTGTAAGTGCTGACATTTCAATCTGCTTTGGGGAGGGATGGGGTGGGCGGAGGGTGGACGGCGCTGGAGGCAGCAGAGGGACTCACTGCGGGTCTGGGCAGGGAACAAAACCCACCAAGGACCTGGAGCGGAAAACAACCCCCCGTTAAAAGCTGCCTGCTCCTGCCGGTTATGCACTGTCCCAAATAAATGTCGGGGCATCTGGCGGTGCCCAGGGGAGCCCTGTGCCACGGCACAGGCAGGGGCTCGGGCGGGAGCAGGAGCCGGTACCCGGAGCGGGGATGTGCAAACCCGCTGGGAGCAGGGAGCCGAGTGCTCCCAAGTGATGCTCTTTGATCCCGCTCCCCGCTCTCTTTGCAAGCCGTGGAACTCCTGATTATTAAAGGCACTCGGCACCGGGGAGGTCATATGGGGCCTTTCTGCTTGGGTTGCTCTCCTAATGACACGTCCGACTGCCTTCACCGGGGATCTGCTCACGCGAGTCCCTGACAATAGAAACTTTGTGGAGGATTTTGGATGCTTTCCCCGTGACCGTGCGGTGATTGCAGAGGTCTGACTGGTTTCCCCACCAGAAAAATGAAAGGATACATCGGGAAAAGGGAACCAGCCTGGGAAGGCACAGAGGGCAAGTGAATTTTAACATATTTACCTCTCCATGTTTGGGTAATAATCAAAAAGATCAATGGTTTTCTGCAGGTTTGGAGATGTGATGCATGTTTGCAAATGTGAAAAAATACAAACCAGGGGAAGGGGGAAATTTAACAGTAAGACAGTATTATAGTTGTTATCCATATTTTTTTCCCTCTAAATCCTTCTTAAAGGAAGTGAAAACTAAACTGAGCTGTTGTTGAATTGCCAGAGGAGGTGAGTTACTGAGATGCTTAATGGTGTCAAGTAGGAATATACTTCCTCACGCCAGGGAATGCGTGTTTGTAGGGATTTTGGCAATTAAATCAAAAGGTCACATAACAAGGAATAGTCCAGAGCAGTCAGGGGCTTCTTGAAGAAAGGTAAGGAAATCAGGTCAGTGAGGCCCAGCTGTGCACCAGGGTGGTGGCAAACCCTGGGACTGGCACGGGGAGAAGTTTCTGGTGCCCACTGGATGCTGCTGCCCTGCTCTTACTCCTCCTCCATGACGAGGATTTGGGTTCTCCTCCGTGAAAATCTGGGACAGGAGGCTGTGGATGTGTCAGCCCTTATTCCCTTAGGTCTTCTCTCTCTTTCCTGGAGATCCCAAGGAATTTCAGAGCGCTGCCCCACCCAGAGGCAGGGAGGGACCCCGGTTTGGAAGGGGGGGATGAAGATAGACCCCCCCTTCCTGCACAGGCATCCCGGGGACTGTCACAGCGGCTGCTCCCGGCAGTGTGCGGGCACCGGGACCCGCAGGAATGCGGCTGCACGGCCATTCCACCTCGTCCTGCGGCACAGCGCAGGTTAACGAGCTGAATTCCCGCTTCCTGCACCGGCTAATAACATCCCTGCCTCCTCCCGGTGGCTTTGCCTCGGGCCCTTCTTACTCCTCCTGGTCATCCCTCGGCCAGTGCAGACCTCGCTGAGCAATTTGGTGGCCAAGTGCCACCTGCCCTCTCGGCGTCTCTGCCTCCAGTCACAGCAGCACCCCTCGGCTCCCGTCCCCACCCTGCAGCCCAGGCACTGCCCACGGTGCAGGGCCAGGGGCTGAGCAGCTCAGCCCAGCCCATTTTTGGGGTGCAATGGAGCTGGAAACACAGAGAGGATCCCAGCAGGCAGCACCACTCTTAACTGCATTAAGAGACCAACCAAACACCAAGTACCCAGCAGAAGGCAGAGGTGCCTGCTGCCCCTTCAGAACAGCCTCCTCCCTCCTCTCTGCTGGGAGCAGGGTGTCCCCCAGGAACAGTCTGAGTTCCTCTCCTGAAGGGTTTTTGGGTGTCCTTGTGTGCTGGCCCTGTGCCAGGGTGTCCCATCCCTATGAGATGGCTTCTGCCTGGCAGAGTTCCTCCACATTCCTTGGAGCCCATCCCAGCCAGCTTTTCTGCTCTGCAATTTCCCTGCTGTTCCCAAGCTCTCCCAACCAGCACTGAACCATTTCCACTTTAGATTTTTATTTAGCAGGTGGAATTGTTTGTGCTCCCCTAAGGATGGGAAGGGAGAAGCAGGAGATATTCCTATTTAGGACCATTTTGAAATGGATTTTACAGTGGACTGGATTTCATGGATGTGGTCACAAAACTGCCCACAGCATATCAAGCCCCCCCTTCCCAGTTTATTTTATTTGCTTTAACCTTAAACATAACAAGTCTTTTGCAGGTGGCAGTTCCTTGGTGGCTGGTTGGACCTTGCCATGATTTAAATGCCTCAATCCCAAAATAGCTGGCAGGAGGAGCAGGGATAAGCCCATGTCCTCCTGGGAGGGGCCCCAGCATTGCAATCCCCCTTTCCTAGGAGTGGTTGAAATCACAGCCCCATCTTGGCCATGCTTTGGCTACAGAGAGACCTGTCCTGTGACTCGGGGGAGGGAGGATCTTTGGGGATAACCCTGGCAGAACACCCCAGCCAAGAAAACAGAGGGGTGCACTGTGCAAGGTCTGCTCCCTGGGACCTGTGGTTCCCTTTCCTGCCCTCCCTGCCCCCCTGAGCTGGCAGGAGAGTCCATCAGGAGGGAGGCAGGGACTGAGTGTCTGCTGGCAGGTCTGTCCTGAGGGTGTACTGAGCAAAGTTGTTTGGCTGCGTGGGGCGATCCCAAACAAGGGCTGGGTGGCTGCCACCAGCAATGCTCTGCTTTGCAAGCCCCTGGGGACACTGACCCAAGCGAGAAGGCCCCAAGAGGGCCAGCTGTGGGCACTGCTAGCTCCATCCCAGTCTCTGCTGAGACGTGCAGAGGTCCCTGCAGGGTCACAGTGGTCCCTGGCCCTGCAGCACCCATGGCTCAGACCCATCAGGGAGCACCCAGAGTGAACCAGACATAATCTTGGTCTCTGGGACAGCTGTGAGCCCTCCTTGAAGTCCTTTCCATCTTCAAGGATGGCAAGAATGTGCCAGGGTGAATTTACTGGGTGCAAATCTTTCCAGAGCAGCACAACTGCCGACTGTGAGGCTGCCAAAACAAAGGAGGGAGAGAAAGGGATCCTGTTTAAGTGACCTTAGCATGGCCCCTGATGTGGTCTCCTGCAATGTCCTCATGGCCAAACTGGAAATGTAAAGACAAGGTGGATCAAAAACTGGCTGGACTGCCAGGCTCAATGGGCTGTGCAAGCTCCCAGCTGGAGAAAGGGACTGGTAAAGTCCTGCATTTGGGATGCAGCAGCCCCCTGCAGCAGGGCATGTCCTGGCAAATGAGCTAAAAAGCAGCTTTGCAGGAAAGGAGCAACATCCAAGACACGAGCAGGGCTAGGATCTTGACTGCCAGGAGCTAGACCAAGAGAGGAAAGGATGGGAAAGGCTCTGAAGATAGCAGGAAGAATGGGGACAGGGACGGGTGAGGGTTGTCCTGGGATGTCCTTGTGTGAAGCTCCTCTCCTGCAGCAAAGGATAAGTGAGGACACAGCAATGGGCACATCCAGGAGCAGGAGAGGGCTGGGCTGCAAGGCAGGAGGGGGGCAGGCAGAGGAGGGGTGAACACTCCCTGTTCCTGTTTCCAGAGGATATGGGGTAAATTTGAACTGCAAGAAGGTGCACCTGGAAGATGGAGAGTGATTTGGTGGAGCAGGACACCTGAGCAGCAAATACAAGAACAGCAGGTGGGAGAGAACAAGGTTGTATCAATATGGGAATCTTTGGTCATCTTTGGAGTGTCTTAGGAGACACAAAAAGAGCTGGGCTCTGCCAGGCCAGGAGAAGCAAAGTGGAGGGCATTTATGGAATGTGAACTGCCCAAGGATAAATGTCAAGTGAATGAAAACATTTCTAGTAGGAACTGGGCTGTAGAAGTTTGGGGAGCCTCAGGGAGCCTTCCATTTGGTCAAGTGTATAACAGATCTCATTGCTTTGCAGGGGAGATGGAATCTTGTCCACACCCAGACTGGGGATCTGTGCTGGTGTGGGCAGAGAGCTGATCTAACCTCTGTGTCCACACTGAGGACACTCATGTGGTTTGGTCTGTGGTGGGCAGGAGAAGTGGATTTTGGTAATCAGGGCAGAGTTGAGCCCCACATTGCCCATCTTGGACTGCTGCTGGTGTGCCACAGCACACATAGGGGACAGGTGACAGTGACCAGAAAAGGCTTCTGGAGATCCCCAGAGGTCCTCCAGATGGAAGGCTGAAAGGGATCCTCCCTGTGCAGGTGGTCACAGGCAGTGGGAGCCATCCTTGGCTCCATCTCCTTCTCCAGCAGGAGAAAGAGAAACTTGTAAGTGGAGAAAGGAATTTCAGAGGTCATAGAAACTGGAAAAAGCTGTGGAATTTTTTTCGGGAAACAGGAAAGCCCTGCACATTACAGGCATGACACAGACTTTAGCACAAAGGATGGCTGGACCTACATTCCCCTCCAGCTACACACACTTGTTAAGCCCCCCAAGTTCTCTCCAGCTGTCCATCATCTTCCCATGCTCACCATGCCAGCCTGGGCACCACCTCCTCTGCACATCCCTGCATGCCAACCCCCCTGCTGATCCTCCTGAGTTGCACAGACACCTTCCCCTCTATCCAGCTGCATGTTTTCATTCGGACACTGATGATGTCTTCACAGGTTTGGAGATCATTTTGCCAATGAGCTGCTGACTCCATGGCCGGGAGCCTGTGGTCTCCTGAGGCTCCATTAGCAGGTAGAGTGGAGGTGGAGGAAGATGTAGGAAGCTCCCAGAGTGGGGCTGAGGCAGAAGCTTTGTGGGTGGTTGATATAATGTGGAGAGACAGTCTGATATCTCCTCACCAGGACCTGCCTCTTCCCCCAAGGGCTCACAGCAGGAAAGGCTGTGGGAGGAAAGTCCTTTACGGTGGAGGACCCTCAGGTCTCTGGAGAGTAGCCTGGAGGCTGTGACGGCCTGATCTCATCTCTCAGGGAGCCTGTGAGTTGTGCTGTGAGTGTCACAGGCAGACGATGATGACTCCAGCCCATTGTCACTTGGTTGAATGCTTTTCACGGGGTGTTGGGGTTGCCACAGGGAGCCTTCAGGCCAACTTTTTGTGGGTGGAGGCTGGAGGAGAGGTCAGAGACATAGCAACACTTCTCGAGGAAGTGCACAAATGGGAGAAGATTTGACACAAAATGAGGGAAAGCTTTACATGTGGAGGTGCTGTGACTATGGGGAGCATGTTCATCATCTGGCTGAAGGACACCCCAAGGACAGGCAGGAGATGCCAGACAACCTGCACATCCAAAGGCAGCCATGCTCACAAAGATGGACCCACCCTATGTCTGGGCTGGGGTTTGGGTCTCACCAAAATCCACCTGTGAAGAGAGCTAAGCTTCCCCAACCAGAAACTCCAGATCCCTCCAAACACTGGAAACCCAAAGGCTGAGAATCCAAATGCTGTCAGATTTGTAGACCATGACTCTGACTTTGTCTTGCCCCTGGGGTGTGAAGTGCATGGTTTGGTGAGCCCACATATGGAGACACAGCAGTGGTGATGAAGAACCCTCTGAGCAGCAGAGCCACACTGAGCTGTGGACGTGGCCCACAGCCTCTAGTCCTGGACATGAAGATGTGGTGGGTGGGCAGACATGGAAAGATTGACTGTTTGGAGGAGACAGGGAACCCCAGCTCTTCTGAAGATGTGCTTTTGGGAAGAGAAGAGATTTTGGTGCAATAATTGAGATCAAGCTGGAGGAAGGCACAGCCCGAGGTGAGAATAGTTCCAAAGCTGCTGGTGTAGGGAGCCAGAGGCAGAGGTGGTGGGATGGCCTCAGTCACTCACACAGCGGCTGTACAGGGTGAGGCTGGGGCGGGCAGAGCTCCCAGCCCCACCAGCCACGCTTCCCTCCTCTTGCCGAGTGCCTGCTGCTTTCCGTGGCCAATTGCCTTCATCCCAGCTCCGATAAACGCTTAAAAGCTCAAATCACACCACTTCAGGCTATGAAAACGAAAAGGGACCCGATAGCCGCTAATAGCCGAGCAGCCCCTGCGGCAAAAGCGTCTAGTGAAGGGAAAGTGGTTTGCATTGATCAGCGGCTCCCGCCCCAGCCGCTCCCCTCCCGCTGCCCGGCTTCTCCAGCCCCGGCGCTGGAGTAAGGTTAAGTAACTAAAAGAGTAAGGTTAGGACTAAGTCTTTTGTCCTTGGGTGTGTGTGGCAGCCATCTTGACATCTTCAGTGTCATGCTTTTTATGAGCTACAAGGACGTAAAATTTTGGTGGGCGGTTGGTTGATGGTTTATCATTATGGTTTGTATTTTTGTTTCGTTTTTGGAGAGGGGCCAGTTTTGGGGTTAATTCTATGTTTGTTTGGGGGTGGTTGGGGGGGTGATGATGGTGATTGGTTGTCATTTTTGACAGTAGGAAATATAGAGGAAGGTTAATTGAAAGTGTATTGATGGCAAGTGGTTTGGACAATGTAGGGATATATGGTTTGGTTGTTTAACATCTCGGGGAAAACGGGATAAAACCCCATGGGAATTTCCAGAAAGGCAGAGCCCAGGTAACAGCAGGAGCAGGAAGGTTTGTGGGTTGGTGTGAGATCCCACCAAAGGGCCATCCTTCTGCTCCACACTGTCCTGTCCTGGCACAGGCACCAGGGCAACGCATCCCTGGGTGACAAACAGCAATGCCACGGCCACACAGACTGGAGTGATGCTGAGCCCTGGGAAATCAGTGGCCTGGACAGCCTGGAAGGAAGCACCTGGTGGATGCAGGAGCAGGGAAGAGCTGTCCTGTGATTGGTGCTGGGTGTGCAGGGCACCACAAGTGAAATCCCACCTGTGGAGGGTAGAAGCTGCTTGTAGGAGACCACAGGAATCCTCAGCTGTAGGATGAGGTGCAAGGCAGGAGGTTTATCACAACAACACTGACTGGAGAAGAACTTCAGTGCCTTTCCTGAGCCCATTCCTCCATGCCATGTCCTACAGCCATCTGGGAAAGGTTGAGGGTAGCCAATTTCCATGGGAGCGTTGCAGCTCCCTGGCAGCCTCCCAGTCTGCACTGAAGCACTTGGAGGTCAGCAGCAAAGAAAGGACATCAGTTTGAGAGATAGGGTCTTTGTTCCAGTCAGAAAAGCTCTTGGGAGTCTGCAAAAGCAGATCAGGGCAAGTTCCCATGCCCACTTACGGGCGGAGAGGGTTTGTATTGGTGCAGGAAGCCCACTGGACTGAGCCCCTTCCTGCAAGCGGCTGCCACACACCAGAAGCAGGCTCAGGGAAGGGGATGGGATCTGGAAGAGTTTGGCCCTGTGTCCCGCTTCAGCCTGGAAAGGAGATGGTGAAGCAGAGGTGTGGTGGTGAGCCATGTGTCTGGAGGGTGGACAGGGACCATGGTTGCTGCTTCTACCAGTGAAAGAATTAGGGGGCATCAAATGAGACTTGTGGGGACAAGTTGGAGGATGAAGCTCTGGGTGGTGTGCCAAGAACTCCCTGCTGCAGCATGCTTCAGGGGCTAAACACTTCCACAGCTTCCAGAGAAGCTCCTGCAGATTCAGAGTGGGGATGTGCATTCTCTATGCTTCATCCAGTGGCACCAAGTTTGCTGGGATGGCTGATGGATTAGGAAAATTGGAGCAGTACCATAGATGCTTGTCCTACATCCTGGAAATCGAGTTTTGGCTGTTATTTGAGATGTGAGCTGGATGGACAACTGAGGTGCTGTGGCTCAGCTGTCCCAGTGGCTGTGTGCCCTTTCCTGCATCCCTGTCCCTGGAGACCACGCTGGCATTTTTTAAGTACTGTAGCACTAGGGACCGCAGATCTCTTTCGTGGGCATCTCTCTTTTCTTCCTTCCCTTTGTCTCCCTTTCTCTTTCTTCTCCCCTCGCCTCCCTCCATCGGAGCGTGCCCCTCTCCCCTCGGCGGTCCCGGGGAGGAGAGCGGGGATGCTGCAATTCCCAGGCACAGGTGCGCGGTGCTGCCCCCAGGCACGGCCCCCGCCGCCGCAGCTGACAGCCCACTGGAAATAATGCGTTGTGGCAGAGAGAGACTCAGCAGACCACGAAGATCTGCTGGTGCGGGAACTGCTCAGCAACCAGGAGCCACAACGCCTGTCTCCCGGCTCCGCAGGGCCTGAGCCGGCTCTGGGGATGCCTCCGCTCTGCCGGAGCCCGCCTTCCTCACACGCAGGGCATTTCCCCACTCTCTCCCATTCTTCCTTTTTGCTCTTTCCCCTTTTCCTCCCTTGTTGCTCCTCTCTGTAGCGTTAAGGATGTGGAAGCAGCCAAGCTGCCTGTCCCTACACGGGACATCTCTCTGCCATCCTCTGCACCACCGGGCACAGGAGGGGAACAAACGGCTCTCACAGCAGCCTTGGAGGAGGAGGATCAGGTGTGCAGGAATGGAACAACCAGTTCCAGTCTTCCAGCAAAGATTTAATCTGCCTCTGGCAAATAAACAGCAAATGTTTGTTCAACTGACCTGCAAACAGGCGACGTGCATCGCAGCGGGGCCGAGGCGCCCAGCTCCCCGCTCCGCCACTCTTGGTTTCTCGCCCTCTAGCAGGGTGACAAGGGGCAGGGAACCAGGGACAAGCAGGTCCAGGATGCTCAGGGCACCTCAGGCTCAGTGGCTGGAGCCAGGGAGTGATGCTCAGAGGGGCCCCATCCTGCCCAGCTGCTGCTGCATCCCTTCTGCTCCCCCGGGCAGCGCAGCGTGTGTGCAGCTCTCACAGCTCTCAGGCGTGACGCACACACAGCGTGGCTGAGGGCTGAAGGACAGCGTGTCCCCGCGGGCAGTGGGGAGTGCTGAGGTGAACCTGCAGGCAGGAGGCCCCAAGCTCTGCCCACACATCCCACTGTGATGGGAGAAACCAGCCTGGGCTGCTGCAGGTCAGGGCTGCACGCTCAGGGCTCCCCGCCACATCCCAGGGGACACGGGTTCGTTACAAGGGGACGTTTTTGCCTATTTTCTGCATGAGCAGGTCTTAGTGGCAGGGTTGAGCACCAGCTCAGCCCACATTGTGGGCATGCAGGGGTTGTCCTCCAGCCCTGCCTGCAGCTCAGCCTGCCCCTGGGAAAGCCACAGTGTGGCTCATTCCTTGTCCCCATGGCAGGTGGGAGATACTCCACTGTTTGATGTCAAACCTCAGAAAGAAATTGGAAAAGGTTCTATGGAGGTAATTGTATCACACAAACATGCTCCCAGGGGAAGGGGATGCCCCTAGATGCCCCTGGTGAGGAGAGTGGGTACCAGAGCATGGGAGCATCCTTCAGCACAGCCACTGCCCAGGCATGGGGCTGGTGGGACTGTCCCCCCCAGGGCCACTGGTATTGCAGGCTGCAGCCAGAGCATCCCAGTGTATCTGGAGCAAGATAATTAGGGAAAAAAGCACAGGGTCGTGGGGCTGCAGGGCAAGAGGCCAGCCCCAAGGTGTGGGCTCACCAAAGGGAGCAGCAGGAATGCCATCCAGCCATGGGAGGTGGCCCCAACCATGGGGCCATGTGGCAATCCATCCTCTGGTGTGGTGCTGCTACAGGACCATCCTGCCTGTCCCACTCTGATCCCAGCCCCTTGGCACTGCTGTGCTGATCCCCCTGCCCTGGGAGCTGCAATGGTCCCCCCCAGCCACAGGGAAGCCCCAGACCACGTGCAGAAGGATGTGGGCTATGGCTAGGCACGCTCTAGGCCGCTGGGGAGCAGGGCCTGTTGCAGGGGCTGTCAGGTTCTTGAGCCACTGCCTGGGCCTGGCCCCAGGCAATTCCCAGTCCCAGCTGCCCAAAGTTGCGGAGACACATGCTGTTTCCCTTCCCATCCTCCAAATCTTGTCTCCTTCTTCCCAGAAGCCAGGGAGCAGATTTTTTCCCCAAATGGCTCCAGCTGCCACATTGGTGCCAATCTGGAGCTGCTTCTGGCCTTTTTCTTTCTGGGTGCTGCATTCCCACACCAGCCTGGCTGCAGGGTCTCTGGGGCAGAGCTCCACCCTGGGACCTGGTACATGGGGGAAGGGTTTGGCCCCTGAGAAATGAGTCCCAGACACACAGAATGAGCCCTCAAATTTGCTGCTCTCCCCAGGAGAAGCTGGCAAGTCCCTCCAGAGCAAAGCAGTATCTGGAGGAGTGACACAGGCATTTGCATCAGTGTTGGGTGTCCTGTGACTGCTTGGCCATCTGTGAAGGAGCCCAATTTCATGATTGGTGCCTCTGCAGTCTGACTCCTCTGTGAGATGAGGAGTGGGGGAGCTGTGTCTCCTGCCCATCTCAGAGCTGGTAGGGGCCAGGTTGTGGGACAGGCATGACTGTCCCCAGGGAGGTTGTGGTGAGAAGCACAGAGGGGGCAGTCCAGTGTCAGTGTCCTGTGAGGGATATTGGCTGGACATTTTGATCTTGGCACCACCTGGAAGTGGGGGAGGTACAGTTTAGCCTGGATTGGTTTTCCAGGACAGATTATCCCTGTTCTGTCACAGGACAGTGTCAGTCCCATGGGGCCAGGGAGGCTGCATTGCTTTTCCAGCAGTAACACCAGGTTTCAGGCAGGCAGTCTGCAGCCTCTCCCATCCAGTCCATCAATCCCACTGCTTTCTTTGCTCCTGAATCACACATTCACATGCAGGGTTGCAGGTATCAAATTTAGCCCAGCTCTGCAGCAGTTTTGGTGCCAGAGCTTTGGAACACCTTGGTAGGCTCTGGCACTGCCATACCCCAGGAGATGGCAAAGCCAAATGAGTCCATGACCAGCATGGTATTGGGGCTGCTGACTCTTTTCTCTTTTATCCCCTGCCCTCAGCAGGGAAATGGTCCCTGAGCTGGGCTGGGACTGCTCCAGAGAGGCTCTGGCTGGCCAGGCAGGTCACCTGGGCACCTCAATGTCAGTTTGAGGTGGTTTAGCTCCAACGCCTTTAATAGTGTTTGTTTTCCTTTTCCTCTGGGGTGGTTTCAGAGAAGAGGGTTGATAATGGGATCAGCGTATACAGGCATACCTGCAGGGTTTGGGCAAAAATTCCATCAAAAATTCCATCCTGCCCGTGTTTAAATCTCAAACCTGGGAGCTCCATACTGAGCTCCCAGAAGCTTCACTATCTGGGGCTCCACTGTCTCAGACCTGGAGGTGCCCACAGAGCAGAGCCATCTCCATGGGAGCTGCAGGCACAGCTCACCACCTCCATGCTGTCCCTCTTCCAGGACACATTGTGCTTCCCAGAGAGGCGTGGGAAGATTCACCTGCCGTGCCCCTCCATTCCCACCAGGAGCCATCTCCAGGCAGCCTCCACCATGTCCAAGGACGACGGGGGCTGCAAGCTGACCTCGGTCTACAAGCACAAGGAGAGGAAGCCGAAGAAGCCTCACTACATCCCGAGGCCATGGGGCAAACCCTACAATTACAAATGCTTCCAGTGTCCCTTCACCTGCATGGAGAAGTCCCACCTCTACAACCACATGAAGTACAGCCTGTGCAAGAACTCCCTGTCCCTCCTCATCGAGTCTGACTGGCCCTACAAAAAGGGCAACTTGTTGCACCCGGAGCTGCGGCTGCTGCACACGGAGAGCTCCCGCCTGCGCGGGCGGCGGGACGAGCAGGACACCTGCGACCCCACAGCCACCCCGGGAGCCTCCGCCCGGGCCAGGCAGGTCCCCAGCAGGGATGGCCACGAGGAGAAGCCGATGGCTGGGGTGGAGATCCTGCCTGCTGAAGGGGCTGGTGAAGAAGGGGGCCAGCTCCAGGAGGAGGAGGAGGATGTTGCTGGCCTGCTGAGGGAGATGGATGCGGGGGAGAAGAAAGAGAGAAACGAAGAGCCAGGTTGCCAAGGTGATCCAGCTGAACCAGAAGTGAACACTTTGGTCTTCGGCTTCAAGAACAAGAGGGAAAACAAGCCTTGCAAGGAGGTGGAGCCCGACTTCATCATTACAGATGTCTTCTCCCTCAAGAACCATGTCATGAAGAGCAGGGAAATGGCCTCCCCTGACCTAGATGCAAAGCCAAAGCATTGCAAAGTGCCAAAGAAATGCCTGGCCAGCGGTGGCATCTTGATGGAGCAGTGGAAACTGGTGGCAAATGGGCAAAGGAGGAACACACCTGAGGTCTCCCCAACTTGTACCGACAGCAACATTATCCCGTGCTACCCCCCTCCAGCCTACAGTGACTACCACGAACCTCAGGGCCTGAACCTCTCACTGCTGGGTATTAACTACCCTTTGAACCCCAGTCTCTTCTCCTACCTGAGCCCCACCATGGCCAACAGCACGACAACACACCCTCACTTGGCTCAGCTGCCCTTCCTGGCCTCCACAGCCCAGCTGATGCATCCCCATGCCTCTCACTTCCAGCCTCTGCAGAGCCCTGAGCGCTCAGCCTTCCTCCCCCGCTTCTACTACCCCCTGCTCTTCGAGCACACCTTCGGCTCCACAGAGAGCAAGATGTCCTCCAGCAAGCCAGACCCCCAGCAGCTGGTGGGCTCAGTCATGCCCACGCCACCCCAAACCAAACCTTCCAGTGAGCCAAACAAACCCGGGCTGCTGAAAGTTCCCGTGCTGAAGACAAGTTTTCCTTGGGCCAAAGGTGTCCGGGAGGAGCCAGGCTCTGAGCTCAGCCACTCTGTCGTGGTGGGGCAGGAAGAAGAAGAGAAATGGCTGTCCCAGGAGAAGGAGGGCAACCCAGCTTTGGGCCTCAGCAACCTACGCAAGAAGTCAGCCACTGACATCTACCAAACCGTGGTGGGGATGAAGGATGGGGCCTTCACTCACAGCAGTGTCAGGAAGACAGAGTTGCCAGTGATGACCTGTCTGGAGACCAGCAGCCCTCCAAGAAACCCGCTGAAGAGGAAGTTCCCTGCCAATGGGCTGGATTTGATAGGACCCGAAAGGGTGATGCCTGGGAAGCTCAGCTACCAGAGCAGGTAAGGTGCCTGAGATCTCTCTGCCTCCTCCTCACTTCAGGTTGTTATTGTTTATCTCCATATCCTCTTGTTTCCCTGTTCCCCCCTCTAGTCCATGGGATGAGTCCCAGGGAGCTGAGCACTCTTCAGGCTGGTGGTCCACACCAGTGCATACCCAAGCAGAGCTCCCTGCCCTCCAGGGCCTCAAAAGCCCCCAAGTGCAGCCAAGCACCTGAGCTATGTCACACTTGCTGTCCCTTGCTTTCCCCTGATCTATATGGAGCCAGAGGTGATGTGGTGTCTCTGTGGGGTGGGCCTGTGCTCCCCAGGCACCAGGAAAGCACCTCTTGTGTCCCTAGATATCCCAGGTTTGCTGGAGCAATCCTTGTCTATTTTTAAACATACACATTTGCATTCCTTTGATTCACCTTCTGGTTTCAAAGCCCAGAAGGAGGGTCACGCTCCCAAACATTTCCTTTTACCTGGGGCTAGAAATGTGCACAGCTCCTTTAAACAGAATTTCAGTTCCTCCCCTGGTTGTGCAAGTCCAGCTGTGGCTCCAAGAAAAATGTCACAGTAAACCCTCAGCTCTGACACCCAGAGGAGCTTTCTGTGGAGAAGATCTCTGGTTTTCTATCTCCACATGCCCTTTCCATGCCCTCAGGCTGGCTGGACAGATTCCCTGCAACTGGGCCTTCAGGACTGTGGGACAGTCATTTCCATCAACATCCTCCAGTGCTCCAAGAAGAGGGGGAATCCAGGCTGGGCTAGCTGAGGTGGGATCAGCACCATCTCCCCAGGCTGGCCTCTCCCTTTGTCGGTGCCATGAAATAGTGTGTGTCAGGATCCACCTTCCTCTGGGAGAACAGTGCCAGGAGCAGGTCCAGCCAGGGCTCTGCCTGCTCTGACCAAAGCCCTTCCTGGAAGGGTCTCACAGTGGCAGCAGCCAGTGGAGGAAACCTGGCTAATCTGGTAATGCTGGCCCTGGACATAAGTGTGAGGATTTTCCTGTCTTTTCCCCTACTGATTGTATCCACTTCTTCTCTGCAGTGGTCCAAGGGCCAACCCTGGCCACATCCCCAAGGCCCTGGACCACTGGTACTCGGATGTCCTCACAGGCCAGCCTGAGGAACCAGAGAGGGGCAATGACACTGAAGTCCTTCCCTCTGTGGGTGCTGTCCTGGACCATGGCCTCTGCAAGCAGAGCCAACCCCAAGAGACTTCTGCCATGACAGGCCCTGAGGCCACAACCGTGCTTATTGGGGACCTGTCCAAAACCTTGGAGGAGTACCAAGAGGTGGAGAAGAAACTGTCTGATCTGGCAAAGGAAGACACCCCCGGGCAAAAAGAGCTGAGGGACCAGCTGGTCAAAATCCGAAGAGAGCTCTACCACATCCATCAGGCACTGGAGAAAGCCACTAAACCCCACGAGGGACCGCTGGACCTGTCGGTGAAGAGATCCTCTGAAGGTCTGGAGAAGGTCCAGCAGGCCAAGAAGGAGCCCTGCAACGTGACCCTGGGAAGTGAGAAGCTTCACGGCAAAGACCAAGGGCCCCTCAGCAAATGTCCGGCCCCCGGGGAGGCTGGAGATGGGGAGGGGCTGCCCAACTGCCTCCTCGAGGCTGAGAACAAAACCATTGACCTGCTGATCAAGATGAGCCGCTCCGAGAGCCTGCGGGCGGCCTCCTCTGAGGCCCCTCTGGGTGCTGTGATCAAGGCCGAGGTGCTGCCCCTCACGGTGCCCCTGGAGCTGCGCCACGT